>NC_133782.1:7771155-8135750 GCF_003597395.2 Chelonoidis abingdonii
CGAGCAATACCTTCCCTGCAGCTCTCACCTCTGCAACTGACTCACTGCCACTGCTGTCTCTGCACTGCTCGCCACTTTATTCTCTGCCACTGCTGGCTGCTCACTGCCAGGGCCAGCTCTGGATTTTGCGCCCAGCAGCACAAAAAAAAAAGCCGCAATCACGATCTGCAGGAGCTCTACTGCTGCCTCTTCAGCTTCGGCGCAATTCGGAGGTGGCCTTTGCTCAGAGGGAGTGAGGGACCCGCCACCGAATTGCCGCCAAAGATCAGATGTGCAGCCCTTCCCTGTGCTGCCCTAAGCATCTGCTCGCTGGGCTGGTGCCTGAGCGGCCCTGCTCACTACCGCCTCCGCCGCTGTTATCTCTGCTGCTTGCGGCCACCTCGGGGAGGCCACATGCTGAGCTTCCCACTGCCCAGTTCTTAGAAACCTCAGGGGTAGCGGGCCCTGTGCCGTCGTTCATAGACTCATAGACTTTAAGGTCAGAAGGACCATTCGATCATATCTAGTCTGACCTCCTGCACAATGCAGGCCACAGAATCTCATCCACTCACTCCTGTAACAAACCCCTAACCTATGTCTGAGTTATTTAAGTCCTCAAATCGTGCTTTAAAGACCTCAAGGTGCAGAGAATCCTCCAGCAAGTGGCCCGTGCCCCACGCTGCAGAGGAAGGCGAAAAACCTCCAGGACCTCTGCCAATCTGACCCCAAATATGGCAATCAGTTAAACCCTGAGCATGTGGGAAAGACTCACCAGCCAGCACCCAGAAAAGAATTCTCTATAATAAGTCAGATCCCAACCCATCTAACATCCCATCACAGACCATTGGGCATATTTACCTGCTAATAATCAAAGATGAATTAATTGCCAAAATTAGGCTATCCCATCATACCATCCCCTCTATAAACTTATCAAGCTTAGTCTTTAAGCCAGATATGTCTTTTGCCCCCACTACTCCCCTTGGAAGGCTGCTCCAGAACTTCTGTAGTGGGAGGTGGTGGCATAATTGTTTCATCCAGGGATGAGGATGAAATATGAATGGGTGGCAGTGTATCACTTTCAAGGGCCTCTTTGGGCTCCTCTCTCTCTTCCTCCTGGACTTCTGAAGGTGGTGGTCCTCTTGGTGATGGGGACCGAGTGGTCCTAGGTGCTGGAGGATTGGGAGGTTTAAGAGTTTGAACCCTATAAATTTCCCATTGGTCCCACTATGGCCAAGCGGATGGCTTACCAATGAGTGGGGGCATCCACTGCAGCACTGTCCTCATCCTAGGTCTGAGGCTTAGCCCCTAGACCTGCTCATCAGTAACCTCAGCTCTAGTCATCACTGGGCAGAAACAAAGACTCTCAGTTGAGTCCACACAGCTCTGTCTTTAAACACTAGAGAAAGGAGGGTCAAAGGGCATCTGGGACTCTTCAGGCAGCAGCCATACCATCAAGTAGGATCCCCTGCCCTTACCCATCTCATCTTCAGTTGGATTTGGCATCCCTACCCTCTGCTTAGCTGGTGAGGTTCATTTTAGGGTGACCATCTCAATCCGGGCATGCGAAGTACAGTTCTGCTGTCCTTTACTGCTACAGGAAGGATAACAACATTTCATTACCCCCACATTCAATTCTAAAGTGAATCGTAACCCCAACCCAGCCAAAATTGATTACTTTGGCACTGCCAGTCTATCTGCTAACCACCTAGATAGAATAGGGGTATGTGTGAGTGAGCGTGTGTGTGTGCGTGCGTGCGCACAAATACAGTCTGCTCCTGATGGCTTTTCCCCCAGTGCGTCACTAGCTATCAGGAAGAACTCAGTCAGACCCTGCTTACGTCTGAGAGGGATCCAACAGGATGTACCACATGCAAGGGGAGTTCAGAGTGCTCAGCACGCTCTCAAGAATAAGGCCCATTGATTCTAGCCATGTGCTGGAAGCTTATAAGAGCTCTTTTTAAATCGATCATTCAAAAAATTCAGTTAGTTGCAATGAATCTTTCAGCCATTAGTGCATACAAACAGTCAGTATTTGTAAAACATCATTAGTGCTGTAAGGGCTAAGTAGCATTATTATTACATTGAGTCTAAACGTCTGGCTTCCAAGCCCACTGCATTTTTCACTGAACTCTGAATCTCTAGTAAACTCTGATGCTGCGGCTCAGATCAGTTTCTTTACATCACAGCTGGAATGACCACGGTAGCAAAATCATGTCAGAGACAATGAGCTAGATGCTCACCCGGTGTAAATCACTGTAAGGCACAGAGCGATGCTGATTTACACCAGCCGTGGCTCTCCAGGTTCACTGCAGCAACAGCCTAATGCGACATTGCAGAGAATTGTTAAAATGAGAGCCTATAAAAAGCTTTAGAACTAAACGCATCTAATGCCTTACACTGATACTAACAGGACATTTTACAGTGGCGTTGTCAGCACAGCGCACTGTTCAAAGTCTGCTTTTTGGAATTGGACTCTCTTGCTTAAATAAATAGAGACTTCAGTATATTAAATGATTTAATGCAGTCTGAGCTTTTGCCAGGGATTTCTAATGAAAATGCCGTCCAATATAAAATGCTGGCTAAATTAAACTGTGAAGGGTTTTAATAAACAGCCTGTTGTTATGGTGAACTGTATTAAAGTAATATTTATCTTCATGGTAATGATGCTGCCCTGGATTTAAACATTTTTATTCAGTTTGAGTTTTCAGATGAAATATAAGTATTGCATTTAATTTGTCCAGATCTGCAGGGTCTGTTCAACGATTGAGCCCAACCCTATTGCTGGGCAAGTCAATGGAAGGCTTGGCATTGATTGCGCTGGGAGCAGGATTAGACACAGTATTTATTAAGCATTGGCAATGAGTTCAGCACTGTACTGAACATGGAGGGAAATATAGTCCCAGCCTAAAGGGGTGTGCAGAATGAGCTCCCAGGCCTGCAACTGTGTCAGCAGAGACCAGTGGTCTCCAACTTTTTGAATATAAGGGCAACCTAGGATCTACCTTGCACCTTCCCCGAGATCCTGCCCCTTCCCCAAAGCCCCGGCCCACTCACTCCATCCCATCGCCTCATCACTCGCTCTCCCCCACTCTCACTCACTTTCACCAGGTGGGGTTTGGCAGGGGGTATGGGCTCTGGGCCGGGGCCCAGGGGTTTGCATTGTGGGAGGGGGCTCTGGGCTGAGCCTGGGGCAAAGGGTTGGGGTGTAGGAGGGGGTGAGGGTGTAAGCTCTGGGAGGGAATTTGGGTGGAGAAGGGGGCTCCAGGTTGGGGCAGAGTGTTGGAGTGAAGGAGAGGGTACAGGGTGCTGGCTCTGGGAGGGGTTTCAGGGCTGGGGCTTGGGGTGCAGGACAGGGCTCGGAGTGCTGGCTCCGGGATGGGGCTTAGGGCTGGGGTGCAGCCTCCCACCAGGCAGCACTTACCTCCGGTGGCTCCCAGTTGGAGGCGCAGTGAGACTAAGGCAGGCTCCTTGCCTACTCCAGCCCCACACCTCTCCTGGAAGGGGCCAACACACCCCTGTGGCCCCTGGAGGGGGTGGGGCACGGGTGGCATATGGCGCTGTGCGCTATCCCTCTCTGCAAGCAGCACCCATGCGGCTTCCATTGGCCACAGCTCCCCATTCCCAGCCAATGGGAACTGCGGGAGCAGTGCTTGGAGGCAGGAGCCGAGCACGGAGGGAGCGCCTGCCCCGCCCTGACCCCGGGCCTATGCTGGCTGCTTCCAGGAGTGGCATGGGGCTGGGGCAAGCAGAGAGCCTGTCGTAGTGGCAGCCCTGCTATGCCACCAGAGATCATGATCTACTGGGAGATCCTCTAGGATCAACCGGTTGGTGACCATTGGTATAGACAGATCCTCTTGTTGGCATGTTTCATAGATTCATAGATTCCAAGGCCAAAAGGGCCATTGTGATCATTTAGACTGACTTCCCGTATAACACGGGCCATAGAACTGCCCCAAGATAATTCCTAGAGCAGATCTTCTAGAAAAAACATCCCATCTTGATTTAAAAAGTGTTCATGATGGAGAATCCACCAGAGCCCTTGGTAAATTGTTCCAGTGGTTAATTACTGTCACTATTAAAAATTTACATCATATCTCCAGTATGAATTTGTCTAGCTTCAACTTCCAGCTGTATAATACCACTCTCTGATAGATCAAAGAGCCTATTATTAAGTCTTTGTTCCTTGTGTAGTGTGACAAAGTTCCTCCTCTACCTTCGTGGGTCCTGCGCTTCTTGGCAGATTTTCTCACCTCAGTGATCTTCCCCACAGTCTGGGTCACCTCCTTCTGTGTCTGATCAGGAGTTGGGAGGTTTGGGGGGAACCCAGGCCCACCCTCTACTCCAGGTTCCAGCCCAGGGCCCTGTGGATTGCAGCTGTCTATAGTACCTCCTGTAACAGCTGCATGACAGCTACAACTCCCTGGGCTACTTCCCCCTGGCCTTCTCCAAACACTTATCCTCACACAGGATCTTCCTCCTGATGTCTGTAAGTGCTTGTCTCCTAAATCCTCCAGCAGTACACTCTCTCACTCTCAGCTCCTTACCTTCTTGCTCCCAGCTTCCTCACTCACACTCCTTCCTCTGCTCCTCCCGCCTTGACTGGGGGTGAGCTCTTTTAAACGCAGGTGCCCTGATTAGCCTGCCCTGATTGGCTGCAGGTGTTCTAATTAAAGTAGCTATCTCCACTGCCTTCTAGAAAGGTCTTAATTGGCTCCAGGTGCCTTGATTAACCTGGAGCAACTGCCATTTGGTTACCGTGGTCCTAGGGATTTGTTTAGCCTGGGGCTAACATACCTGTTTCTCAGTACTTTACTGTAGCCATCTGGCCTTGCCCCATCACAGTAGGTACTTATAGACTGTAATCAAGTCACCCTTAACCTGCTCTTTGTTAAACTAAATAGATTGAACTCCTTAAGTCTATCACTATACAGCATGCTTCCTAATCCTTTAATCAGTCTCATGGCTACTCTCTGAACCTTCTCCAATATATCAACAGCCCTCTTGAATTGTGGATCAGAACTGGACACAATATTACAGCAGCGGTCGCACCAGTGCCATAAAATAACCTCTCTACTCCTACTTGAGATTCCTGTGTTTATGATACAAGGATTGCATTAGCCCTTTTGGCCACAGAGTCACACAGAGCTCATGTTCAGTTGATTATCCACCATAACCCCCAAATTCTATTCAGAGTCACTGCATCACCCCAGGATAGAGTCCTTCATTGTGTAAGTATGACCTACATTCTTTGTTCCTCGATATATACATTTACATTTAGCCATATTAAAATACATATTGTTTGCATGCACCCATCTCACAGAGCAATCTAGATTGCTCTGTATCCAAAAACTTCATCAGGGATGATTTTAAGTTTTCTTCTCTTTTAACATTCCTGTTGTGTGAATCATCCCACCAGATTTCAGAAATGCCAGATCAAATATGCTCATCAGTAAGCAATTCCAGTTCCTCTAGTTTGTTACCCAAGCTCCTAGTATTAGTGAAGAGGCAATTAAAGATTTTCTTCTTTTTATGTTCTTTGGTTAATTTTGGTCTCAACATCTCGATTTCGATTGGCATGGAGCCACGCTGAAGTCAACTGGGCATTTGAGTTGCATGAGAGTCTCTTTGCACTGTTCCAGTTGCAAGAGCAGGCCCAAATATTTTTTACATCTTCCTTTTCTAAGGGCCACAGCCAGAAGTAATGATTGAGCAAGGGCTTCATGGTTTGGCCCTATGCATATAAGCCAATAATAGAGCAACTCAAACAACTTTAATTGGTCCTGATTTCTAGGGTTTGAATCTTATTTAGCCAAATCTATCTGCCATAATAATGGTTCTTTTAAAGAGCAATTCTTTCACTGATTTACATTTATATTTCTGGAATAACTACCTGGCACTCAAAGAAACATAGGGGATGGGTGGTTGGTACCCATAACAACTGGAGACACACTATTCCACCTGACATGAATGATAGAGGAGATGAGTTGGGGAAGGGCTGAGGGGAGATTGGAACCAGACTGTGAACCCCATTGCTCACATGAGAAGTTAATGGGGCTGTCCCTATAATTGCTTGTCAATGTGAGTAAGGTGCACCCAGCCTGGTCCTCAATTTCTTACATTGTCAGTGCTGCTTTGTGCAATTACCTGATTTCTGCATTTATGGAAAGAAAGCAAAATTTGCCAACGGAGTTGATAAATTGGGTATCTCCCAAACTGCGTAGCTGAAATGCTGCAGACATGCAGCAAAAAAGCATTTGACAAAGCTTGACTGTTTGAGATTCTGATGATCACTCTAGTTCCATAATTTCCAAGGTACCTTATGGAAATATTTTTTCACTTAATGTTTTAGGGATTTTCAGGTGATACAGATGAGTCTCTTCCTTTCAAAGTCCATAAAAGTTAGGCATTAGATTGCCTGAGGGATTGAATATAGGATATAGAGCCTTTAATTCACAGACTGGGCTTGGATTCAGCTAGCGTGGAGCAGTGTGGTATACTGACACCTATCTCAAGCTTCTATCTTCTCCAGAATTGCAGCTTTTCTCTCTCTCTGTCTTTAAGGCTATGTCTACACTAGCACTTATGTCAGCAAAACTTTTGTCGCTCAGGGGTATGAAAAAGTATACTAACGAGCGACATACATTTTGCCAGCATAAGCACTCAGGTGCACAGCACTACGTTGGTAGGAGATACTCTCCTGCCGACATAGCTACTGATGCTTATTGAGCTGGTTTTATATGATGTCAACTGGAGAGCTCTCTCCCATCAGCATAAAGTGACTACATGGAGACTCTTACAGAGGCGCAGCTATATTGGCACAGCTGTGCTGCTGTAAGCCTGTAAGTGTTGACATGGTCTATGTTTCTAGCTGTTATCGTTGTAAAGGAAACCTTATAAATGTGAACCGAGTGTAACCAATGCAGAGGTATCCAGGTGAGTCTGCAGAGACCCTGAAACAATAGCTCCAAGAGGTATGAACTGACATAATTCATCTCAGAGAGGTGTTAACTGGGATTCCTAGTGATGCTCACTTACATGGCAAGATTGTTAACTCTTTCAGAAGGAAAGGAGAGGGAGAGTCACCAGCACCTCCCCCGCCCCTCCAGTGCCTCCTTCCTGCCACCATCAGCTTTTCCATGGTGTGCAGAAGGTGCTGGGGGGGATGGAGGAGGACCAAGAGCAGGGTGCACTTGGGGGAGGGGGCAGAGTCAGAAGAGGCAGGGTGGGGCAGGAGGAGGCAGGGTGGTGTTGGGGCTTTGGGGAAAGGGGTAAAGTGGAAGTGGTGCCTGGGGTGAAGATGGGTGAGCACACCTCCCCCCCAAATGTTAGAATGTCGGCGCCTATGCACAGGCTTGTGTGATTTACTGTAACCAACTTCTCATTTTGCTGATAGAAATGTGTGGTACCCTTGGGACATACCATCACTTGCTTTTATTCCCTGACAAAAAGGAGCACATGGGCACATTCCCACCCCAGAGAGGGGAAGTCAAGCCCTAGGAGGCCAGTGAAGCCCAATCCTATTATGAATATCTGCACATACGACCGACAGCAATATCTCATTTTGATGACTCACCTAGGCAGAGCTGATTTTTGTGGGTGGAGCCTGACAAATGACCTGTTTTTCCCCTCAATCACACCCCGGCCCATCAGTTTGAATCCTGGTAGACAAAACCACTTTACCAAGCGATGGCTGTCTGGCAGCTTCAGAGAAACGAGTCTGGTGATCCCCATTCAGTTCCTAGTACACACCTACCCACAGAATCATCACAGAAACCACCATCACCATAGGTACCAGCTGGTATCTGTACTGACCATCTAAGCAGGGAACCCAAACACAGAATGAACATGGAGTCTAATCTGCCACTGAGAGAACACAGCTCCTCTGTCACAACTGAGGCACATCGACAAAGAGGTGTGGGGGAAGCTACACTGCCCCTGAGGGATCTGCGGATAAGAAGATGATCCTCATCTGCAGTTCTGCGAATCTAGCACTTTTCAAGCCTGCAGACCGCAGCGTAGAGGGGTTACAGACTGAAGTTGAAGGAAGCAACTTTGTATTTTTCTCCAAGAAGATCTTTGAAGCAAGTAAGCAACTGGTGTGGATGGTGCCTTTACCAGCAACTTTGGCTCTCACACTTACTATCCTGTGTAGCTTGGTATGTATCCTCTAAGTGAGTGTATTGAGCCAATGAAGTATTTAGAGGTACGACTAATTAAAATAATCATTTTGTTTGGGGGCTGAACTACAGTGATTTTAACAGACTCTTGTTAAAATTTTTTAGCAATTCTGTCTTTTTGTTCTGTTTGCACAGTGCCTGGCACGGTGGGGTCCTGGTCTCTGACTGGGGCTCCCAGGTAGAATGGCAATACAAATAACCATCATCATAATTCTGTTGCTGAAGGTCATAAACAGTTTGTGGCCAGGCATGGAACAAGAGGCTTCATAGTTTTTTCATGAAGCTGACTTATTGACAGCTGGAATGCATCTAAAATTAAGCTAAGATGATTCTCTTGTACTCATATAGCAGCAGCAAAATAATACAACTGTCCAAATCCAACCCTGTGAGTTGAGCGAGTGGGCGTTTCTCACTCATCCTTCTCTCCTCAAGTAAACATCTTCTTTTTCATTCCAATATAGTATTTTGGGGAGAATGAGAAGAAGAGAAGTACAAGAGAACAGGGCCTACAATATGTAAAATTAGTTACAAAATGGCCTTGGGCTGCTCTAAATTATGCATCCTCATTTCTGGAAAAAATGTTCAAGATTGTCTTTATCCTTGAACAGCTCCCTTGCAGCCTTCTTTCCTTTCTGAAATGCCTCTGCTGTGAGTTTATGGGTTTCCTCTCCTTGCCTTATGTCATTCTCTAAACAATTTTGAGGCTTTTTAAAATCAAAACACTCTGGGTGAAATCCCTGACGTGCAGAGGAAGGATTTGGAGCTTCCATTACTGTGTTACCTGTGCATGTCACAATTTTTAACGTAATTATCCTCACAATACCCCTGTGAACTAGAGGAGTGCTGTTAAACCCATTTTACAGCTTGGGAATTGATGCACAGAGAGACTAAGTGCCTTGCCTAAAGAAGTCTGTGGTGGAACAGGAAATTGAAAGGTCTCCCAGACCAGCACGCCACCTGCTAGATCGTTCTTCTCCTCTGCTGGTTTTTTTCCCAGGGAGAAAACTAAGTTATTATGTGAGAGTTTCTTCTACATGAGCTGTGTAAGTGGCCTTAATGGGTTTGACCAACGAAGCTGGGGAGGCAGTATAAATCAGACCTAAACCTATCACAAGTGAACTCTTGGTGAGATCAGTTATTCTCTTCATATCTAAACTCCAATGTGCTTGGTCATAAGAAATGGTAAATGAATTTATCAGGATGGCTATGGCCAATTCCAGTGGAGGGCTGAGAATATGGAGCCTCTATTCAGAGGAGACCCAATGCAGAGAATGGAGCGCAGAGGTGACATGTTTATGGCAACTTATGCAACTCAGCAGACAGACTGCTGCATTTTGGCCCAGTTCACAACTTATCTACAAGATCATGCTTTGTTTGACCTTATTATTCATATTTACCCCCTTTTGTCTATATGGGCCATTAAGGAATATTCTAAATTCAGACTGGGTTGCTTAGTGTGTTTCACCAGATAAGTCACATTCTGTTCCAGCATGAATACCGACAGCCACATGCATTCCAGTAAACCAGATCTCTCGAAAGTTCAGGAAAAGCACACCTGGAGGGGCCCCATGATGTAGGGAGCTTCCAGAACTGGGTGAAGTCACAACACTTCAGGACATTCTGAATGCAGAGATCACAAGACTTGTCCACTGGAAGTAGCTGCAACTAAGGGTTTCAGAGACTGAACCTAAGAATACTAAAGTGAGGCTGTGTGTCCCTTATAATCCAAGGAACTCAGTGTTTCCTACCATAATTATTTTGTTGTTCCTTTAGTTTTCTTGCTATTGTTATTCTGATCCCATTAAATCAATTGTACTTAAATTATAAGACCTTATTGCTTGATTGGGCATTGAGACATAAGATACAGGAATTAAATGGCCAAAGTGAATTCCTTTAAAAATGCCACTAAGGGTCTATCTTCACTACAGAGTCACCTTGTGTTATCTACACTCCAGTTACTCCTGTCCCAAGTGGCCACACTGCAAAATACCACTTGAGCTGCTGTGTCTACGCTGGTGCTACACTCGCTTATGTGTGGCAGATAACTTCTGGGGCATATCCCATGATTCTTTTGTGTGGCAATAAGCTGAGCTGTTCTGTGAATCTTTTCCCAATGAATTGTGGGAGAACGTATCTGTCCTTTCTGGGTGCACAGAGAATTATGGGAAGGCATTGGAGGACTAGTGGGACTCAAGTGGAGCTAGCCTGTGTCCACATATCAGAGTCATATTAGTAGCGGAAGAACAGTGCTAAATCAAGCTTTAGCCTATACCCTCTGACAGACCAGCCAACTAGAGTTAAAAGCATCTCCACACGTGACTAAAGGGATTGTGTGTTGCATACAGGACTCAAGTTAGGGGTAATGCTTGAGCTGTAACTCGAGTTAACTCTGCAGTGAAAACAAGCCCAAAGATGCACTGAAAAAAATAGTTTGCATCATTCTCTCAGCTCCAGTTTCCATGTCCAAGCCCTGAACTAGACAGACTTCATAAGGGTTCAGATTCTGTTGCAGCTTTCAGGTTCTAGGGCACCCGTATTGGCCACTATTGGAAGACAGGATACTGGGCTTGATGGACCTTTAGTCTGACAGAACATGGCTGTTCTTATGTTCTTTTTAGAAGACACGTTCGCACACTAAATGCAGATCTGTTTGCATCCCCTGTGGAACAGAAGGGGAAAGTGTTTGCAATTCAGACAACAGCGCTTGGCAAAATCCTGCTCTCATTCCTAGAAAAGATGGGGAGACAGTACCAAAGATATATAAACCTTGTGTCTATGTTCAGGGTAAATCAGATGGAACAGCACTGACCTTGCTTGATATAGTAACAAATGTGATAATGATATTAGCCTTTTCTTAATTAAAACACTTAAGAATTCTCTAGCATTTTCCATCTTTATGACACTTGCCAGCCATTAACTAATTGATTCTTACAGCACCTCTGAGAGGCAGGTATTATCCTCCATTCAACAGAGAGGAAAACTGAGGCCCAGAGATACATAAAGTGACTTATTCAAAGCTACAATGGGAATTAACTGCAGAGCTGGTATTAGAATTTAGAGGCTCCTGGCTCCCAGGCCTGTACTCAGCTTGTACAACTTACCCCCTCTCTCTTTTTAATTGTTCTTACTCTTTTGAAAATGCAACTTTGCTTCTGTGAGCAGCAAACCACATGTAAGTCTGGTCTCACACCTCTCTAGATGCTGCAGTAGATCTATTTGCCAGCAGCCACAGCAGCAACAAACTTTTTTAAAAATAGTTAAAACAGCAAATCTGTCTCGTGGGCTAAGGGAATAAACAGGTGATCGGAGTCTGTTTGGGTAAGAATAATGGAGCTTTGAAATTAAATCAATAACACTAACCTGTTATAACTTCTCTAGACACTGTTAGTTCTAAGAAGAGCATCTCAGTTTGGATTAGTGAATAGTAGCAATTGCTTTAGGAAACAAAATGCCCTGGTGGCCTGAATTTATAGGGGGTGGGGAGGGCATAGCTAGCCATTGCACTCTGCATTGGTCAGCCCATGTATCAATCTCTCCTGTTCCATGCACCATAGAATTGAGCAAGGTAGTTACAGAGGATTGCTGAAGGACTGGGAATTCTCCACTTGCAGTAAGGACGGGGGTGGGAATCCATTCTGAGTTTTTCCAGTTGTTCATGTTTATATAATGCTTCTAGCAGCTCTTGGCATTCCTGCAAGTATAGCTGGTTCTTATATGAGGAAACTTTCTCAGATAAAAACAATTCAGTGTGACTAGGTTGTAATTAAAATATAAACCATTACATGGTCTGAATGGTTCCTTCCTTGAGCATGGCTATAAAGCCCCAAACCCAGGCTGACCCCACCAGTTCGTTTTTAGAAAAGGAGGGAGGGGGGTGTCTTTGTTGGATGTAAATTAGAGGTGGCTAAAGTATATTTTGCAGAGCAGTTGCTGCTGGTCTGTGGCTGGTTGCATGGCTCCTAAAGTTTACAGGTGATGAGCTTCAGGTGGTGGTGTGGATTCTCAGCATAGCTGAAAATCAGTCTCCTGGGACTATCTATCCTCCTTGTTTGTAGCTGAAAACCTGCATTAAAAAACTCTAATGATGCACCTTAAAACTTTCTGATGCTTTTTATTCCTGTAGACAGTCACTGTAGTCAGGAATGGTGTGTAATTATAGCTGGGAAAGGAGATGGTTCAAGTGACTGAGCGGGCAGGGAAATAACAATAAGACAATCTTGCTATGAAGATGTGCACAAAATCTGAGAGTCCTGGCTTGAGTGTTTTTTGCCTCATTGATATGAGTTGGTATTTGCTATCACTTTGACCACGAGGTCCTCATTTTGCATTTCAACTTTTTATTTTTAATTAAAGCCTTTAAATTTCATTAGTTTGCACTTAAAAAAAATAAATTTGGCATAATCAGGGAGCTTTTATGGCCTGGCTGCAAGAGTACGACCTGACTGGCAGCAAATCAGCACTTCCATAGACTTTGATGGTTAGGAACTTGGGTTTCAAGTTTTAAAAAATAAATACATGAGTTGACTGTAAATGTAATTCCTGTTTCCTATTCATTTCTGAATCATGGGTCGTTAACCATGTATTTCTACTGGAGACAACTTTTTGTCGGGCCTACCCTACTGACACAACTCTGTATTGTCTTATTCCTGGAAGATTCTGCCTTCATTGACCTATGCACACTTCTCTGTGGTGTGGGACATTTGTAGAGCATGGGTTTGGGATTCAGTAATTAGGCACATCCAAGTTCTTCACATAGAAAGGTCACAGTCTTGAGAAAGTGTGACTAATGGCATATAAATGTCTCGTGAATGGTGACTTATGTCATCTTTTTACACTAAAACATCTCCTTGTCTTATATAATATTCCAGTTTGGTTTTTCCTCCACTCTTTTTACCATTGCAGACAGCCAAAGATTAAAATATGGCAGGCTCCAACCATTTGCTCAAGTACCAGTAGGGACTTAAATAAATGCCATTTATTTCCAATTTAAGGTGAACTTTCACTCAATATGAAAATACTGGCAGTTTCAATCATAAACCTATAGCCAAGTAAAAGAAACTGGAGTCAATTCTGATCTCTGTGTACATCTGGAGTGACTCTATGCCCTGTCCTGGGAGGTGCTGAGTTGCTTGTGCTCAGCACTAATTGGGGAATATCGGAAAGTTCTCAACAAACACCCATGATGTCTATCAGTCCACCATCTTGAAAAACAGCCCAGGCAGGCAGGCTCCTTTAATAGGCTTCAGAGTCTTATTTATATTCCCTTTGAATAACTGCAGCTGATACTGAAAATTGACAGATTTAATGACAGCAAGCTGGCAAAAGTCCAGAACTGCAAATAGTACCACTAAAAGTCTTCACTGCTATAAAATTTGTGTAATGTAAGAAACCATATTGGGCTGGTTTTTGCCTTGCATTTTTATCATTAGCAGGAGCAATCTTCATTTCATCCCTCAAGAGCAGCCAATGTTTTATGGGACGCTGCTGTCTTCCAATGAGAAATGGAGGAACAGGTTTATTTTAATTTTTTTAAGGGGAGGAGGGAATGTTAAGAGCAGCAACTTCGGAGGAGCTTTGACCAGCTGTCTTTGCCCAATCCCCACACTTTTCAGGGGAGGGTATGGAAAATATGCTCTTATCTTACATCCTTATGTGATTCCATGTGAATAGCTGAAAATACCAGCAGGAAGATCTGGAGCTTGTTGTCCAGTAAAGGGTGCACATGCACGTTTGTGTGCTTGTCAAACTCCTTGCACTTACATTGGAGTAATGTCACTGGAGTAATTCCATTTACACTAGTGTAAATGAGCAGAGTCTGCGCTATAAACATTGAACTACATGCTGTGCTAATCTTTCATTTTCAGTGTTTTTCCTTTTCTCCTACTTGTCATGTGTAAGAGGGGTTAGTTTGCAATCCTTTGTGATATTTCCTCCCTTCTTCTTCTTAGCATATGCACAACGTGCCTCAGGGGATTCAGGATTCATCACCAAAGTTCATCTGCTGGTTGGATTATTCGTCTCCCCTGGCTTAGGCTGGGTACTGATGGGGTGTGCAATGTGAATGCTGATCCATTTCCTCCCAGCGTAGCATTCTTTGTGGCAGCACTACATCATGCTCCTACTGCCAGTGCTTCCCATCAGCAGGTGTATATGTTGTGGCTTCATCGACTGAATTAATTGCACCTTCCTTTGGATTGCTTTTCCGGTGTCCCACCCACCACCTCTTGGGATCTCCCCCTGCATCACTGACAACAATGGGAGCTTGGCCATTTATTTCAGTGGGACAGGATCAAGCCCCTTGATATGTCAATAACATTCCTTTTGCCCACCCACTGAATGCCAAAGTCGTGCATGTAACCACCAGCCCCCATCTATAGTATATCCATCCTGGGTCTGATCCATTGGAGTAAACAGCAAGAGTTCTATTGGCTTCAGTGGGCTTTGGATCAGGTCATTCAAGACCAGTTAACATTCAAGCTGCATTTAACCACTGCAAAATTTGGTCCATTGCATGGGTGATAGAACACCTAATTCATTAAAGGGACCATATCACATTTTTATATCTATTCCTTTTTTTAAAAAAATATCTCCGCTGTATGTGATGTCATCTGAAAACTACCTATAACAGGTACCCCAAATTGCCTATTTTATGCCTTTTTCGGATTTTTTTTCTTCCTGAAATGAGCCTTGCTGTTTTGTTTTCTTCTAAATAACGATAAGTTCCTCTGACAATATATAGTGCAGCCTATTGCACCTTCTGGCTCAGAATCATCTGATAGCTCCCATACCATATCCCACTGGATACTATCTTCCTCTGCAATATGAAACTGGTCCCAGTGTTCTTCACTGTATTTTTTAATAAGAACTAGTTCATCCATCCCTACTGTCCATTACACAGACCCTTGTCTTTCCCTGGCTCATTTTATCAAGACCCTGAACTACTTGAGAGTCCTTCATTAAACTGAGCTGATTGCTGTTAGTTCTACTGTGCTTACCCCTCTCAGGAATGGCAGTCACAGCTTTGCAACCATGGTGAGGCTGAGGGGTCCAGAGTTTCTTTATATATGACGACATGCAGGCATTCTTCGGGGTCCTCTTGTTGGAACATCTTTGTCAGCTGGGTGCCACGCTTTAGGAAAGATGTGGACAAACGGAGGAAGAGAGTTCAAAGGAGAACAACAAACATGATAGTTCTGGTTTTCTAAACCCTTTATGAGGAAAGACTTTAAAAACAGAGAAGAGAAGATTGAGGGGGGATTTGTTAAGTCTTCACCTATGTTAAGGGCTGTTATAAAGAAAATGGTGATTAATTGTTCTCAGTGTCCAGTGAAGGTAGGAAAAGAAGCAATGGGCTTAATCTGCTGCAAGGGAGATTTAGGTTAGATATTAGGGAAATCTTTCTTATTATAAACGTGGTTTAGCTCTGGAACAGGTTTCCAAGGGAGGCTGTGGAATCCTCATCACTGGAGATTTTTAAGAACAAGTCACACAAACACCTGTCAGGGTAATTTACTTGCCCATGTTCTTTCAAGACATAGACACCCTTGTACGCAGAAATGGCAGAGTACACTGTATGCTTTTTACTGAAAGATATGCCAGTTGACTTAAGGCAGACTCCTCAGGATGTTGGAAGATGATACATGCTGCAAAAGTGCATTGGCTGGACCCAGTCCTTAAGTAAACACCATTTACATTCTGTGAAATGTGTTCCGAGTTCTGAGTGAAGACGTGCTGCTCGATGTATCTTATACAAAGGAGCATGGGTGATCATTCCAGCAGCAATGCGATAAGCAGTCCTGGCTGTGGCTCATGAAGGACATTTGGAAGTTACGAAGATGGAGGAATTTATGCCTAGTTTTGCTTGGTGGCTAGGGCTGCACTAAAACATTGAGCATCATGTGACGTCCTGCTCAGCCTGCACAATGCATAGAATTACTGTTCCTCTAGCCCCTTTGAAACTGGTAGTTATAGACAGCCCATAGCAGAAAATTGCAGCTGGGTACAACTGGCACCTCGATTGTTAACTGTTACCCCTTTGCACTCATAATTTCATCAGGCAGGTCAGAGGAGGTCATTTCTCGCCTAATCACTTTATTTTCTACGTTTGGCCTAGCAGAGGGCCTTGCTTCAGATAATGGGACACCTCTTCTACCAGGAGAGTTTGAAGACTTTCTGACAAGTGTTGATACAGTACATTAAAAATCTGCTGTGTCCCTCCCTAAGGAAATGGAATAGTGCAGAGACTGCATGGGACTCCAAAGAAGCATATTGCTTGCATATTGGAGGAACATCGAGATACACCTCTTCCTGTTGCATGAAGTTTTGCTTTATATGATATTCAGACTATACCTCATGAAAGTACATTCTATCTGTTCCTCAGCTGACCTGTGAGGACCAAGTTGTCTATGCTGATGAACCTTTTCCATCACACCCCTTTGTCACCCATTGCTTGCCACCCCAGGCACGCGCTTGGCATGCTGGTGCCTGGAGCCGGCCCTGCTTGTGGGCTGCAGGGTAAGGCATGTGGGGACAATAGCAAGATATAGTGCCCACCGAAAGAAGAACTGGGAGCAAGAAGATGACACACACACCAGTCTTCACATATGCCCAACTGCTTTGTTCAATTGGTCCCTAAACTCACACCATTTATTTTGTTAAAGCAGAAGAAAAATGGAATAAGAGAAATAATTTAACTGAATTATGATAAAAGCAGGGGAAAAAAGATGCTGACAGAAGTTTTTCTCTCTGTCTTTTGTTCTTTCAACTCTTAGTCTTTCCCTTTTTCGGATACATTTCTCTCTCCTCTCCCTGCCCCACCCCCCACAAAGGACCATGAAAAATAAAATTCAAAGCCTGAGGAATACAATATCTCCTCTCAGACAGAAGTGAAAAGTACAGATGCAGACATTTATTTACTGAAACTGGGATAACACGATCTTAAAAAAGAGTGTCTTGTTCAATTGCCTCTGTGCACCTTGAGACCTGGAAAGGCACAGGAAAGCCAATCCTTTGCTATAGTTTTGAAATCATATCTGATGCACATGATGTATGAAGCTGCACAAAGAATCTATTCCAGTGGATGCAGGCTGCTTCAGCAGTTCAGCTGCACCATTTCACTGCGGAACCATGTAGGCAGCGTGCAGAAATTGCCTGGGCTGTGGTTTCCCAGGGTCAGGAGAAAATGAAGTCCATAAAGACAATAGTTGCCATTTGTCCTCTTTCAGGGTTATAACCAAGTCTTGTGTAAAAGAGGCACCTTGTTTGCAGTATGTGCGTTTAGACTTGTATTTCACACTTCCTTCGTTTCAAGCTTCCCTGAAGGCTCCTTTGTGCTGCTGTGGGGTTTGACCTTGCAAACTGTTTGCGGATGTTCATAGAGGAGTGAATCTGAAGGCTAAGTATCTGGCAACAGAGGTTGTATGCAGCTGCACTGTGCCCATTGGGACATCCTGACACACTGCGCATGGAAACAGCAAAGGCCGAGGTCAGGTTTAAAAGGATTTGGGGGAAAGGTTAGCATTGCTTAGATGCAGGCATTTTTTTTTTTTTGGTGGCATCTAGGAATAGTGCCCCTGAAGTCTGAATTAAATTAACTCTGTGCGCACACGCACACACACACACACTGCACTATAATAGAGTTGTATGGCTTCTCTTTTTACCATCCCTCTTCAGAACAGGGATTTCTTACTATACAATTGTAGTCTATGTATGTATTTCTGAGAGTAATAGTATATGCTTATTGCTGAATTCCAACCCTGGAAAGGACCTTGAGACCATCTGGCTAACCTCTTTAATAAAGCAAACAAAAACCACAGGGCCAAATTCAGGACTGCGGAAAAGCAGGTACAATCGTGTGCACTGAAGTGAGTGGAATTGCACCCAGCAGTTGTCTCCCAGCTACTGTTGCCAATGCAGAAGTTTGGGTCCTTGGGTTTGAACTATGTCGTTGTTTGGGATGGGGCAACCATGGTTTGATAATGATACTGTCTGAGATTCTTCAGATCCAAATATATTAGATTCCGAGCAGTCAACATTTCCACTCATTTTATTCCTTAATGATAAAAAGCAACCTGCCAGCATTTTGTCACCTTGAAAGGTAGCACAGGCATCATAAAAAGTGTCCAGCGGCTTACAGGAGCCCTGTTTTGGGTGTGAAGGTGAGGAAGGAGACTGGCCAAGAGTAATAGGAATTTGAGCTCTCCCAATCCCTTTCCGGGCGAGGCTACAAACTGAAGTCTGGGCCATGTGAGGGCCTCATGTTTTCAATCTTCCCTTCATTCTAGTACCCCCAATGTAGGTTGGTAGGTCCTGTAAATCTCTGATTAGTCAGGCTTGCAAAAATGGCTTCAATGGCTAAGGCTAGCAAAAATGTTTCTCAGCTGCCATAGGAGTGCTAGTAGGAAAGATTGCTCAGAGACATGGTTTTTCAAGGAATTTCAATGGGAACTAGGTGTATAACTCCCTTAGATTCCTTTGAAAATCTCAACTTACGCTTCCTTACTTCCAGAGCCCAAATAGTTTCCTCTCAACAGCCTTAATGCAGCAGAAGGAATGTGGGGTGTGGAGAGGTTGGGGGTCCCTTGAGGGAGGCAAGAAGACTGGATCAGACAAACAGAGCTTCAACAATAATGTAAACCATATAAACAAGTCACTTTGATATGGGACAGTTTGGTTGATTCTAGTTCCGCAGCTGTCCAGAAAATGTGAGTCACTGGAGCTGTCTTTACCAGTATTTTACAGCAAGAACACAAAACTGGCCTTTTTTTCCTTTCCTTTCCAGTAACCTGCTCCTATGGACCAAGGAACGCTATTGTGCTGTAATATAAAAAGTGAAGAATTGCTTATTGAGTGCAGAGCTGAGTGAACAATGCAACACTCTATTAATGAATATTCAATCCAATTTGAATTACAATTTGATTCTGTTGCAACCCTTTCCGTGAACATTTGAGCATACAAGATTTGCTACAATGAGGATGCAAATTCTGAATTGCACAATGAACGGCTAACAGTGAATTTTTGAATTGTGGATTTCAAAGTTTACACTTGAATAAGCAATTTGAAATTGAAATTAGTTACATACAGCAAATTGTCCAGTCAGGGGAAAGAAACCATATCACGTGAGTCATGGAAGCAATTGAAACAATGTGAATTTCTAATAATGACTATTCACAATGCACAAACAATCTGCAGACTAAGAATTATTTGCTAAAGAAGTCAAACAATTTATGAATACATTGGAGGATTTTGCACTGTGCTTGCAGAGAATTCACAAACAGAAAAGGAGGTGAAACTCACTGAATAAGGTTGAAACTTTTAAAGAGGCCCAAATCTAATTGGCCTAAACTATTAATTACAAATGATTCATCCAGCACTAATTGAGTGTCCTGTTTTGCTGAGCTAAAAACTAATTCTGTAATGTCCTGTTAACCTACTGGGCTCATCTCCAGAGCAAGTTGTACTGTGGTTTCCTCTCTCATTTCTCCACTTCTCTTTGAGCCTGTCTTCCCTTGTTCATTCTTTTAGAGAGAGGGAAAAAGAAGGGGATTTTAAAACCAGAACAAGTTTGAGGATTTCTTTTTTTCCTGACATATTTGATGTGAGTAAACTAAAGAACCTGAGCTGCAACTGAAAACACTGCTCAAATTAGCATATAATTGCTCAAAGAAAGATTTAACAGATAGTTCTGATTGCAGGTATCTGTACCTGTGACAAGTGATTTCTGAAATTAGATTTAAGGAACATCAAGCTTTCAAACGGTCACTTATCTAGGGCTTTTATTTTATTTCCATATGCAAAAGAAAGTTGGGTTTTTTTTAAAGTTAATTTAAGGCAAAATATTAATGAGAGAATTGGAAAAAGATTGAAGTGTGTTGTTTTATGGCTTCAAGAATCAGTCCTTTTAAAGTATGAAAGAGAGGAAGGAAAACACTTCAAGGGGAAGACCCACAATATTATCTTAGAGTTTAAAGCTGGTCCAACAGGCTAAGCATTTGAGAAAAAATAGTAGAGCACAAAGCTGTTTGTGATAAGTTGCACCTCTTATCGGCAAACTGTCATCTGTCTGAGAGTGAGAACATTTTGTCCATTCTACCAAAACAAATCAGAAAAATGGGATAAAAACCAAAGTATAAATCAGAATGGAAGCTGGACACAGAACCTAAATGATGGCAATTGCCTGGCCAGGATCACTGTACAACTCAATGTCAGATGTGACAGAATTATATTGTCGACTTTAGGTTAGGAATCATGTGTGAGCATATGTTGGACATAAAGACAGGCACCCAGACACATTTCCACATTCACTACTCAGTCAGCTAGAGGTTGGGGCCTAGGCACCCGGCATACGTGGCATCTGTAGGACCACAGAACTGTACCATGCTATGGAGTGGAGGAAGGTGTTCGTGGGTATTTCAGTTGGAAGGTGCCTTTCAGCACCGCAGGTTGTTTTATGCCACTGGCCCACAGAATGCTGTGTTCCTTTGCAGACTGCAAAGTGGTACAAAGGTCAACAGTGCAGACACAAACTACATCCTGCACCGAGTCCAACTCTGCAGCCTCTGCATTGCATAAATCTCCCCTTGATTTCAGCTGGAGCTGCATGGGTGCCATCCCTGCCAACTCAGGCCCTTGATGTTTATAGAAATAAATAAATAAATAAAAGTTCTGAGAGATTCTTTAGTGCTATTTCTAAAGGGGGAGTGAATTGACCCACCTGCTGCAGTAGCCCTCTTGGTTCCTGCGTCACCCTCCCTACACACCCCCTTCCACAGGACAAATGGTTTCCTGGTGGATACACACAGCCATGGATCCATTATCCAGCCCATCTTACCCTGCTTCCAAAACCACCATTTGCACTGGGGTGCACAGAGCCCTCCTGGAGCTGTGCTCACTGAAATGCAGGAAGTTCATGTCCCTGGAGCAGGATTTTCATTCCCCACCAGGCATATGTGCACACATGCACACAGCAGAATATTGCATTGGTCCCATGCTTTCTGTATCTTCTATGAGAAGAAGCCTTCTGGGGGTTATGGGAGGAAAACAGGGCACAATTTATTCCCATGGTTTATTGTCCTCCTCCATCCATCCTCCAGGAGTTCTTAGCCTTAAAGGGGCCAGTGGTTGGATGACCCTGGTCAATAGCATTGTGTGTCATGTAGAAAATTGTGGGGATCGGGCTATGTGGAGGCCACCACAGTTATATTTGTGCTTCTGATACATAGAAAAATACCTGTGATTCACAGACATGATGTTGTGGTAGCCTGTTGGTATTTCAGCTGCAGTGCAAAGCAGTCACCCTGAAATGTCACTGGGGATCAGCAGTATTAATGCTCTCCCATAACATAACCCATGATCTCAGCAATACAAAAACCACTTATAACTGGAGGCCTGCACCAAATTTAGAACTTTGGAGCAGTGGGTTGCTCAAGCATCTTAGTTTAGATCCAGGAAGGATGAAAGAGACAAGAGGGTGCAGAAAATACTGGCACTGATTTAGAGTCTATTAGCCAGATTGCACCTGATGTTCTTAAGTGCTATTCTTCCTCACTTCAACAAATTTAACACTGTGTTCCAATCAGTCAGCCAAGTACACATTGCCATAAGCAAGACCTGGATCACTTCCTGAAAAATTAGCTATTCAGATTCATCAAGCTCATTGTGCTTTTATCAGCAGTTAAGCCACTTAAATACCTAACTATATGTTTGTAGACACAAGAACAGCGAGGGTAAATTTTTATGGTGTCCTCATAGGGGGAGATCATTTTTAAAAGGCACTTAGGGACCATTTATACTGGAGAGGAATGAGGAGTCTAATCCATAAGGTCCCTCTTGAAGATCTTGTGGACATCCATGATGTTGAAAAGCTCTGCAGTCTGATGCTAGAAACATTAAATATACACAAAATGTGCCAGGATGGAAACCTAAAGTTTCACTTGTGAGTTCCCCCATTTGAATGAGGGGTTGAATGATTGGAAGAGGAAAATATTGAAAAATACCAGGTGTGGCAAAGTTCCTCCTCTACCTTGGTGGGTCCTGCGCTTATTGGCAGATTTTCTCACCTCAGTGATCTTCCCCACAGTCTGGGTCAACTCCTCCTGTGTCTGATCAGGAGTTGGGAGGAACCTGGGCCTGCCCTCTACTCCGGGTTCCAGCCCAGGGCCCTGTGGATTGCAGCTGTCTATAGTGCCTCTTGTAACAGCTGCATGACAGCTACAACCCCATGGGCTACTTCCCCATGGCCTCCTCCAAACACCTTCTTTATCCTCACCACAGGACCTTCCTCCTGGTGTCTGATAACGCTTGCACTCCTTAGTCCTCCAGCAGCACAGCCTCTCGCTCTCAGCTCCTTGTGCCTCTTGCTCCCAGCTCCTCACATGCACTTCCTCTCCTCTGGCTCCTCCTCGCCTGACTGGATTGAGCTTCTTTTTAAACCCAGGTGCCCTGATTAACCTGCCTTGATTGGCTGCAGGTGATCTAATCAGCCTGTCTGCCTTAATTGGTTCTAGCAGGTTCCTGATTACTCTAGTGCAGCCCCTGCTCTGGTCACTCGGGAAACAGAAAACTACTCATCCAGTGACCAGTATATTTGCCCTCTACCAGACTCCTGTACCCCACTGGTCTGGGTCTGTCACACAGGGAACTGTTTAATTATAAAAACAAAACAGCACCTACCAGTAGACTGGTAGACCTTCAACGTCATTGTTCAGAGATGTTCTGCAGTTCAGCGCAGGGACAAATTGCCATACTGTTTAGTTAGGGGGGCTCATTTCAATGCAAACTCAGGAGCAAAAGTCAGCAGTCACTTGTCTGTATTTTAACGCCCATGGTAACATGTTGAAAGCCAAGACAGTCTTTGAAGACTGAATACAAAAGAAAGCATACAGCTGAGAGAATTCAAACACAGTAAACTATTTCATACCTGGCATCACCTCGTTGGCTTCAGGAATGAACTTGGCTCCATCATTATAACATCAACATTTTAATTAATTAATTTGATCTATCTACTCATATTAACGAAGGGCAGATCTCAAGCAATTCACTCCCCACGACCCCCCCGGGGTCCAAAATAGCCTCAGTCTGATGACATTCAGGTCACACTGCAAAGCTGTCTTCTTCCCCAAGCATTTGAAACAGGAAGGAATGGTAAGAGTGAGGAACCATTGAAAGAAGGGGATTTGAGATTCTGAGTTGGTTGGTTTGCTGCTTTTGGATTACAGTATTTGTTAGGATATTCATTTGGGGGCAGTCTTAGGTTATGGCTGGGGCATCTAGAACACAGAGAAAGATATTCTTCTTTGAGAGAGAGAAAGTGTCTCTAAATGAATAAATAATATCCAAGTCTTCACTGTAGCCCCTCAAAAGGTAAAATCAAAACCACAGGGCCCTGAACCTGAATTGCCTGGATTAAATATGACGCCACTAAAAATATTTAGCCAAACTTCAGCACTTGTGTCCAGCAACAAGTTCTGCTTTCAGAAAGACTAACCTATTGTCAGCAGCAACAGTGAAGGGCTGGGATAAGTGATAGGAATTTACTTTCTCGCAAATGGCTTCTGCTGGTGGGGCCCTGGCTGGAACCCAAAGCGGCCCATTTCAGACAGAAGCAAGGAAGAGGACGGTGGCAAATATCAAAATGTCATTCATCGCATGCCGTCTTGTGGCAGCAGGGGTTAATCAAGTCTACGGTGGATATGTGTATCTAGTGGATATGCAGCAGCGTGTATAGACATACAGCATGTGCTGGGAGAGTGGGAAGGATACCTCTCGAGGCTATCTTCTCTCCACATTATGTGGAGTGGGGTGCCACACAAATTCTATTAATTACTTCTCTGGAAATCTTGGCAAGCCCAGGGTACTCAGCAGTTAATCACCTCTGTGTTACTGCACACCCCTGCAGGTAATGGAGCCTGACTGCAGAGTTTCAGGGAGACATGTGGCAGCATCAGATCATAAAGAAATGTGCTATCCTATGTGCGTATGCACTTCATCTAGTTTGTAGAATGCTAATCTTCTCTCTTGGACCTCATTTGCATATTTAGCCCTTTCTGTGTGAGGGATTCCTGGGCTCACTAATTACACTGTTTGTTTATTTCAGGACCATTTAGAAGCCCTTTATTGGCCTTTTGTGTTCTAATTTAGCTTTGTGCACTAATCTAGCATTTTTTACTGAATAGATTGAAGATCACACTAAGGTCATGGTCATCGTGTCTCCTGCCTTTCTCAGCCTTCAGAGACACTGGGGAGTTGAACTTAGGTTTTTTGTCGTTGATTGGTTTTGTTTTTTTTAATAAGCATTATCTTATTCTGTGCCTACTGACAATAAATCCAAAGGAACCAGGTCCAGAATTTTTAAAGAGGTTTACCCAAGGGAATGTCAATTACCTCTCCCTTCCTACACTGCAGATATTCCCTAGCACTTACAAATTCAGTTTTTGTTTTGAGACATGCAACAGCTTTGCTACAGTTATTCGTCTTGCACTCGAAGGTGAGCAAAAAAGACTTTAATAAGTAACTGTGGAAAACCAGGGGATGGGAGTGTAGCGCCATGGCCCTAGTAATGCAATAAAATTGTGGATTTCAAAAAGAGTGTGTGTGTGTGTCTGTGTGCTTTAAAACACAGTGGGCCAAATCCTAAAGTCCTCACTCAGGTCAAACTCCCCTTGGCTTCATCTGGAGTTTGGCCTCGCTTAGAAGTTTAGGATTCGGGCCAGTGTTTGAGAAATTAGTTCCTCCTTCACATTTCATGATTGCCAAGACCTGAGTCCACATTTCTGTGTCCCCTCTTCAAGAGCTGATTACATCACTGGCAAGCACTAGGAGCAGGACGTTCCGCTGCACTCCCTGTTCTGTGGGAGAGGTGTTAGTGGTGTCATTGGATTTGAAGGGGAAACACAAGGACCTTGAATTCAGGCAGGTGAAGGAGGAGCTTTTTCTAGTATTAGACCCAGTTTATCCCTGTAGCTGTACTGAATCCAGTGGAGTCACCAATGGGATGAGTTTGGCCTATGTTGCCTTAGAGTGAAATAATGTTGCCTTGAAGCAGATGCTTTTATTCCTGATCAAAGGTGCACCCAAACACTCTGTCCTCCATTCTCCTCATCCCCCTTTTCGTACAAAACATCTCTCTCCTTGTGTGTTTGATGGTCTTTCAATGGCATTGAAATCCACTGCCCATGTTACCCTACCCAATTGTCCCTATTACCCTAACCTAGCCTAGTTTTTAAATGTGGACCTGTAATGAGGTATATTAGCCTTTAAAGAGTAGAGGGGGCCAGAAGACCCAGTTTCAGGGAGTTGGAATGAACAAAGGCCCAGGAAATGGCCTGGTAATGGAAGAGAAGAAGGAGTTAGGGAATTAGGAGTTGGCCGGGGGGGAAACTTCAGGTTGCTGTTTCTTTAAGGGCCCAGGATTGGAAGTCCTGTGGTTTAGGGTGGGTCAGGGGTCCCCTCTATTCCAGCCAGCTTGGAGAGTGGCAGTATGCAGACTCCCCTCACCCTCAGAACATGGGAGAGCAGGAAGCTAGATCCAGGAGGCTAAACTGCAGGGACAAACAGCTATGAAAGGTGATGAGCAGGCTGTGGCAGGGGAAGAGCTCTATGGGGATGGCAGGAGAGCCAGAGCCTTTGGATTGCAGTGATGGACTTTACTGCTGGGACTGTTTGGCACTGTTTGCAGGCATGAAGCTAGCCCCAAGTGAAGGCAGGAGGATGTATAAGAAAGGCTCTGGGGAATCTGTAAGGGCCCTGAAGAGGAAGAATAGAAGGAGGTTGCTGCAAAGACAACTCTGGCCATGAGGGACCGCCCTGGAAGAGGCAGTGCTGTTGCAGGCAGCCTTACTGGGATGTGAAAATCCCAGTGCTCAGACGGACACACAAATGCCCTTTTTAGGCACCCCAGTGCCGATGCGAGGATCCAAATGCAGAATTTTAACATCCTTTGAAAGTCTAACATCTAGAAATTGACCTAGGATGTCCTTTTAATCTTATTTAGCCTTGTTATTTCTCTTCAATCTCTTTTTGTTTTCCTCCTTGAGGATTTTTCTGTTCCTCTAGGCAATAGAGATCTCTGATTTCCTTCTCTCAGCCCTATCTCTGGGACCCCTCACTTCTCCTTTGTCTCTAACTTTCCCGCTTTCTGGCTTGTCAGTTTTACACAAGTCAAAATATTCTGAAACAAAATTGAAGGAGATTCTTCACTCTCCCCAGATGACAATCCAAACACAAATAAAAGCTCCAGTTGGAAGAAGGATGGAGTTAGTCAAACAGGTTTGTCCACTTTTAAGAGCAACATCCTGGTATTCTATTCTTAGTGCAGAATTATACTGTCAAATGCACGCATGCAGCTGAGCTTATCTATGAAGACTGATTTAAGAGAGGTCTGTTGGCTGCTAAAATGCTTAACTAAAATGCCCTTGATATTCTTTCATCATATTCCCACATGAGTTTAACTGTGGATCCTCAAGCCTGCTGCTTTTCAGAGTGTGGTGGGCCGCACGAGGGGATGTGATATGGACAAAAAGAACCATTCAGTTCATAACACAACACAGCATGCCCATTTAATTTCTCCCATTAAATTTGTTGCAAAAGCACAATTTTTTCCACACTTTTGATAGGCACAATTGGCATTCTGCAGACATCTTTATGTAGGCAGCTGGCCAGAAACATGTGTTTGTAAAAATAGATCTACTAATATTAAGTTCCTACTGAAAGCTTCTGCATTAGGGACTCTGCATGGATTTTGGAAAATCCCTGCAAGATTATTGTTCCATTAAAAAAAAAAAAGTAATCCTGTGGCACATAGTCCAGCTCTTGTGTTTCTTAGTGTTTGAAAGGAAAACATACCCCTTTGCATCAGTCTGTCTCAGTCTGAAATCTCAGAAGCTAGGTGCTACCACTCAGCATGGACAAACTTCTAGCTATCCAGCAATCTAGCCTTCTATAAGGATGTAGGAAGAGTAATCTGATACTGTCTTTGAAAATGTCAGACTTCATGGGTGAGTAGAATAGTTTGTTTTCTTCTGTTTATCAATATTATGTGAGAACAGACTTGAAATTGTTTATAAATGGATAGTATCAAGTGATATGTAATCCATTTGCTACCCAGGCATATGCCCAGCAGCACATACATGCATACCCACACATACATACACGCAAACACACACCGGGATGGCAGCCAAGCAGACATATGCATAGTGCATGGGAACGGTGTATGGGAACTGAGTAATGCAAAAACCAATACCAGACATATACAGAAAACAATGGTCTGAGATGCCATATTGTTTGCATTGATCACTCTGCAGGTACCTATCTATGTCCATGCATTCTAGTTGATAGTCAAGGTCTTGATATATTGGCCTCAGTACGGGAAAGATCAAGTCCCCAAGAATCACAATATATGAAACAGATAAACCCAGTATATAACACTACAACCATCAGCATGTGTACGAGAACTTGTATTCCCCATATTATGGTTAATGTCTGTACCCCAAGGTATCACAAATAGTGAGGCTGTGATATTGAGATATGGATGTGTCCTAACAACAGTAAACACACTCCTGCTAGACACTTTAGTAACCTTTGAACACAGACGAGTGCATTTTACAGCTTTGACTTGTCATAGAGTATATTTGAAAGGCAGTACTCGCTTTCTTCCCCAATCTCCACACTCATATGCGTTATTGCCTGTGTTGTTTTTCTCTTATTGTGCCAGCATGAACACTTAAGGCATTTTGAATGTTATAAAGAGCATTACTTGCACTCATTTCCTGAGCTAAGCAGAGTGTATTTCATGGCAGCCTGGAGCCCTAGGCATTCATGTTGTACCCTTTTGAAAAAGTTTTTTTTTTCCCATCACCTTCTACACCCTCAAAATGCAAAACACATGCTAGATTTCTGGTAGCAATGGGTGTCAACAAAAACTTTAGATCTGAACATTCCCTGAACATTGGGAACATTTGACATCCAAGTTGGATTCCTATCTGAATTTCACACATGGCTGGCCTGAGACAAAATCTCAGATTCAAACACCTCAGACATTTGAAGGGTTTGATTTCTGGATCCAGACTAACCAGTTAAATTCAGTTCTAGTCAGGAATTTTCTCAGGTACCCCAGAAATCAGATCGGGTTCGTTGGAAAGATCATTGAGGCCTATTTCAAAACATGTGGGGCTGATTGGTGGTTTTGCATCAAAATCATTCAGAATTCATGGTTTTGATGGAAAATGAAGTGAAAGTCAGTGATATGACTGAGTTTCACTTTGTCCTTTGGGGTTAATTTGACCCCCAAACTAAAAGCAAACCTCTGAGGGAGTGAAACTCAGATTGAAACTAAAGAAAATATTCACTCAAAACCCCCTGTGAAGGAAAAAAACTACTGAGCTCTACATATATCCTTGTCATGGAAAGTCCTGTTCAATCACGTACAGAGTTACACATAATAGATTTCTTTAAACCAGTAAATGCTATATTTACTCAACTGTCAGAATTGCCATCCAATAGAAATCTAAGTCAGGTCAAAAGCAAGGACCACTTTGATGCAGGAGAGGATGGATTCAACATGAGTAGAAGAAAAGTACAGTGAATGATTTCTGGAAGGAATTTAGAACAGTAATGGATGAAGTTTTCAGATAAATAATAGCCTAAAAGAGATGAAACATTATAGTTTCAATTACAATTGTGCTCAACCACCCAGGAGATAATTCAAACAAGAAAAAAATCGCTGGATTGCCATCCTCAGTACAGACGTACAATTTAATTCCACTTACTGTAGGTTCACTGCAAGTATTTTGAATCAGATACATTTGTTAGCGTGCAAAGATCTGAAACGTGTGTTTCTTTTATTAATGTGACAGCCAAAATTTAAAGGAAACACCCCTTATCTTTAGATCAATCTGCTGGTTCTGAGTTTATTTACTGTGGATATTTCTTATTAAATATTTTTGTCCACCAGGATCATCTCTTGAGATGGCCTGTCTCATTTTTTCAGGGGATACAGAACACATAGCCAAATCCACTCACAGATTCCATCATTCAGACTAGGGCCAGCTCCAGGCACCAGCGCAGCAAGCAGCTGCTTGGGGAGTCCAACGGAAAGGGGCGGCAAGTCCAGCTTTGTGGTGGCGGGTCCCACAGTCCCTCTCGGAGGGAAGGACCCACCACTGAATTGTCGCTGAAGAATGAATGAAGAATGGGCAGCAAAATGCTGGAGCCAGCCCTGGTTCAGATTTAACAAATGAATTATACAAATAAATTAGGCACTTTCATTAGAATAATTAAACCCTTAGTGTAATTGCTACATCTAATATATAATATTATAGCACAACATATATCTAATTATACAACATAAAAGCTTTCTATTTTAAGGGAACACACTGTAATTTTTCAGATTATTTGGTCCAAATTCTGTCCTGTGAAATCCTAACGAATGCACTTGAATTTGGCCCAGCAAGAGGAGAATTTGCCACAACTCTATTTAATCTGAAAAATAGGCAGATTATGTATTCTGGAGAAAAAAAGTATATAGTCCCTGAAAACTAACTCCACCATAAAGTATGTGGGCCTAATTTGCACACATGCAGCTGAGAACAGAATGACACCCTGCAACACTATAATTCCAATTCCAGTGACATCTTTTCTATTGCCAATGCTTTCAAGCCATTTGAATCATCTGAGAATCATCCCTGGGATATCTTAGCCCAACCTCTGACATAGTTGTCCTCAAAATAATATGGCAGCAAATGAAAGAGGTTTTCTATTACACATCTACCCCGATATAACGCGACCCGATATAACACAAAATCGATATAACGCGGTAAAGCAGTGCTCGGGGGTGGGGCAGGGCTGCGCACTCTGGTGGATTAAAGCAAGTTTGATATAATGCGGTTTCACCTATAACACGGTAAGATTTTTTGGCTCCCGAGGACAGCGTTATATCGAGGTAGAGGTTTATTTGATAAACCCCTCTCCTCTACACAGCATTTTCCAGTTTCTGAGGTTTTTCTTGAAACTGTGAAACAAATATTGGCTATTTAAAAAAAAAAACCCTAAACCATCCAACCACACTTAGTATTTGCAAACACACTATAGTCAGGTTATGAGGCATATAGACAATGAGAATCCTTCCTATTAGTTATCACAGTGTTGAGAATTATCTGGAGTTTTTCTGGGCCCCTTAGCACTTCTCAAATTTGAGCCCTGAAGTCTTTGAGTAAGAAGATGCAGCCTGGCATCATTGTAACTAGAATGGAATATAGGAATGTTTGCTTCACCTTCCGCATCCAGTCTTTAATCCAGGACAGGGCCGGCGCTTCCATTTAGGCGGCCTAGGCAATCGCCTGGGGCGCCAGGATTATTGGTGGGCGGCATTTTGCCAGAGAAGACGGCAGGCAGCTCCGGTGGAGCTGCCGCAGTCGTGCCTGTGGAGGGTCCGCTGGTCCATGGCTCTGGTGGAGCTGCCGCAGTCGTGCCTGCGGACGGTTGGCTGCTCCCGCAGCTCAGGTGGACCTCCCGTAGGCACCACTGCAGCAGCTCCACCGGAGCTGTGGGACCAGGGTGCAGGGCGGCGAAATTGCCGTGCGCCTAAGGCGCTAAAACCCCTAGTGCCAGTCCTGATCCAGGACTCTTCCCAGTGGCCCAGGAGGTGAAGTCCCTAAGTGTGAAAACTTAATGAAGAAAGCAAGAGTCTTTTTTCTTTGGAGGCCAGGACTCAAAAAGCATATTGTTCAGATATAATGTCACTAGTTCCTGGATAGGTCATCTGACTAGAAGAGGAAATTTTTAAAAGTTTTTCTCCTCCTGCTATTCATATCGTTGCAGGTCACATTTCCCTAGAGGTTAACTGTTGGCTCAAGGACAAGGCATGCAGTAGAATGAGGGGTGTACAGAGGGAATGAAGGGGCGTTGGCCCTTGACATATTAAATTGCTAAAAGAGCTAGAATCCACTTTGGAAAGATGGTCTGAGGCAATATCTATCCCAGTGCTAAAATAACGTGAACTGATTTCAAAAAACGGCTGTTAGATCCAGGGCATTCTTTTGCATGCACTAATACAGGTAATTAATATAGAATAGGAGTCAGTAAAATAAGCTATAGTGGAAGGAATATTTTTGTAAATACTATATGACTTTGCAAAATATACTTTTAAAAATTGAAAGCATCCATGGAGGGCTGAATTCTGCTCCCATTACATTCCATCTCAAAGCTCCCACTGAGGTACTGGGAGCAGCATTAGGCACTAGTTATCTTCTTTGCTGTAGCTTCTGCTGAAGAAACTTATAAAATATGGGCTTTTCCTCACCCCATTGGCTGGGATAAATCTGTCCACCTGCAGAAAGGACTTTTTGTAACAGCGTCAGGATTTTAGGGGCATATTAGCTGATCTGAAGCTTTTTACTTGTGTCTTTGCTCTGAGACATTGTTTTTAACTGATATTCCCGCCCTGCGTGCCTTGGCTATAGCTGGGATTCTAGACTGTGCCGTGCTAGTTAGAGGGGCAGTAGTGCTCCCTGTGAGACTGCACTGCCTCCCTCACCAGAGAGCAAAGAGTCCAGTTCCTAATATGCTCTCCATGTGGAAGCTGAGAACAGTTCCTCAATGCTCCCAGCCTCAGGTTGCTTCTCTACTCAGTAACTAAGCAGCAGTATCCATTAAACCACACCATGTGCCCCCTTGTTAGAGTTTCTTGTCTTACTCTGTACTTCTAAGTTATTTATATTTCCAGCAGCTATAATTGAGGAGTCTCTTTCGAGCTAGAAGCAGAGATCTGGAGAGCTATTTTACACACCTCATTATAGATTACTTCCCTTCCCTCCCCCACCACAGCTGCTAAATCATTAAAGGCTAATCTTAAGAACCTGCTGGGAGGTGCTGAGCACCCTGAACTCTCATCACTTGTCTTCACTAGTGTTTTTTTTTAACCCTGTGATAATGAATTGCCAGTTAACTCAAGGTAGTTTACGTCTTTGTTAAGTCTAGTCTGGACACTCCCCGAGTGAAACAGTCAGGCAGATGGATGGAATTTGAGGGTGCTTATTTCATCACAGGAGGAGCTCGGGCCCCAATCCAGCAAAGCACTTAAGCATGTGCTTAAGTCCCACTGAAATCAAGTTTAGTATATTCAAATCCAGCACGTATTTAGGTGCTTTGCTTAGTAGGGACCTTGACTCCTTGCAGAATCTGGTCCTAAATTTGTTCCATTTCTCTTTGATTTGGGAGTAAACCCTGTTCACCTTGCTGTCATGAGTAATCCCATGGGCATGAATAGTGGTTTTGCTCAAAGGTGGTTAAAAAAGGGGGAGGGATAGCTCAGTGGTTTGAGAATTGACCTGCTAAACTAAGGGTTATGAGTTCAGTCCTTGAAGACACCACTTAGGGAACTGGGACAAAAATCCATCTGTGGAATTGGTCCTGCTTTGAGCAGGGGGTTGGACTAGATGACTTCCTCAGGTCCATTCCAACCCTAATATTCTATGATCAGCTTCTGATCACAGAGTTTATGAAAGATTTGACCATCCCTTGGGGGGTTTAGTCTCAACATTTAATATGTAATTTTAAGCCTGAATTTCATTTGGTATCAACAGATGAGCTGTACCAGCTTTTATAAGAGCTTTACACAGTGGGAGGAGTGATAAAGTCCAGCAAACCTCACTCTTACATTTGCAGGAACTGGACAGGAATATTATATGTATTAATGCTAGGTTTCTGCTGCCAGCATGAACAGCACTTCCCATGATGTATGGTCGTAGCAAATGTACTGTAATACATGCATCAAATACGCTCTCAGAGTAAATAGATATTGTCTAAAGTACATTACCTCTGTGCTTTCATGTTTAACTTAATGTAAGTGAATGGCCTTAATTTCTCTAAATTGTAATAATAATCATAATGCTAGCAGTGACATTACTAATAATTTATTTTGCACATCATTAATCAACAATAAAACATTTTAATTACCTGTTCAGAAATGTCACACTGTAAATTAATTCTATGTAATTATATATTTGAATTCCAAGGCTAATTAAAACAAATAAACAATCCCAGTCAATGGATGAGTACATTTGTAAAGGAATCTGCTCTTGCCCTGCTCTTCAGGATAGTTATGCAAGTTATACACAGCACAAGAATTAGACTCCATTGCTTTGCCTGAGTCACCTGTATTCCTTAAACAGTGTGTTACTAGGTCAAAGTAGCAAATTGCATGGCCCATGGGGTACAAAGAGAATTGCATATGCACAAGTCTGTAACTAACGTGAAGTTGGGTGTAGATCTTTGATGATTGTGGTTAGCACTTTGAAAGAGAAACAATAATTTAGCCTTTTAAAGTGTCTGTCATGCAGGCACCTCGGGGCACACTGGAAATAACACAAACATGAAATAGAACAATATCAGAAGCAGACAATAACACTTTCGCAGTAATTAGCTCAATTGCTTTTTGGGGACAAGTGCATCAAATTACTAGCCAGAGTGACAGCTTGGATTTTCATGGCAGTACTTAGCTGCAGTATTCCGCTTTCCTTTTAGGTCGTCTCTTCCACTGATGTGGGAGTAAGAGGTTTTTACTTTTAAGAAGAGCATGATATTAAGATCAATCAGTGTGCGATGAATTTTGCCTCATGTGGGCCAGCTTGTGTCCACCGTTATGAGCTGATGTAAAGAGCTGCACAATGGAAGCAATTTGCAGTGTAAAACAAATTTGTAGTGTATTAGTCCTATAAAGCCCAGAAACTATGCTAGGTATTCTTGAGCATCCTCTACTACATCTTATCTATTACCAAGCTATTTACATATGTACAAACATGACACTGTCGTAACACCTGCTGCCTTCCATTCAAATGTTGCGCTACTGAGGCTTGAAGGTAGTGAGGATAAAACTCCATTTGCAGCAGGATGTGTGCAGCTGAAATGAACATGAGCGGTGGATTTGCACTGGGGCCCAGTACTTTGGCTCCAGTCACTGAAGTCTGGCCCTGGAACACGTATCAGTGGTTCTGACACCTGCAGCAGATCATTCCTTTAACTGGAGTTTATAAAGAAACAAAGGTAGCCTTGTTGGTGGGTGGGGAATTGCAGGGGAGTGAGTTCCTAATTGAAGGGTTGAAAGTGCAGCTGACCTAATGGTGTATAGAAGCAGCTTTGAGAACAGGATGATAAATGAGAGCAATGTCATGATGAGTACAGCGACTGAGTAACCAGACCTTTATTTGATACATAAGACCACAGGGAGCTTCTGTGCAGAGAATACAAGGAACAGGGCTAAGTTTTGCAGATTTTGGAAGGCATTAGTAAGGGAGAAAGGAATGCTGACATTGCAGTCAAATGCATGGATCAGGGTTTTAGTATTTTTCAAAGAAAGCATGGGACATAATAATTTGCTCATATATCTTCAGATGGCGGACAGGTATCCTGACCTTTGATTTACTATGCTATGTTGCTGTAGAGAATGTTCTGGCTTTAAAATGAGGTGTCCAGAGACCTGATTTGATCACCTGATCTTTGAGTTCCGGCTGGGAGATGAGGAAGTCGTTGTATACATAACAAGAGCCTCCAGCCAAAAATGTCCTCTGTTTTCAATTGAACTGGAAGAAGCTGCTGATAGGTTAGGGCTTGATGTCAGAAACACAGCAGTTAACGGTAAAGAGGAATGAGAGATTGAGAGGTGATAACTTAGAAAAATCAGTGTGACATCCATATTAAAGAGACAGCTTACCCTGTGTTACTGCTGGACAACATGAGTGGTGGTTCATATATGTATTCTAAACTACGTTGGTCCTAAAAATAAATCCCCAAGAACCATCAGAAGTAAGTCCGGAAACGCTTAGCAAAATCTAATGCACATTGTAAAAATGTATAATCTGTCACTGTACACTATGGTCTCCATATAACTTCTAAAGTTTGTGAGACAATTATAGAGAAAATGATACTGCAATCTGTAAAGCAGTTTCTGTAGTGGTTTTATTCACAAGCTCAATGCTATGCATAATCATTGCCAGAAACCCCTCCAGAGGTGTGTGCATAATAGAGAGATATCAAGTCAATGAGTCAAGACACCAAAAAATAAAATTCAGATGTACATCACATTTAAAAAAATGATATAATCTGTCATTTAATGCTAACTTAAATCCTCCGTATTGAAATAATACATCTAATCATAAAGCAACCTGGGGCATCAAAATCATATTGCACTGCATTCAGAATACATGAAGAGTCACAAAATTCTGCAACTTTAGTTTGGTGCCAAAGGATGATGGTAACTAACTTTTTAAATTTTGCAGTGATCTTAAAATGGAAGTCCACAATGCACATGAATTGTTCATAGCTAGAAAATGCGGAGATCTGGTAGGGATGTATAGAACCTTTTGACTCATGTTCCCCTGTTCAAATCCAACCTGGGTTGGTAGTCACATTTCAGCATTATCAACTGATGACTTATGTGAAATAAGTTGTTTCTTAATGATTTTAATGTTATTCTCAAATGTTTAAGTGACCAGTTGGGGTAATATACTGGAAAGCTTTACGTGGCTTGTATTGCAGGAGAGATGACGTATTGTCTCTCAAAAATAAGCAGCAAGAGCAAGTCAGTCCAGATCTTTTCACCAGCACTAAATTCACTTATGAAAAAATGTTTTTGAACAATTGTATAAAGCCCTGAAGTGGCATCTAGAATCTTTTACATTCCAATATATAAGAAGAATTCTATTTTTATTTAGTGGCCCGATCCTAACTATGTTCATATATGAGTAATGGACTTATGATCCCCTCTAGATTTAGTTACAGATCTGAGGAACTTACCTACAGCAAAGTCAGACACACTGGTGTGGTGGGAAATAATATTGTTTCCACACACATGAGTTCCCAATAAATCTGTTGCCACAAGGAAAATATCACAAAGCTGTTTTTTAAATTGGTTAGGTACAGGGGTGCTGGAACAATTTGTATAGTAGGGATGCTAAGAGCCACTGAACCAACTGTAAACCCTGTATCTGATGGAAACCACTTCAAGCCAGGGTGTGCACTAGCACTCCCAGCACCCCAAGTTCCAGCACCTATGGTTAGGCATGCAATTTTATACAAGTAGTTCTCACGGTTGTGCTAAAAAACCAGATACTGTTGTACACAGTTATCTGATCTGCATGGACAAACAGTCACTTTAGTTTGCCTAGACATCTTAAAATCAGATCTCAAATGTTCATCTGACTGATTGCTTAGTTAGGATATTGAAAGGGAATTGATTGGCAGAGGTGGGTTGAGTGTTGTTTCCTTTGTAGACTTTTTTAAATCCATAGTTAGACTTCAAAAAAAAAAAAGGCAGTGTTCAAATATAAATTTCATTTGTATTATCTGAAACTACATTACCTTCAGTTTGATTGTTCATTCCTAATGCTGGCAAAATGCTCATTGATATGAGAATTTTGCATGGATAATACACAGGATAAAACTGCAGCATTGGATCCACTGCATCATCTAAAAGTGTACTGTAATTTTCTTGTGGCATTCACTGTTATCCTCACCTTTGTGATAAACAGGGGCCAGAATCTGGAAAGAGCAATTCACAATATGTACGTAAAACGGACTCTTGTAATAGCGTTCTGGAAAGATTTCATAAAAGGAACCACCAAGAATAAGGTAAGTTCAAAGAAAACATTACTGTTCTCTTCGAAAACTTTTTTTATTTAAGGTTTTTTAAATACAGTATTATGTAAAATCAAAACCTGCTGTAATGCATAAACTAGGACAGACAGTTGGCAAGTTCATTAGAATTTTCCACATGCCCTTGGTCCTTTCTATTGAAATACTGGTGTTTTGCTTTGTTCTTCTTGGAGGCTGTACACTATATGCCTGGCTACCTTATACCAGTTCTGATTAGCACTCTCCTCACCTTAGTCTGCTTATGTTTCTCTGCAGATCCAGTCTACTGTGGGCGAGGGAACGGTACATATCAGATTTATGGCGCAGCCTGCAGGGAGAGTGAATGCTACTTAATGAGCTTGAATAGTACAAGTGTAGAACAGTGAACAATGAGCCCTTAAGCTGGAAGCAGAATCAAAACCTTGGGCAAGCTTTAACATATGTACAACAAATCACCAGGTATGCACAAGTGTTCATTTTTCACTGGAGAACACCAGTGAAACTAAAGCTGTGATTGCTTATCTCGTCATCACTCATCATTATTTCAAATACCTCCTTGCCCTTTGTTTACTTTGAGAAAGACTTTTTGTTGAATATTCCACCCCTCTAATCCTAAAGGAGCTTCATTTTGCTCCATAAAAGCATCATTTTGCTCTCCAGAAAGATATGCTTTTCCATCATTCGCATATAAAGGAATGCTTTCAATCCTTTAAAGAGAGAGTCTCTGCTAAAAATCAATAGCCAACATTGTCTTTAAATAGTCTGACATTTACCTTTAACATGGCTTTCATTTCTTCTCCTGGTTGAGCAAACGTTTGTGTTATCCAGACACATTTTTTATTTCTCTGCCTTTAGCTATTGCTTGAGTACTCGTCAAGATCACAATTCTTGTGTCAGTGACATTGGCTATCTATAGAAAGGGTTGTAGCAATACATGTTAGAGGGACTGGAACTCACTAACACAAGCATTGTTCACTAATTTACGGAAGGCATCAAGTCAAAATAATTACAGGCAAAAGGGTAGTGTAAATCCCTAAGGGAAATATATTTTGGATGCTTGTTTTACTTACAAGCAAATCTGAATGCTGGCCCAAAGGTCAAAAATAAAAGACCATGTGCTTTATTCCTCTCAAGTCATCCACCTTACTTTCTCTTCTCATACATGAAATTGTCTAGGGGTTCATTTAGAAAACTGTATTTTGAAAGCCAGGCTGTTTGCAATCTGGGAAAGTTAAGCAAATTAGCAGAATTATTAGGAAAAAAGCCAATTCTCTACAGCCTACAAAGCAACCGTTTGTTAAATTGGCAGTCATGAGAGAATTGCATTGATTGAATGATGGTTGCAGTGCTTTGGGAGGGAGAGCTCTGCGGCCTTGTTGGAAATAATGTTGCAGTATCATAAATGAAAAATAAACAGGGAGGCTGTGTAGATTCCACAGCAAAACTTTCAGTGATTTCTTGGAATGAGAGAATTAAAAGGTGGTTCTGCTCTGCACACACATTCCTTTTATATCTGCACTACTGGGGGCGGGGGAGCTGTGCTATGTATTTCTAAAAATAGAAAGGGTAGCAGGAGGGCTGACTTCAAGAAGCACCTCAGACCAGGTGGTTGGTTACACCTGGTTCTCCTCTGACATCGTGAGGACATCTGCAATTCTGCTAGCTCACCCTCCTAGCTCAACTTCTGAGCTGAGTTTTTTTGGAAACAGAAATCAGAATCCAGTAAAAAGCCATTTAAAGAGATTGCTCTCACACTATTTCTAATAGCTCATCCTCATTTTTATATACCATTTTGCTATTGATTTGATATTTTTATACATTATAAGGGGCACTTAGCAAAGACAGAATGGATTAGCAGATTAAATATGCTTTATTAGCGGATATCTGTTGGGAAATTATGTCCGTTTTCCATTTAACAGATGCATCAGATTTATTCAGTTATTGAATCAATTTATTCATGCTTGAAAACGTACTAACGCTCCACTTAACTATTTCCAATGTCAGGTTTAATACTGGAGAACTGGGCTTAAGGAGAAAAGCTAAAGAAATGAAGAAAATGTACAGCAGGGCAGTACTTTGCATTTCTGCCGCAGATGGGGAACTAAGCATGTTATGTCATGATAAGTAAAGCGAGGGTAGGAACTCTGGGCTTGATTCTGATCTCTGACATCAGTGTAAGTGAAGTGTTACTGTATCACAATCAGTGGAATCTGTGTAGCACTGTCGCAAATGAGATGGGAACCAGGCTGTCTTTTTTCCAGGCACAGCCTGACTTTTCAGAAATGCTGGAAACTCGCAACCCCAGCTGAAGTTGAATTATGGGTGCAGAGCACTTCTTAAGGTGTGGGCCAATTCCCCATTAATTGCACAGTGTAATATGACAAAATTTCAAATCTGCACATGAAAGGGATTATCTAGCAAGGTGACTGCCATTAATATTGGCCATATCCTGCAATCATTGTGCCTGCAGATTGATGTGGATGGCTCAGCGTTGTTTATTAGCACCAGACCTTCGCTTCGATTCTGACACAGGTAAGACTCCTGTCGACGTCAGTGGAGGTGTTTGCCAGAATGAAAACTGCAACATCAGGCTCGTTATATTTACCTAATAAACCCTTTGAAATTACCAGAGACCTAACGGAGCTATGAAGTTTGGTTCTGGATCCAGATCCACATTTTTCCAAAGCTTTGAGAGTATTCAGATCTGGGCTTTGGTTTGGGTTCCTAGCCAGTAATTAGTCAGTAGCTACATTTTGATTCCTAATAGCTTTCCAGAATTGTTCCTGGAGTCACAGTTCTATAGTATGTTTGACATTCTGTTCTGCTCTTTTAAATGAAAAGGACAAAATATTTACGCCTGTAAGATGTCTGGTTTTGGGCCAAGGACATTAGGCTCAGTAAGTTCTATTAGTTGATTTTGTTATTGTGACTTTATTGACTCAAACGTCAGTCATAACGGATGGTACAAAATGTGGTAAGAATCTATATCCTTTCTTATATTCATTTAAAGTGAAATTCACCCTAACACTCTCCTTGATGAACAGTTGTGAGTAGGGAAAATATAGTGAGATTACTGAGATGGAATCTACCTTTCAATCCACCGATGTGGCCTGGGGACAGCCCAGTTGCAGCTGCTCCTTTGGCCCCTGGGTTGAAACAGAGGGCTGTGTCCCCTACATACACCTTATGTGGGGTTTTGTGGCCAGTGAATCTGTGTAATCGTAGCCCCAGTGATGATCTCCATGGCCATCTTTGGCCTTACCCCTACCTTTCCCGTGAGTAGGGGATGTAGATTCCTCTTAGCGCTGTCCAACTTTGTCTACAGCAACAATGTCAGAGCCACAGTGTAAGGGACCTAGGCTGCTGGGTGAATTTCACCATCAATGAAAAGCATGCATTAAAATAGAAGCTTGGAGATTTGATAGTTTTGTCTACCAGGCCTTTCTTAAGGGTTGGATAAAGAATGTCAGGGTTAGACAATATGAATGCGAAGTGAGGAGCAATGTGGAAAGAGGAGGGAAGGAATTTTATTTAGAAACAATCTGTCACATAAGTCAAACTCTTCTGATATTTTCAGCATGTTAATTCCCTTTTGGTTAGTTGAGCATTCAGAAAACATCATGGAGGCCATCCTGCAAACCCTTATTCGTGCTAGTACTGCTCTTTGGTTCAGTGGAGATCTGCATGAATACACAAGTTTGTACTGTAGGGCCCATCTCCGCTGTCCCTTTAATTTCTAATGATATATTTAAAAATCCTGAGTTTTAATTCCAAATGGTTATATCGTAGGTCTGTCCTGCAGCTGTTATCCCCGGCCAATAGCTTTGCAGAAGTCAATGGGAGTTTTGCATGTATAGGAACTTCAGAGTCAGACCCCTATGTAGGATTTCTGCATGAGTAATATCCTCAATGGCTGGGAAGAAACCCAGGGCCAGTGCAAGGATGTTTTGTGCCCTAGGCGAAACTTCCACCTTGTGCACCTCCCCGCGCCCCTACCCTGAGGCACCTCCCCTGTGGTAGTTCCCCCCCTCCACCCTAAGCCCCCCCTCTCATGGCAGCTCCCCCGCTCCGCCCTGAGGCACACCCCTTGCGGCAGCTCCCCACCCCCCACCTTCAGCCCTGAAGCACCCCCCCACCCCAGCTCACCCCTGCTCTGCACACGAGCACCCCAAGCAAGCCTGGGAGGTGGGAGAAGTGAAGCAGCCACGGTGTGCTCGGGGAGGAAGCGGGGCAGGGGTGAGCTGGGGCAGGGAGTTCCCCTGCGTGCCGCCTCCCCCTTATTTGCTGCAGGAGGCCCTCTCCGTGCTTCCCTGCCCCAGCTCCCTCCACCTAAATGCCAGCGGCAACCAGGGCAGCAGAAGATCCAGCTGCCACGGTCACTGACGAAGAAAATGGCACCCCCCAAATCCCAACATGCTAGGCAACTGCCTAGGTCGCCTAAATGGTTGCACCAGCCCTGAAGAAACCCCTAAGAAAGTTTAAGTAAAAAAAGAATGGAAATGCCTCAATTAAAAGAGATCCTACTGCCTGTTAAAGAGATTTGATTCATCAGGCTTTTGGAAAAACTGGACAAAGTTCCAGTGCACACCCATCATAACAGCTAACGCCTGTAGGCAGTAGTGGACCAGATCCCCCATCTGATATAAACTGTCCTTGAATTAATCTAGCTATGCCCATTTACACTGTCTGTTCCAGTATATCCAAGGGTGGCTCTGGTATATGGCACGCGTGCAATGAAGTTATTCTTGGAGCTTCCTCTCCATATCATTCTTCCCTTCCCCTTACAAATTTTCTCTTCTCCTATCACCTTTCTCCTATTTACTCTCCAAGAGCCTCATCCAGAGCCCAATGAAGTCAATGAGAATTCTTCCAATGGGCAATTGAATCATGGCTTTAATCCCAACAATTTTGTCCCTGCCCTCACAAGCTGGTCATGGTTTTTCCTTAGAGAAGGCCAGCCAAGAGCAAACCAACTTTTGCTAGTTCTCTCTAAGACTAACAGGCCCCACTGTGGGGTTGTCTCACCTCCCTCATGATTCGGGGATGGGGGGTTGAGTTACTATTCCCATCGGAGAATGAATGTCTTCAACATGAAGAAAAGGGCATGAGCTGACTCGTACATGAAGTGACTTGTACCCTCCAAATGTAAGATGATGTCCATGCTTTCTCCCTGCCCCTTTCCCGTTTGTGAAATATCCACACTTTCTTGGGTTCTAGGGCGAGCTGGCTGCTGTCACTGCCAATCAGTAAAAAATGAGTGATGCTACGAAACCTCCATCTATTTGCATTTCAGAAAGAAAGAAAGAGAAAATGACAGATGAAATGGTAGGAAATTCCTGTTAGATAGCCAAAAAGTTATTTCATTAGAAGGTTCGGAGTCATTGTCAGTCAGATCCAAAGCAGTAAGAATACAGTAGTAAAAACAAATACGCAGATTAGTGTCCGAAAAAGGTAAGGACACAAATGGACAGGTAAACCCCGCCCCCTCTTGTACAGAAACAAATATTGTTTTCTCTCCGAGTTTGAGATTAATTTTTTAATAAAACACCAAAGACATGAGATCCAGGGCTTTGGCTGCCAAGCTTCTGAGTGAAAGAGATTAAAGGAAAAACAGGGCTATGGTTTTAAGAGCTATTGGCTAGTCTCTCACAGCCCTCACTCAACTGCGCAGGGGTGTACGGCCCTGCACCCTGCTTGGCTCTGCTTAGATTGTGACTTCAGCCATGGATGGGTGGGGGCAGCAAAAACGAATTGCTCAACTCTGCTCGTCGGAGCAAGTTAGATGGGTGGCATCCTGCAAACCTATATGCATGCTAGTACTCCCCTTGACAGCAGTGGCATTGGCCAGAGGTGGGGGAGTGGGAGGAGCTCTGGCTCTGCATCCCATCCCCAGCTCACCAGCAAGAGTATCTAGCTAGGTATAAGTGGGGAGAGCTGCCCCACAAAAAGGGGTGAAATAACTTACCCCTTTCTCAGCACAACGGGGCATCAGAGGTTGCAATTCATTGTTTACTGCTGGGCCATTGCTGCTGAGGGCCACCCTTTACTTGGGCAGAAATGTTAAGTCACAACTGAACCCGGTGCATTTGAAAAATCTTTCTTTCTTTCTTTCTTTCTTTCTTTCTTTCTTTCAGAGGAAAAAAGGCTATCCATCATATATTGTGTAAAATATTTGGGGGCTTGGGGGGTGCAAGGGAAGGGGAAGGAGGCAGAGGTGTTATCAAGGGAGGAATTCAAAGATCCAAAATAACTGCTCCACATTCAGGTGATGCTACAATGTTCAGACCTCCTCAGTTTTGTTGTAGCAGGGGAAGGGGCAGAGGGCACATGCTTTCTTATTTATTTCTTGATTATGTTATATTATGAGAGGCATCTGCAGCAGGTCTAGATACTCTGACATACATTAAAACATGTACATAAAAATATTAATACAGAAAGTCCATCTAGCCCAGTCAGCCCAACCCCATAATACAAGTCAATACAGATAGGACCTGACCCAAAGCCCCTTGAAGTGGATGGAAGTCTTTTGATTGACTTCAGTGGGCTTTGGATCAAGCTCATAAACAAGGCAAATAATCCCCCATAATATCACAGAGTCCCATTTGCTCAGTGTCCTCATTCTCACCAGATACCTAGAAAAACTGATAAACACCATATCCAGAAAGTCAATAGATTCATGCTATTTCAGACCAACGTGGGGAAGTCCAGAGTCAAGGAAAGCTTCCCATGAGCTGTGTCCCCATCCATCTAAATGGAGAGGACTCCAGTTCCAGCCGCTCTGCTGATCACAAGGGAGGTGGAGAGGACCTCCAATAGGCAGGTCCCAAGCTGTGGGGCCAAGCTGATCTTGTGATAATAAACTGAATGAGTTTGGCTGATCTTGGCTCTCTATCTAGTGGACAGAGATCAACATTTCAAAAAATCACCATGAATCATTTGCCATCCCATTGTATATTGGTGTGCACAGCAGCTTTGCACTGAGCCGACGAGTCTTTCCTTAACCCTATGGGAATCAGATGTCATGTCGCTGGATATGATTTTGCAATGAGGTGGTTTATGAGAACCAAGAAATCTGACCACATAAATTATGGTCTCATCATGGTATAAATAAGGATTAACTGCCCTGAAGTCAATGGAGTTACATCCATGTAAAACTGGTGCAAATGAGAATGGGATCAGGCCATTCAAACTATCAAGATTTAGGGCTTTTATCTTTCTCATCATTTGAAATCTGGTTCCTTTCTCATGTCAGATTTGCAAGCACTTGAACAACTCTTGGTGCCCAGGTTAGACCAGAAAAGTCACACTCATCTGGCTTTGAGAGGACACTTGCTGTTCTATTATTATATTTTTGTTGTCTAATACTCATAAAACAGGGATTTGGTTTCACAGAACAAAATGGGGGGAGATGTTGTTTTATAATGTTCATTTCCTATAATGGCCAGATAGGGCCAAATTTTCCAAAGGGCTTGACTCCTATGGTGAACAGTGGTAACTGCTGGGTGCTGAGCTCTTTTGAAAATTGACCCACAATAAGGTAAGGCCAAATTTGATCAGCTTTACTCAGTTGGGGTAATACCTTAGTGCCAAGTAGTCTTGTTGGAGGAGAGAAGGAGCTAAAGGCTAGCAGAAGCTAGCCTGAAAAATCAGGGATATAAATGATGTGCCTGATCCTGTATATATATGACAATTGAGGGCTCCATTTTGGCTTTGCCCCAAGTTCCAGGTACTGCCCTAGGAGCAGATGGAGAAGCAGGTGGAGACTCAGAGGATCATCATAATCTGTCTCCAAGATCCCACCTGCTTCAGGGGTGGAGGAGGGAAACAACGCCCGCTCTAACCCTAAACCTAGTTCAGTGCACATGCCTCAGTGAGATGGCACCACCAGTCCCATCCATATGCAATGATAGAGATGTTCCTTGGTGGCTGCTGTCTCCCCACTGCACAGCCTCATATGTCCCTGCATGAAAGTGCAGGACGTGCCATGATATGACCCTGAATAAACTGCAAACACAACATTCCATTGTATCTCACTATTTATATTTAACCAGTTTATGTATTATTATTTCATCCATTTTTACTTACAGCTTGTGTCAATACTATTGACTTTTTAATTGCTTTTTTTGGCAGAGGGAGGCGCATTTTTCACTTAACTAAGTACCTTGCTCCTATGTCTCTTTCCTACGAGCTGGCTGAGGTATGTCTGATGTACAAAATATCTGTGAGTCTTATTAAAAAGAAGTTCTTACGTTAGTACCCCATTCAGGGTCTCTACACAACTACATTGTGAAGACTTAATGCAGCACCAATCTCAGTGAATGCAGACATGCAAATTCTTTCCAGCCCAGTGGAAAGATTTACAACCCTTTTCTAAGTGGGATATTTATTATTTAGCGTAACAAAACCCATGGCAGGACCTTGCAAATGCTGGCTATCCTGAGACAAGAGGGATGTTCACTAGCCTGCTGGGAAGTGAAGTCAAGCGCTGAACAGATCACTTGTATGATCAGCCCAATCATTGCACTCGGTGATAAATAGCCCCACAGGAACCATAATTCATCCAGGAAGAAAGATGCAGGCAGCCCATTATATTTACTGGTAATATTTTTTTTAAAGGAAAGAGTCAATAAAGACCAATGAGAAAAGGCCTGTTAGTTACATATACATATATATTTTTCACGTATCATTAAAATATCTTTGGCCAGAGAGCTGTAATCTGTATTCTCTCTTTTGCCCGATACATCAAAATACATTTTCCTCTCGGATGATGTTCTTGGTGTTCACGGTGCTCACATCATAGAATTTTTAATGTCTTTAACCATCTTTAGCTTTGGATCTGAGAACCCCTTCAGGCTATATGTCAGTGCCAGCTGTGAGCAAAGAAAGAGTAGCTTCTGCTCAGGCACTATGATAATGTAGCATTCCTGGCTGAAAGTGGAGTTCCATCACTTGATGAAATGTCACCACAGAACAGCTATATGTGGGTTCCTTCCCCTACACCCTCACTTCTCTTTTTTCAGGAGAGCTATGTGAAAGAAAAGGACAAACATGATAAAAATCCATGGACAAAATCTGACCAATAGGATCACTGTACCCAACAGTGATGGCACAGATTCAGTCACCCCCGGTCAGAAACAAACCAAGCCACAATATGAGTGATGGTGCTGGGTCCCACCCAAAAATGCAGGGCCAAATCCAGACCCCGTTTTAACTTAGTGCTCAGGGGTGTTTGGATCAGGGGTTTCAGCTAGGGATTCATTGCTGATAGACACACAAAAGATTACAAATGTAGAGCTCAATAGAAATAGCTGGAGGTCAGGCCCAGTTGCCAGCATTCAAGGTGCAATTCAAAATGGTCCGAAGTAGCCAGAATCTGATGACCTTCTGAACACATAGCAAAGCTCGTCTTCTATCCCCCCCAGATATGTGTAAATGGGGGAGAATTGTGAGAGTGGGCATTGTTGGAAGGAGAGGGGGAGGCATGATTTTTAGTTACCTAAGGGTGGGTCATCTTAAATTGTATTGCTGCACTTACCATGTATTTTTAAAGTATGTCAGGAGGACCCCAAGAGCATGGGTAGATGCCCTAAATAAAATATCCCAACATACAAAATTCTTTTTTTAATATAATATAATTCACATTAGCTTCATTTTTGCCACCCCTTCCATTGCCATCTTCCTTTCCAAAGTTTGATTGATACACACTGGGAGGTCTTTGGGTCATGGAGTGTGTCTGGCTTTTATCTCTGTTAAATCCTATATAAATATTGTGGATATTTGAGCATTAGCGTATTTAGGATGATCTGTTTAGCAGATTCAGGTTATGAATGGCTGCTCAAAATAACACTTGCATTTCCAGACAAGGGTCTTTATTACAGCAGAGGTCAAACGAAAAAGGATTATTCTTGCTAATTATTTAATATTTACACAAAATGCTTGGGGGCTGAGTCCGCAGGATTGTCTTGTTTGAGAAGCTAATAGGTTTCCAGGAAACTAGCATTATCTGTTTGAATGTGTAAGGGGCCTGTCGTCTGGAAATGGATTACAATTCTATCTGATATATTTAGAAGCCGATTGGCTAAAGGTTTAATAATGACTATTATACCATCCAATCCTGCTGCCTTTAAAGTCAATAGCAAAACTACCATCCACCACTGCGGCTTATGCAAAGCACAATGAAGTGGACTGATTTTTCATATGCGTTTAAAAAATGAAAAGTTTGTGCTGCTGAATGAGGTATGTGGCACACACATGGGGGAGTTGAAGACCATGGGGAGCCTGGTCTCTGCATGGATTAGGGTGTGAACCTACATCTCCCAGCCTGGGTAATTCTGCCACCTGCCCCAATAAAAATTCCTCTCTGTTGCTTCCATTCCCCTGTGAGTGGCTCACATCTCCTGCTCTAGCAGCAATAAAGCCTATGCGTGGTACCTACCATGGCAGCTTGCACGTATTGAGCTGCAGTGATCCTCTCCCACCACCCATCTGCTCCCCAAGTCTGTGGCTCTTTCTTGTTGCAGGGACTTTGCTGTGACCACTTTCCACACCCCCATTCTGCTCTATGGCTTCTTTTTTAAGGCCATCCTATGAGTCTCACCCTCTTGGGGCTGACTAAGCAACTACCTTTCCATAAAGCAGGAGGTTCAAGCGGCTGCTTGGGAGCTGTTAGCCAGGGTTGGGAGTCTACTATGGAAACCAATAGGTCTATAGGGCCAGGGGTATATTTAGCCCCTGCGTTCCCCCTCCCTGGATCATATGAGCCTGTGGCTCTGCAGAGCTTCTTGTCCCCATCCCCCAAGCTCCAGTACCCTGGAAAAAATTCCCTTGGGCTCCTGTAGCCATAGTCCACAATGTCCCGCAGAGACCATGGTAAGGGACTCCCTTTTACCCCTCCCCCACCCCGTTATATCCAAATCTCACTGGTTCCTGCGGGAGAAGATGGGGACAAGATTTTACCCTGAGTAACGGCTGCTGAGTTGGTGCAGTCATGGCGGGAGAAGAGCGGGTTATGAAGACAAGTGCTCCCTCTGGAAAAGCCATTTGAGTCTGTTCTCCTCAACTTCTGTTCCCATTTCTTTGTAGTTTTAATCTGTGCCTTGAGCGAAGAAAATCCTGCTGTTGCCCTGCTAGTGAGAGACTGCGCGTGCCTCCTGGACATGGTGTCATCCTTGTAGAGAAAGGAATCTGAACTAACATGTGCAAGTAACGCCAACGAGGGCCCTAAGCCATGAAGGTTTGTTAAGAAAAAATAAAGGCCCCAGTGGAGCCCAGGCCTGTTGCAGGGGTTACCTCTCCTCAGTGGCAGAATTGTTTGCTGCATTCTGCACACAACACCTCCTCCATCCCCGGCTGAAGTCAAGCCCAAGCCTGAGCTGACTTCAATAGGAGCTGAGGGGGCACGGAGACACCTTTGAAAAGCACATCGCTATTCTGGGGTGGAGTCAAACTCTTTTTATATCTTGTATTTCCCTTCTGATGTGTATTCAGGGACCCTACAGGGAACTAGGCCGACAGCCCAGATGTTCTGTTTGGCCCCAGCGCAGGCACAATCTGAGATGCAGCAGCGTGGATGAACCTCAACCCTGACCAAGTGGTATTATCTCTAGGGGACAACAGGATACTTCATTCTCTATGGCCCATTCGATCCCTGACCTCTGCAAGGACTGACTGCAGGTGAGCCACTTAATGCAATTGTGCTGCACTAACTAGGTTTAGAAAAAGCGTAACTATAGACAGAATTGCAACAGAATTTTTGACCCAGTTTTTATCTTGTTTGCACACACAACAGGGCCCTGGGGAATTTCCTCTGCCTTGTCTGGGTGGCATAAGACAGTTTTAGCAGCTCCTATACCTCTCTCCTTCCCATCTCCTGAGTGAGTCAAGAGAGAGCCTGCTTGACCAGGGCATCCCCATGTCCCAACAATCGTTAGCTGCCAGAAAGGTCCCTTGAAAACCCTAGGCAAGCAGCATAAGTAACTGCAGCCCACGGGCTGCTCTGAATCAGGCCAGCACAGATCAGGGGCTTAATGCCATCTTTGCCAACCTGGTTCTTTCCAAGTTTGCTTGTCCTGACTGGAGGATCTGGCCCAAGGCTGTTGTAATCCATGCATAGTAATCTACTATGTTTAAGCCTTACTCTTGAATCTCGTATTTCCTCTAATAGACTGTCATAGGCTATATTGTTACAGAAATTCCTTGTTAAGTGAATTGAATTGCCTGTTCTATAAAAATGCAATCAGTCAACAAAAATACTGGCAAAATTTTTCAAGCATGGGTGCCTAAAGATAATCATCAGAGCATCTTTAAGCACCTAAATGAGTGGCTTAATTTTCAAAGGTCCTAAACACTCCCAGTGGCATAGTTTTTAGTGGGAGCTGCAATTTTCCAGCACCTCTGAAAATTAGGTCACTTATGTGGACTTACATGCCTGACCTTAGGCATCCACATTTGCAAATCTTGGTCAAAGTGCTTATATACAAAAAAACCCCAAAACTTCTATTTGATAAGCACTTTTTATCAAACTAAAATATCATACATATAATTTTTATGTGGATCTATGTGTGTGTGTGTGTGTGTGTGTTTTCTTAGGCGTACATATGCTAAATATAGTTAAATGCACGTATACAGAACAATTCCTAGAGAAATAATGCTTTGGGATAAATGGATGCTTTACAGATTGTCTGTGCAAATACATTTGTATAATTATGCCGTGTCAGTTGCTTCATGCATTTTCAGCTGTTAATTGCAGAATATCTGTCCAAAAGTTAAAAGAAAAGTCAACCAAACCAGTTGCAGTTGATGTGCTATTATGCAGTATGGCACCTTTAAGAAGAAAAACACTTAAATTCATTTACTTTCTCTGTTTTGTTTAAATTGTGATACCTCCAGCTTTCCCCTTTGACATTTTTTAGCAACTTAATTATTATTACCAAGGAAGAATTTTAATAATGCTGCTGTTTACACTGGATGCGGCCTGTGGGAATTAGAGAGAATTACCCAGATTGAGAAGAGCGGGAGGGAGGGAAGTAATATTTTGAAAACCCAGTCCACTCTCTGCTGGAAGCATCTGTTCTTACTCTCTCTTTTCTTTCTAGAGTCTTGATATCAGTCACAGCCTAGACTGTCTGCAAACGGGGACTAGTTCTGAGGATTCCCTTTCCCTTCGCTATTCCTTGTTGTTCTTCTTCCTGTCCTTCCTTGTTTCTAAATCTGGGCTCCTTGCTTGGCAGGAACACAGCCTTAAGGTGATGCTAGTAAATGCTGAAGCAGGGTTAAATTACTGTTTCAGTGGCTACCCTGACTGAGTGGCTCTGGGATGTTGTGAAGGCATTCAGAGAGCTACATTTTCAATCAGCCTTAACCAGGTTTCATTCCTGTATCTGCCCAATTATCTGAGGCCCGATTTGAGGGCTCACTCCAGTGTTTGGACATTGACATTAATTATAAGTTGCAATGCAAATGGCTGTCGGTGGAAAAACTGTGGACACAATTATCTGTGTCTGCAAATTGAAGGTACAAAGATGAAGGGCAGCATATTTTGCCTAGGGAATGGCTGGCATTGCTTAACTCAGTTTACAATCCAGTATAGCCTGGTCATTTCTCACTGAGCAAACTGCTTACCCAGGGGTGTATGTGTGATGTTTCCAGCCTCCAATAATAGGATGCATAAGATCCTGTTGTTTTTCATTACTCCATAGGGAAATCCTTCTCTGAAGCATTTTCATGGTATGTTATCTTGGTGTTCTGCAATTTCTTGCATGATGAAAAAGCCTCTTTTTTGTGTGTCTTTAAAAAACACACTCACTTTATGAGGATAAAAATGTCCCTATTTTTTGATGCATTGTTTTATATCTTTTCATTTTTAAAAATAAATGTAACTATTTCTAATCAGCTCTGATGCACTGTGTTATCCTTGTTGGCATATTTGCTAATAATTACCAGCTAATTGCAGGGGGCTGGCGGGAGGGGAATACCAAACAACTTTATACCTACATTTCAAATTCCATGGGTATTTAGTTTCATGACACCATAGTCATTTCCAGCATACAGAAACCATCTCTAACAAAAGATTACCTTATTGCAGAACATGATTTCACTGCATAGCCGCTATATTGTTACTAGTCATGTTTAGTAAAATTTGTTGTTGTTGCCTTTTGATCTGGCTTTTCAGAATGTGAGTCACTCTGGCGGCTGTTTTCCAAGAAGGTTAGCTGGGAGGATCTAGTTCTCTACCTATTGTGAGTGGTACTTCAGTTGAACTGATTTTCAAAGAAGAAACGGTGGGTGAAATCCTGAGCCTATTGAAGTCAAGGGCAAAAATCTCAGTGAGTAGAGTTGGGTCAGGATTTCCTCAAGTATCTTTGAACACCTGCAAAATGCTAACAAAATGGGTCTTTTAATAATGACAGAAACAGAACTTTGCTTTTTACTTGAGGTGTGAGCTCTAATTTAATAACATTGCTCCCTAATTTCTGATCATATAAAAATACACGAGTTTGAACGTAATTTAACAATTAAGATGAGACTCCAGCAAACATCCCATTGGCTTCCGGTAGATCATTCATGTAGTTTTCAGTATCGGGGCCTAAATCTGGGCTAAAGCGAGTCAAATTCTTTCCTCATGAAAGCATGCAAAACTGCATTTAAATCAACAGCAGTACACTCAATTACAGCAACAGAGAATTTGACCTGAGTATCCCAAAATGAGGGAAATATATAATCTTACATCAGAATTTGGATATTAATGGCCCATTGCACCAGCAGTATCTATAGCTTGTGATAGTCCTGTAGATTTATGATAAAGTTTGGAAAAGATGACCCTTGGCTTATTTTTTCACCCATCATTATATTAGCAAGTGAGTGATTTTCTTTAAGCTATTAGCATAACATCAGTGCTCATTATGGCCATATTGGACTTTATATCTTACCCCAAATCCTTAAGAGCATGAGGTCAACTTAAAGAACAAAGAGAAACAAAGAACCATTATTGGAACATATTTGTTTTTTACACACCATAAACTCTTAAACCTAACACGTGGCTGCACTGATTACACAAGCTGTAGATATTTACCAGTCTGGGGACATTTAGAAAGTATCTTTAATTTTGTAGCTCATTTCTTGCATCTAGCTTCATTGGCCATAGAGCATACATTTTTTCATGAGAGCCTGCCGAATGGTCAGTTTATCACATAGTACAAAATACCGACAAGGGAATTTAGCATCACAATGTTTATTCATCATCACAATAGATGGAACTTCGAGGCATGGGGCTCTTTGAAAGGCTTCAGTGCATACATGTGAAAATGCAGCATTTGCAGTTAAAATATACAGGTCTGAATTACAACTCAGATCAATATAGTGGGAAGATTGAGATTATCAATCTCGAGGGGTCGCAGTTACACAGAATTGACTGGCAACCACATAATGACTCAGGTTCAGCCCACCAGTTTAGAGTCAGGGCGATAGATCTGCAGGCGCCAGTCATAATAATTTCCTTATCGACAGGGTCCATGTGTCCATTTGTCTTCTGCTACCTTAGTTATCTTGGTCCAGTTCAAGTACTTAATCCTTCAAGCTGCGTCTGAGTGATCAATGCACAGCTACAGCTGGTTGAAGGGGACCAAATCCATTGAACAGTTGATTTGGTTCCATTTTACCAGCTTTAGCAAAGCATTTGGAAAGCAAAAAGGGTGATTCCTCAGGGTTCTTTCCTTCACAGCCGCCTGGACCTCTTCTGGACTTGCTGCCCTGGTTCAAACAGCTTCATTTTCAGGCCATGAGGATTTATTTAAGCTTCTTAGCTGCTAGGTCTGAACAGTGGATCTAAATGTAATAGATAATTTGAAGTAGTGGCCTTCCTACTCTGCCATAGTAACCTCCGGGCCATAGCACTTTTAAATCCATTATTTAATTTCTTCTTCTTCAAGAGCTAAAATACTATTAGGATTCAACATAAGTAAAGGCCATGGACTTAATCTGGGTACTTAAATCCCCCACCTCATGCTTTCTTCCTTTAAATGTTTTATTGTTTGCTGTTCTCCTTTCTGTTTTATGCTTTGCTGCTCACAAGGATGACCTGTAGGTACTGGTTACAGAGGCCAGTAGACCATGTGCAATGTCACTCACTATTGTGAGTCATTCTGTGATTGAACAGTTTGGGATTGGATAGGACATCTTCTCTCAGCAATGTTCCTCAGCAGATGGGATGGAACAAATAATGTAAGCTTAAACATTTCCTGGGGTTAGCAACTTCTGTCTCTGTACACACCAATCCACATTAGCCTGTAACCTGGCATGGATTTTCAATATGTTTAATATCTGCTTGAGACAAGCGATGGGGTGGGGGCGGGAGGAGGAGTTGGCCACCTGTGACTAACCAAAGGAGAGCAATGAAAAGGGAAGTAAAAAAGAGGAGCAAAAAAGAAAACCGCTATTGTTTCATGGCAACCTTCTATTCCCTTTGATTTGTTGTTTGAAAAGGGGTAAGGAATCAGGATGGGAAACCAGAAATAAAGCTAGCATGAGCCATTCGGAGGACTATACGATACTTAGTGCTGGTAAACTCTGTTTGCCCAAAGTGCAAGCATGGAAGTTATTTTTCAGCTACCTGAGAGAGATTTGTCTCACAAGGCTCTGCAGAATTAATGGTCTGTTGCTGAAAATAAGTAAATTAAGTAAAATATATATTGGTTTTGATCATTTGTGATGTGCTGTACAACAAAATCAGACCTGTTTTATCGGGGGGAGGGTCAAACATGAATATTATGTATATCTTTAAGTCTAACATACGTAAAGAATTTTTAAGCTTAGCAAGGGAAAAGTGATGTTGCTGCAGTCCACCAATTGTGCAAAATGATAACAGGAGAATAATGTCTATGCTTAGAACCGCGGAATGTAGAAATATAACCAATGGGCCAGCATTACAGCTCACCAATACAGGCTTTGGGTTGTATCTGTAAGTATCATAGATCACTTAACTGCTCAAAACTGTTACTCTAAGCTTCCTATAAATAAACGGGAGGGGAGGAGAGGGCAGAGGAAAGAGAGAATAGCTTTTAAAGAAGAGCTCTACAATTAATTAAATCAAGTTATCTCTAGGAACCATTTCAAGAGATAATCAAGTCAAGGAACTAAATAAACATAGAAAGAGAAGACCTGGAAGTATTAAACTCATCCTTTGGCTAATTGTAGGGGAAAGGAATTATTTACTGGTGGAAGAGGGGGGAGGAAACGCCTTCAGTTAACAATGCTTCATGGAGCATGCAACCTAAATCATGACTGGCAGGGGCATTTTGGTTCAGCATGCAACAAGCTGTGTGAACTGTTGACATCAGTGCATTTAAGACATGCTACTGGATGGACCTGGTCCGCCCTGGCGTTCCATTGATGTTATGGGAATGTTATCTGAAAGCAGCCATAGAGAAGAGCTGCAGCACTGGATCGTGCATCCCTTTTATTGTTATCCCAGACATTGGCTCCTCTGTGAATACTTATGCTCAGGAGGGTACACAAATGTACCAGGTTACAGAATCTTTGATACTGAGGTGAGTGTCACTAGGAGGTAATACAAGAAGATCTTCTGTCTTGAAGAGCTTTCTGCCTTTGTCTCGATATTCTAATAAAGACATGTTATAGACAGCACAGGGAAGCTAAAGAATTTATCACAAATTGTCAATATTCCTAATGAAGCAGAAGATTCGACATGCAGTAGAATGAGCCTGCATTGAACCATTGCACTGGGCCCATCCTTCTAACTCTAGGAGTGAGCCTGGCTACTCTACTGGATATTCCAGTCTAACCCCCTTTTGAAAAATGAACGCCCCTCAAAGCCATTATCATTACAAGCTAAAAGGCCAAATGAGACAAAGTACTGTTGGTCTTCATCTGGATAAACAAATAATTTTTAGATCAAATGCATTAACAATTTATCATTCTAAAATCCAGTCAAAAGGAAAAAACAACAATACAGAACATTGATTTTCTACAGCTTTATCTTAATGAAGTGCACATCCCCTTAGTAATTAGCCTTAGAAGGTTTTTTTTCCCTCTCACAAGTTAATGTACTTGATTTCCATCCAAATGTTGCTAAATCTGAAGAAATTTCCCAAAAATGAAATGCTCTTTGATAACACAGAGAGCCTCTTATCTCTCACTTTGTTGGTCTTTCACCAAAGGATCCATACCTGTACTGCAGATGATTCAATTTGATTGCATTGTATCTTTGCAAGGATGTTTAAATCAATGCCCCAGTTGCTGTATTCTGCACAAAGTGTAATTTACAAGCCATAAAATATAAACTAACTGGTTATTTTTTCCATACAGCTGTCAAATACTAATCATATTATAATAGATTTAAATCATATATAATAGAAAGATTGTACTGCATTTTCTTAACACTCTTTTTAAAATGTGAGTATACAACCCCTAAAAGTATAGCACAGACAGGGCACATGCCTCTTCTGCTTAGATTTTATTTGAACTTATTGAAAAGCACTTGGGGGGACTACAGTAGTTGCAGACATCTCACTGGCTACTGAGTCTCTCAAACCAAGACTATTACGTGAAGTTAATAATAAGTATATTTAACTTACACACCTCTGTAGAACTCACCTGTCTCCCACAAACACAATGAGGTTTCTGCTTATGGCTAACAAAGATAGCAAAGCAAGAGCAAACTTACCACAACCCTGTGTGTAACACTGTATCTCCAAAACACAATCACCATCTAGTTTTATTATATGGAGGTATCTACATCTGTCTCATAGAGCTGGAAGGGATCTTGAAAGGTCATCAAGTCTAGTCCCCTGCCCTTCACAGCAGGACCAAATACCAGGCCTGACAGATTTTTACCCCATATCTCTAAATGGCCCTCTCAAGGATTGAGTTTATAACCTTAGGTATAGCAGGTTAATGCTCAAACCACTGAGCTATCCCTCCCCTCAACTGTGCTGGGTCCCAGTAATTGATACCAACATACAAACATGCTCCAAGCTTATTTTGTGCCTCAAAGGTACAAATGTACAACACTGAAAATACTTTGCTGAGATGACACTTCTCTTCCTTCTCTATTCTTTGGGCTAGAGATAACTTTAAAATCCTATTTCTGCAATTATGCTAAACAGAGGACAATTGTTTCAATCCTGTTGCAGTGGTTATTTGCTTAAATGCAATTGATAATTTGAGAGTCCACGTTTATTTGGATGTTACACCTTGTTACTACGATATATATCAATTTCCACCATGAAGGATAAAACAAACAAAATCTACTATGGAAAAAAATATTAGCCAGTTCGTCCCTTGTTAAAGTTTAAGACAGAGATAGGCCTGAATCAAATTCTTGAATCTGATCATCTAGATCTGGATCCAAATTTTGCTACAGGGCCCAGTGTAAGTAAGAGGCCAAATTCAAACGCAGAGCTAGCCCACCCAAAAATGCAAGGAGTTCACAGTCTGAATTTGATGCAAATACTGTGTATCATACACTTCTCTAATGTAAGAGAGAGAGTAGCAGCAGTGCCCCTTCTACAATGGTCATATTTCTCTGAGGCGTTCTGGTGCCTAAATACATAGACTCTCTAGAAATGTAATGGAGAAAACTCTGAAGTCATTGATCTGAAATGCAGTAATATGTATGTGCTTCCTGAAGCTGCATCTGTTGGATTCCGCGATTGCAACACTATTCTAGGGTACTAAAAGAGAATGAAGCTGGTCCCTAATACAGTTGGTGCATTTTATGAACCAAACAATTAAATAGGTTTTAAAATATCTGCTGATTGCATAATCCTATCCAAGGGAGTGTATTCAGCCTTTTTAAACAACTGATACCACATACGGCTGTATACTATAAAACACCAGCAGTCCTGTTAAAATCAATAGAAAATTAGATGCTATGAAAATGCAATATGTGTCCAATTAGTTATAATTGGAGCAAATGGTGATGTAGATAAACTCCCAGAGTAAGATGTATTTGCCCAGAATATGCACTTTATGCACAGCACAATATTGGCAGTCCCCTGCTCTGATGTATCCTATAACATGAATGTCGATCTATCTAATACACATATGTTAACTCTTATCTAATTACGGAATTGCACAGAGCTTTTAGGATTGCTTTGGTGCACTACTGTGTGTTGTGACAAATGATTCTCCACCACACAGAAAACTCCCTGTTATACTTGACAAATTATTCCAGCAAACCTGTTTAAGAACTGAAAAATCCTTGAACATTGTCACAGGTAAAGAAATATGCTGTTTGTGAGATCAGAGGCATTTTTTGTTGGTTCAAAAATTCTGGTTTTAAACTATACATTTGCTTCTTTTCCTCATGTCTTTTGTTTTGTCGTTCAAAAACCTTCACACCAACTATTTTTCAAGGCTCTTTCAACATTTAAAAGCTCGGTTGCATGACCAAACAGAAACTAGGTTATTTGATTCTAGTGTTTTATTTTTAACACCGTTTGTGCAACATTTTGTGTCCTCCTTCTTTTAATCTCATGACTAAAGAAAATGAGCGAAGTTCCTATATCATGCAGCTATACCCATAACATTACAGTACACCCACAGACAAGAGATGTCAAGCCAAACCTGGTGAAATTGGTCTAAGATGCTTCACTGCATTACTAATACATTTAATAGAGACCCAGTTCAGATACCATGGGGTATTACAATTATCATTTGACTTGTTTGCACTTATTGTTTAAACATATAAATAACTTCATATTTCTTGTCCCAACAGTATTGCATCAATTGCCAGGAAGTGATGATTCACTGAGAAATGGATGTTTAATTCCAATTTTTAGTTAATTATTCACATAAATAGCAAAGAATCACAGCCCATCAAGGAAATATGGCTGCATTTATCCACCCCCTAAACCGTTTACCATCACCAGACGCTGTTACTTATGTTGTTTAAGAAAAGGTCTCATCAGAAAAAAAATAGATAGTAGCTTGTGTTTGCTGTGCTGACTCAGCCAAAGTATGGAACAAGAAATGCTAAGGCTCAATCCATAACTTTGGTGTCTAGTCAAAGAATGCATTCTTTCGAGACACTGATAAAAGTTTAATACATAGTTGCCCGGGTTCTTAATAAACTTGTCAACAAACGAGTAAAGGAAATTGATGGGGGCTTTCCCAGGAATAAATTCGGTTTCAAATAGACCAAATGAACATAGGGGACAGAGTGCGGGGAGAACAGCCAGGCCAGGGCTACTTTTGCTGTTCTTTCCAGAAATGGCAAGATAGATTTTTTTATGTCTTAGGACTTCAGTAAAAAGCTGGTTTAATTTAAAGAAAGAAATATGTTTCTGCTCACAAGTGCATCAGAGCCCTGGCACCAATGAAGAAAACGAGAAGGGACAAACACTGTGTATTAAATTAATGACTAACACATTCCTAGATAAGAAAATACCATTTCACACCTAAAGGGTATTCAGGGATTTATTTTTTTTCTTTCCCTTACTGACCACTTAGGGTTATGCAATGTGTGCTACTGAGAGGTGTTAATTTTGGTATATCTTCATCAATGCACTTTCTGACCGTCTTTTTTCATGTGCTAAATATTTCAGATTGAAAACAAGAGCATGATATTCTTTGCTGGTTATATCATTGAAATAATTATATAGCCTAAACAAAAGAAGGGTAAGAAATCTTACTCACCCCACCCCACCCCCAACTTATTCTGCCTTTACATTCCCCGGGCTCATCCTTCAAAGGAATTACTCGTACAGAATGAAGTACATTTCAGTTTTGTCCCCCATATGCATCATCTACATAAAAATCTCACCCTCTTAGCCAGCCCTCTGTATATCCACATAAATTCCATGTCCCCCATTCCATTCAGACAAACAGGGCTATGGACTCCAGTCCGAGCCCCATTCAAGCAAAAGTCAGTGATTCCTTTGATGACCTGGTTACGGTCCCTACTGCCTAGATTTATACAAAGCAATCTGTCTGTCTCCTACATACATATTGTATATATCTAGATCTAGACATGATTATATTATAAATCAAATCCACAAGTGCAATTCGTTATTTTACATTTATCTCGATCAATTGGATGCCTCTAGATTATTATTACTGTTATTATTTATTTATTTATTTATTTATTTTATCTTCTTTGGGATGGGGAGTTTAAAAATGTTGCTTACTGGGACTAAATTTAAGATTTAATTCAAAACTCCCACAGACTTCAAAGGCAGCAGGACTGGACCTCTGAATGGGATCAAATGCCTTGTTTTGTTTACTTCAGTAATCACTTGCACTGTTTCAGTTTCTGCCATGTGAAGGTTGTCGCTGGCTCTCTCCCTGCAAGTTTAATTTGAACTCAGTGGGCTAAAAAGAGAAAGGCAAAGTCATGCCTCCAAAGTAGAAAGAGTGACTTTTTGAGATTGACAGTTGGTGTCCTAGCCTTCAAAATGAACTTTATTCTTGGTTGCTGTTAGGTCACCAGATTCCTGCTCCTGTCGCTTTAGCTGACTCCTGAAATGCCTGTGTTTACTTGCCTATGTAAGGCCTTCGCAGGAGTGGCTCATGTTCTTACAGCTGTTTGGTCACTGATCGCATTGCACTTCTGCGTTGGGTTATCACGAGGAGGCCTGCACTACTTGACTGCCCAGATGACATCTGAATACAGTTTCACCAGAAGGGCAGCTGAGAATGAGGACTATTTATATCAGCTGTTCTGTAGTCCCCTTGGACTCATCAGACGGCCTCTGGGCTTTTTTAGATAGCGGCACACTTTCAAATACTGGCCATATCTGGGCATGGCAAACAACTTGCAAACACAGCACCGTGCTTTTATTTAAAAAAAAAAACTTCAACAACAATAAAAAAAAACCCTGCATCTGTTCAGGATGTCAATTGGCCTGACAAAATATTATGTATCCCCTTCCTTCAGAACACGGTTGGTGAATGATCTGATTGCTGAAAACTTCTGCAGTTGAGCTCCCCTTGAAAGTAGTAATTCCTTCATTATTAAAAATACATTTGTTCTCTGAATAGGCTCCATTTGTCCGTATGTATAAAAATTACATACTCAACACACATCTGTTATTTACTATGTCTATATACTTACCATACATGTACATAATGGAGTGGGTATTGAAGCTCTGCATAGTTAATACTACTAACGATAGGGCTAAAATTGTAGGTCAGATTTAATAGGGTTTACAAAAACCCTTTTAAAAGTATGCTATTTGAAACAACATATCTTTAGACTGAATGCAAGATAAAAGCAGATGTGAATTGACCTGCATATGCATCTATATCTGTACAGTATAAACACACTAGAAGTTATGTGCTGCAAGGCCATGGAAAGAGAGCACTTGCATTACACAGACTCCTTAGCTTCAGAAAAATCACAGGACAAAAGCCACATTGCTCTGTTGCACACAAACTGTCAAGAGGCACTTGAGAGTCTGAAAACTGGGGACAGATAAGGCGCCACAACTCCAAGTGTACAAGCTTCATGACAAAAATCGCTGCTCACTCTCTGAACTGCTCAGCTGCTTTGTGTTCTCTTTCTCCTGCAGCAATGTAATTCTTCCATTAGACACCGAAGTCGCACCCGACTCTTTGGAGCACTTTGAACAACCCATGCTATGTTGGGCCTACTCTCCTTGCTGTGCATGCTGAGCCATTTCTAGGAGCCATGCCAGGCTTCATGCCTGTGTAACACCAACAGACCGTGAGTGGGATTGAACCAGAGACCTCTGGAGCTTAGTGCATGAGCCAAAAGCCAACTGACTGTTAGCTAAGGCTGTAGAGCAAACTCATTAATCTCTTTTTCTCTCCCTCTAAGTGGTCTCAGTGCTACTAGATGGGACAGAACGCCACACCCAGGAGGTGTGTGGGTTACCGATGCGCTACACCAGCTAGATGTGGTTAGTACAGGTAGAAGTGAGTTAGATGTCCCATAAATGGCTTTGTAAAATCACTACAGACTAGGGTTTGGGCTTATCTTTAAAAAGCCTATTGTCCTGGAATGCCTGTATATGGCTAATGCTACTCTGGATAAAATCTTGACCCCACTGAAGTCAATAGGAGTTTTGCCATTGATTTTCGGTGGAGCCAGGATTTCACTCTCTGTTTAATACACAGTGCAATGGTAAACTGAAACATGTCAGTATATAATATAGATCGTGGATACGTTTGTGTGCATGGGTTGCAGTAGCAGTGAATGACATTTTACATAATAATACTTAGTATTTAGCTATCCAGTGTTGTTGTAACCACGTCGGTCCCAAAATAAAAAATAATGAGAGATAGTTAGATAACGGGCCAAATTCATTCGTAGGTATAAACACCATCTAAGTTAATGAATTTATATCAAGGACAAGTTTGATCCATTGCTAGTTAAGTGCTTAAAATACCAGCTCAATACTAGAGAAAGAAGGTGGGTGAGATAATCTTTTATTGGACCAACTTCTGTTGATGAAAGAGACAACCGTGTCTCGCTAGTATTTTAAGCATTTAACTAGCAATGGATCAAACTTGTCCTTGATATAAATTTATTAACTCAGATGGTGTTTATACCCACGAATGAATTTGGCCCATTATCTGAATAAAACTTCAACAGTTCTACAGAGATAAGTGTATAAATATTATTCACCTTGTTTTGCAGATGGGGAAACTGACGTAGAGAGTTTTAAATGACTTGACAAAGACCACACACATGAGAGTGTCAGAGTCAATAACACAAGTCAAGACTTCTAGATTTCCAGCGCTTTCCGTTAACCACTAGACTCCATTTCTCTCTCAATAACCTTGTACAGTCCAATGGAAATACAGTGCTTTTTTTAAATGTAGCTGTCCACTTCGGGAACCACGGCAATACCAGGCTGCAAAGATTAACCCTACTATCATTCACTAAAATGGAACAGCAACTGGTGTATTTAAAAGGCAGTTCTAAGCTTTTGGGGGATCAAACAATAAGTAAATATATTTATCCCAACAGAGTGCACTTAGTCACTAATAGATACATGATGTGGTGGAACTATTTTTTTTTAAATATATCCTAAGCAATTCATGCCATTTGCGTTTGTCCTCAAACCTATGATGGGAGGTCCTGCTAACTGACTGTAAAGAATAATTATCAGCTTGGGGCTCACAAAGGCATCTTTCTTTCTTTTTCTTTCCAGGGCCTTCTCTTGCTCTGAGTCTAAACCAGTCCTGGGAAACACAAGGGAAGCCCTGCCCAGCTAGGCTGGTGTCAAAGGAAGGGAGAGATACTGCAGTGCAGTACTGATCTTTTCTGCAATCAGACGTGCAGACTAGTCCAAACCCTGAGTCAGCACAATTTCTTTTTTGATTGGTTGATCTGAGTAACATACTTTCAATTTATGCTAAAGTGGCAGCAATTAATACATTTTTCCTCCTTCCCCCGTCTTGCACAAAACCTTTGAATCAAATGCACAAATCTCATCCCCAAAGTCACGCTCTGGTCCTAAAATATTCTGAGGCTTTTTCATTTTTAATTTAGGGCATTAAAAAAAAAATTTGCAATCCAAGCTGCGCTCACTTTGATCGACTTGTGCTGCAGCAGCTAAAATATCTGTCCTGCAGGTCAATCTAATCATGCTTAATAGCAGTTTATTCTTCAACGCACCATTTTTCACATTGGGTCGACAGTTTTAAATGAGATTGCTGATGCACCCCTTTACTAATGTTTTTACCAGGGCCAGCACATGCTTTGAAATACTCGTGCAATAAAATGCTTTATTGTGTTTGATGAAAGCACTATTAAACTTGAATTGCAAACAGACTTTTTTTAGAAGGGGGTACTGAAATTTATTTGGCCACCTGCTCTAAATATATAAAATAATAATAATAATTATAATCACTTGCCATCAACATGAACAAACAAACAAAACCTAAACACCCACTGGGAAAACTGTACGTCACAAATTGTCCTTGTGCTCTCTTGAGTGTGTGCAAAATAGCCATTTTATATCCGGGGACGGTTTCGCTTACATGCGGAAAATTCATTTTTAAAACGGCTGGATTTTGTGAGGCATAGTATAGGAAAATTTTAACTAATTTGGTCCACTGGATTTACGGCTTTTATAATTCTCAAAGCTACTGTTTCCATAACTGGCATTTCACAATCCTCCATTTGCTGTTTGGATGACAGCACCTGAATTTCCCAACTGGTTCCAACAGAATTATCTGCCTAACATGAACTGCGGAGGGATTCTTAGGAACAAACTTAGATTGGACTGGAAAAACGGGAACAAATCTCTCTTGTATGGAGAACAAAATAGAAATAACTTGAATCTTCATTTCAATTGATGAGTTCTGCAGGGATGGGGCCTGTTACAACTGTAATTAAAGGAAAAACTATCAACCCGGCAGTGAGAGTAGCCTAATGTTTTTACAAGGACCTGGGGCCCAATCCATCTCCCATTGAAGTTGATGGCAAGCTCCCCCTTCCTTTAACTTGGATGGGCACACGACCAGAGCTCAACTTTTGATGTTCACTCAGTACCATATACTTTTCACTCTCATGTGCTCTCCATGAGGCTGTTTTAAGAAGCACAGAGATACGTGTGGAATCATAGAATCAAAGGGTTAGAAGGGACCGCAAGGGTCATTTTCATTGTTACAGGGAAGCAAGCTGGGGGGACAAGAGGGAATTGTAATGGATGTCAGCAAAACTAAGATCCAGACTTGGGCATTTAGTAGAGCTACAGCAGAAGGCCTCATCGTTGAGCTATACTCTACCATATGCTGCTCCCTAAAGCACATCACCCTATGCCTTTATCTCCCCTCCACTCATTTTCCTTCTGCCAAGATATTAAAATACCACAAAGACATCGCTTAAAATTATAGCTTCCAAAATATTTACATAAAAATAAATCTGAATGCTTAGTTACTTCCTAATATTAGTAATTTCTTAGGATTAACAAGTTTATTAATTTAAAGAGGGAAAAAGTAGGTAAAAATGGCATCAGGAATGCAGGTACCTATTGTAAATCAGAACCAGTGTTCCTGAGTGCAAGAGCAACACTAAGCATCGGAAAAGTTTCAGTGAAACCTGAGCTGGGAGGAAAATGTTAGCAACAAAAAAGGAAAATTTGTTTTCTCTCTACAACACTGAGAATCTCTCTCATTTTTAATTCCGTGGATCAGACTGATGTAGGTGATTTACAATAAGGGGAAGCTGCAACCAAGCCTACAATCTGTAGTTTTACTGCTCAGTTAAATCTATTTTCAAAACACTAGTGCTTTTATTTAAGCATGCAGTGTCATTGTAGCTGCGTCAGTCCCAGGATATTAGAGAGACAAGGTGGGTGAGGTAATCTCTTTTATTGGACCGACTTCTGTTGGTCCAATAAAAGAGATTACCTCACCACACCTTGTCTCTTTATTTAAACACAACCTTTCTAATGTCAAACATGGGCTTCGTCTGGGGAAGGAGCTGCTGCCTCTGTGAGATGGCTTAGCGGGTTCAGATGTCTTCCCCCTGTAATTCCACCAGTGGCCACTGCCTTCGTTGGTGGAATTACAGACTAGGCAAACTTTGTCAGGACATTGCTTCCCTGCTTACTAAATGATTTGGTGTTTGGGGAATGATGGGCTCCTCCCCACATCTACTGCAACAAGAGAAATATTTTTTAAAAACACGCCGGGTTAAGTAGCTTAGGGGCCCCTAGCGAAATGCATATCAGCAGGTGAAGAACATGAGTCTCCTCACTCCCCCTTCTCATACAGGGAATCTGTCATTCATGCCAAAAGGTCATCCCTTCTGGCAAAAAAACCATAACAGTTTATTGTGGGGATGTGCACCTGTTGCAGGCTCCCAAGGGCCTGTCAGGAGTGGGATTCTCCTAAAGAGCAAAGATCACATGATTTAAAAAAACACCAAGGCCAGAAGGACCACACTCCTTTGAACTATAACAGGTGCTCTGTCTGGTCTCTTACAGGTATCTCAGCCCTACACGGTGGAAATGAAGCTGGCGCAGTTTCACTTTCATTCAGTGTCGTCTTGTTTTTTTTAATGAAACTTTGTAAATAAAAACGTTTTCACTTGTCCTAGCCAGCTACAGTTAAACCCTTTCTGCCTTTCTATAGCATTTACTATAAAAAAATTAATATCTACTGAATAATATATGGTATAAAACCTCAGTGGTATTCAGCCTGCCTTTTCTAACCAGTTATTCATGAACTCCTGCTTATAGCTAAATCTTCTTTGGCATACATGTAACAAGTGACAATGGTGCTTGCCTTGAATAGAGGAGAATAAGGACTTTTGCAAAATCCAAATTCAGTATCTCGCTTACTCTTCTGGGCCATTAGAACATGCAACGCTCTACTAATTTCCCAAACCAAACGTCTGTTGGTTGCTTGACCTGCCCCAGCTATGGAAAGCAAGTTGCCAAAAGAGATGTTAGCAGTAAAGCAAATTGAAGGTGGTGTTAACCAGGAGGCAAATCATTCTATTAAAGCAAAATGTTTCAGGTTAATTTCCGATAGCACCACTAGTTGAGATTTGGTTAACTTTGGGGGAGAAAAAATACTTTTGATGAAGTGTAAAACAAACAAAAAATCTGCGTTAGGTGCTTTTGTGGGGAGGCGGGTTAGTTTTGGAAGTGCGAGGCTACTTTTAAAATGAAATTGTTAAACAGATAAGGGATTACTTCTACATATGTCCAATATCCAATATATAGCGCTATTTTCTATCGTCCTGATTCACTTCTTAAACCATTATTTCAGAAGAACAGAAAAATAACCAAATGCATTTTGTTGTACAGTGTAAAAAAAAATGTTTAAAAGCCTAATAAGACTTCCTGAATTCAAGCCTGATAATTCTATTATTCTTTTGGGGGAAATATATGCAATTATTTAGGATTGCTTGTGCTTTAGCTACGTTTAAATTGTTTTGATGGCTGTTAATTGAATTCATCATAAAGACGATTAGGATACCTTTTCTCGCTGCTTTTAAACATGAGAACTTAGTTTGTACATTAATTTAGAACTAAAATACTGCACAGCTAAGGCAGAATCATTGTATTCTCTCTCTCTCTCTATCTCCTCTATTCTGTCCAATCCCTTTCTCTCTTTTCTCAATTTAAAGCTCAATCTGCTTTGCTGGCATCTAGTCTACTTGTTTTGAGGGTGGGGGAGGAACAAACAAGTAAAAAAGAGCAATTGGCCTCTACCCTTGTTAAAAAACACAAGTGGACAGCAAGCTTTCTTCTGGCGTTGCCTTTCAAAGCCCATGCCGCAGTCAGCATATTGAATATTTAATGTCCTGATGAGCATTTCCACCTGCTGACACAGGCAAAGTGACAGAACAATACATGCCCTGGAACAAGATCATCAATTGACTCCCCGGTCAGTCTGCCATGTCAGGCATTTAAACAAATTTCAGTCTGTCCTTCTCTTTTTTTTGACATTGGGTCACACATTGCTCCACTGAGAGTGATCCCCACCTGAAATACATACTTCTTTACATTCCATAGCTTGCCAGGTTCATATGGGCATATAAAGAAGTATGTCTCTCAAGCAGGTAGTTTCAATATGTGCATTTATATGTTCACAGGAGAAAATAGCGCTGATTCAGAATTCACATCCCAAGAGAGTTCAGTTAAGGCTCAATTTAACAGAGCAGAGTTTCTCTTTCCTCCAGCAACACACAAGCACACTTTCCCCACCTCAGACTAATCTCCAATAATCCATAGCTGCTCCTCTGCAGGTTTCTGATTTTTTGTCACCGAGAATAGAAATGGACACTCCATTGGACAAAAAGTCTGAGCAATCTGGCAATTTGCCCCTGACAGCGCTTCATTTTCACATAAATCGGATGGAGAGGTGTGGTGGGGGGGAAGCAAAAGAAAACAAAAATCCTACCCAGTTCACCTGAAAAGTAGATGTTTCATTTGAAATCCAAAACTTTCAACTACAAAAAAAAAAATCAGACAAATCTATATTTATATATATCTCTTACTAGAGGGATTTCTTTTCTTTTTTCTCCAAAGCCATTAGAAAAAAAATAAGACATCTGAATTGTTCCCATCCCAGGATTTAGAAACAACCACAGCGAGTTGGGGTATATATCAGCCCCCAAAAAATCAAATGTCTGGTAGATAACTTACAAATCAACATCAAGCTTGCTGTTCCATTCACCAGAGTTAGAAAAGTCATCAGTTACAGACAAAGAATTGCTTTTATCAATTAGTTGGGGTTAAAACGTAAGAAGAAGAAAGGATCTTACCTAGAGACTCCATAGATTTTTCCTTTGCAGGTCATTGTAAGTGAAACACTACCTTGCAGATACGAAACCCCGGAAAGCCCTTTTGAGGCTTGGGGGTTGGTTTTAATTGTTTTTAAATATCATCCAGTTGAACTCCATGACAGCTGAGGATGCCTGTAACATACCTGCAGATATGCAAAATAAAAAGCAGAATGGGGCAGCCAAAGGTAGATGCCAGAAAGCATAGGCCAGAGTGGAAGTCTGCAAGTTACTCCTCAAGCACTCCTCTGCATGCGTGTGGGGTGTGTGTGTGTGTGTGTATGGCTCCTTCTCCTGTTTTCATTAGTCAGTCAGTCTCTTTTTTTCCTTTCTCTCTCTCTCTCTCTCTCTCTCTCGCTCTTCTCCCTCATTGCCTCACAGCCACTCTGAGCTTTAAAGCTCCTCTAACAATGTGGTCCGAGTGGCACTGCTGAAAATGATGATTGTACTGAATACGAGACTATTATGGGCAGGCTTTAGGCATCAGGCAAACCAGGAGGTCACACGGGGCGCTTAATGCTCATTCAGCATTGCTGTAATGGTATGCTCAGCTTGTCCACTCACCTGCTTCATTTTACTGCTACCCCTAGCCCGAGCTGGCAGATCAATACCAATTTACAGGCAAATGCAGAATGGCTGCCTTAGTGTTAATGAATTTTACCGTTTCACACAGTCTTCTAATGAACCCTTTAAAGAGGGTTTAAGTAAACTTAGCAAGTGGCAAACTAAGCACTTTGGAATACTTAATTGTATCGATGTTTTTTCACTGCATTTTAGAATATAACTGCAAACTGGGAAGTAAATATTTCCCAGTTCCCAGTCAACTTCTATCATCGCTGGAAAGAAACAGAGTGGTCCCACTATGCCAGTGTTTCGGAAGGTTAATTACCGTGAAGCCCTGGAAGTTACCTTAGTCCTGCCGTGTTACACTGCTCATGTGCTTTAGCCCTGGTTTTGTTCAACATCTTTTTTTTTATTCCTTTTTGTTTGTTTGACTTTTTCATTTATTGTTGTTTGTCTAATTTAAAGGTAAATTTCAACCTTTTGGGACTAAAGAGAAGAGAGATGGACCTATAACACTGTCAGAATGCACAACTGCAGGAAAATTAAGGCAGCAGAGAGAACTGAGGTTTTAAATAGACACACCAATAATGTGAATGAACATCTGATTGTTCTGATTTCAGGAAAAATCAGACACTCAGGGAGAGTTTTGCATGGCCAAGACATTAGGGTGGCCAGATAGCAAGTGTGAAAAATCAGGACAGAGGATGGAGGGTAATAGGAGCCTATATAAGAAAAAGCTCCAAATATCGGGACTCTCCCTATAAAATCGGGGCATCTGGTCACCCTACGAGACATTCAGCTGAATTTTGTTTTCCCTTGTCCCAACAACAGTAAATGTAAGTGAGGGAAGAAGGATGGTTACTTTATTTCTTCGACCTCTAAAACATTTGTAATTGACACACCATTAGCTTTCCCTTAATAAATGTTGATGCATGCTCTCCTGTACAATCCCAAACTTTTGCAGATGAATTGGACACCAACTAAAGTATAATAAGGAGAATCTTGCATAAGGTATTTAAAAGTCAAGGGTTTAAAACTAAAGATTAGCAAAAGAACTCCTATCTAATGACTTATAAAAGTCAAGGCAAGTTTATCCAGTCTTGCTGAGGACAGCAAGTGGCAATTGCTTTTATACTAGTAACACCTGGGTGGAAGTGTATTTCATTTTTGTTAATTCACTTTCAGGGTCTTCATGGATATTCATGTTTTCCAAAAATGCTCCTTTTTAATTTTTTTTGGCATAGTAAAAACATCTGCACCCCCTGCTTTACATTTCGTCAGGTCGTGTTGCGTTCCGGTTACCCAACTTTCCCTCCCTCATCTCAGCTGGTTTAACTGTCTGTTGATTCATTCAGAGTGCAAAATGTTGCATGCTGATTGGGGGCATGCAAATCTTGGGAAAGGGAAATCCTAAATTGTTGGTATCATTTGACAAAGGAGGAGTGCAGAGATGAGGAACTGATGAAAGCAAGGAAGACAGCCCTAAGCTAATGGAAGTGAAGTTAAATGTGGGAGGGGAGAGTCCGAAGGATGGGGGAAATGACATGTGTTCATGCTCACAGGGCTTTCCTCCTTCGCCTCACACTTTAGTCTAGTCATTTTACAGAATTCTGTCTGCAGCTGGACAGCACCGAACTTTTTGGAGCGGCAAAGAATGGGAGATGCAGGAGAAGGTCTTTATTCATGGGGGCAGTGGGGACAAGTGAAAAAGGAAGTTGAAAAGAGGTGGAAGTTTGTGTTAGTTCCGGCCAAGCCCACCCGCAATCCATTCTGTACAGTTTAGATTAAATTGAGTCACTTTCCAAAAAATGTCTGAGGCATAGATGATATCATCAGTTCAGGAGAAACCCAGCAATTAAAATGACAGCACAAATCAAGGATTTCTGACAATACAATTACACGATTGTACATTCTTCAGTCTCTAATACACACACACACAGGCATACTATATATACACAGATATGATATATATTGCATTCACATAATATATATTACATATTACATATATTTATATAATGTGTATATGTAGTATATATATATACACACCATGCAATATATTGCTACTGTGCATATATATATATATTTATCATTACATGTGTGTGCATGGGTGTGTGCATATATACACCACTATAACAAAAAATGTAATGACCACAGCCAGCTCTTTGCTTCAGAAGCAAGAATAGTCAGTGTAACCAGCATTTTAAATTCCTTGCAGTGAAAATATAACTTCTCTTCCTCTGACTTTCCTTTTCTGATTGTCCATAAACCACATGTCTGTAATTAATACTTGCTTCTCAGCATTTCAATGGTTAATCACCGCAGTGTTGAGATCATTGCAACTTAGGGTAAGTTTAAACACATTTCAGCTTTGCTCTTGTTGGTATTATTTCAGCTCGCACCTACTAGGTATTAAAAAAAAAAATTCCCCCAGGTGTCATTAGCCAGCCCATATCAGTATTAGGCATTTACAAGCTGGTTTAACCTTGCAAAATGATTGCATGTCAAAGTTCTGACATTTCAGTTCAGATTATTCTAGTCCAGTGCTTGCTCTGCAGTTTTTTTTTTTTTAAAATGCGGAGTATGCCACAGCAGAACAAGAAAAAAAGGTCTCTAACCCACCCACATATTAAAACATACATTCTGTACACAAACACAGAGTCAACAGAGCAGAGGCACACAATTTAAGTCCCTGGGCAAGTTTGATGGGCACCGAGTCCTGCATTAGCCAGGAAAGTGTTTTAAAACAAGCTGAGCTGGTGCAGTTAAAAGAAAGACAGATAGGAGAGGGGGGGAAAAAAAGACATACCAGTTAGAAGATTCTGTTGCAGCAGTAGAGTCACCAGAGCACTAGCTGAAAGCTGAATCAGCTTTTGAGAGTTAGGGATGCATAGAGGAGGGTCATGGAATCACAAGGTAATAATGCGCTTCATGCTGCAGCCGTCAGCCTTCTCCTGATAGCCAATCTCTAATGCAGGAAGGGAAAAAGAGAGCAGGCCCAGTAATAGTATTAGCCCCTCACTTGTAGAGAAAAAAAATTATGAGGCAACCCCCCCACACACACCCCAGCAAGCACCACTACAACTCAATCCCTCCTGCTGCATCGCAGGCTTAGTGGGGTGGAGGGGAGGGAAGGGAAGGAGGGAGAGCTTTAAAGCTTACAGCTAAGGCTAAGAGACAGAGTGAGAGAGAGAGAGCACTGAAGAGCACAGGCAGAATAGAAGGTGGAAGCAGGAGTTAAGGAGAGGCAACCTTCCATGCACAGCTTGCCGCACACCTTGATGCATAATGGCTGTGTCTGCAGAAGTTTCCCATCTCCCGCCCTTCCTCTCCTCTCTTCCCCCCCCCCCCACCATGCCCCTCCAAAGGGTCAGCCTGAGGTAGAGGTCAGGATGCAACCAAGAGCATGCATGCAAAAAAAAAAAAAAAAAGGCTGGGGGGGCTGCTGCACAAAGTCTGGGGGGCGGGGGAAAACCTCTGATCAGAAAACGAGTCCACCTTTCCAGTACTTATATACCCAGCTAAGCATCTGAAACATGCACTCCCAGGCAAGTGGCTCCTTTTCATGCCATTGCCTCCCTGACCATATTTAGTCAACCATGGCAAAAAATAGCCTGTCAGCTGGAGATGGCGGAGCAGGGAGTATTTGGAGTTCAATCACTTCTCTCAGCCCATTGACTACTAGTCCTGCAGGGTCCTGACTCTGCCTTTTTTTTTTTTTTTTTTTTTTGCCCTCGGCTATTTTTAGCAGGCAAATAGAGAGCCGTCTCATCTTACCACTCTCTGCCTGTCCAAGGTTTCACCAGGCCCAGCTAATGTATGGTAAGCGCTGTTGTTGAGAGACAAGAGACAGAGACCATGTCCATTCCGAAGACCTTTGTCTCCCCTCAGGGTTTTTGGTTGGGTTTGGGGCGGGGGGGGGGGTGCAGAGGGGGTTGGTGAGGGAGGGGTTGCCTATCTTTCTTTGGTTCCTTTTCTCCTCTCTGGTGGAAACGTATCCAGAAGAGGAGGTAGGGGAAAGAAGTTCAAAGGCTATTGATTCTTACCTTAAAGAGAGAAGAGCCATGATTCGAAAGCACCACATTAAGACAGACTCCCTGACTGTGAGATCCCAGGCACCTCACCGGCTGGCCGAGTCTCTCTCTATTCTGACCCTTCCCAAGCTGCTGGCCCCCGGGGAGCATGCACTATCTGTTCCTCATGTTGGGAAATGTGAGTAAGCCCAACTTTAAGCCAGGGAAAGTCACCCCACAAAGGGTGCCCTGTTAACGCATGTAATAACTCAACAAGCTGGTATCCCTCAGGGGGTTTGTTCATGCTAGTTTTTTGGTCCCAATGAAAAGTCATCATCCTCATTAATTTAAGGTGAGGTACTTACACAAAATGTGAGCACATTGCATTGACTTGCACTCCTGAAGTGAGGGAAGCAAATGGGTGATCTGAGATTTCAGGGCCCCTTATAAGATCCAGTTTAAAAAAAGATCAATGTGAGGAGAAGACCAGGTCACCTTGGGGATAAAACATAAATAATGATAAATGTGACTCTGCCTGTTCCTAATGAATCTGCTTTGTTTGTTTGCAAGCAAAACCCCAAATCTGGGCTTTTCACTCATCTAATGATCCTCTTCCTCCTCCGCCCCTCCCCCCATGCACAATTACATTTCACTTAGCAGCTCTGTATAATTCAGACCTGGCTCTAAAGAACATGCCACTTCTTCACATCCAGAATGGATCATAAAGGCTCCTATGGGATCACTCTCCTTTGTGTGATTTGGAATTGAATTTGATAGCATCTCACATGAGCCGAACCCATGATTCTGAAAACCATCCATGAAAAAACAGAAATGTACTTGTACAGGCAGTATGATGGGCCTGATCCTGCAAGATGCTGAATTCCCGCATTTCCCATGGCAATGAAACGGCTGGCACCAGGCAGGAGGTGCTTGGCACCCTGTAACGTCAAGCCCCATATCCTGCCATGTCATTATCATAACTGCATCACTGGAGATTTCTAACCTACAGGTAAATAAAAATATATGCAATTAATAGTATCCCGTAATGATCTAACAACTTTAAAGGTTGTTTAATAACCCATTTAGTGGAAGCAGCAGAAACTCATACAGTTATGCAGCAATTGTAAATGATTTATATTATTGATCCTAATGGATATCCCCAATTGATGTTATTGATGAGAGGCAATAAGAAAATACTATTCAGAGACTGTCGTGCTTGTGGGTAGCTGATAGCTTTTAACCTATCCTGCACTCACCTAAATTGATATGAGGTACTGAGCATCTGCTGTGAGGTCCTGAACATGCCTCCATTCCTATTGACTTCAATGCTTGGTACCGCTAAGGGTCACGCTCACAAGCATTTCTTCCGGAGGAACCCAGCACATTTCATTCAGAGATGAATTTATCAGTTAAAATTTGAGTGATGAGCTATACAGGGTCAAATTCTTCTCTAAGTCACATTAATGCGGCCTCAATGCCTTCAATGGTTTGTGCTGTAAAGGTGAGATAACAGGAGAGAGGCCAAGATTAACATGTGTGGCTGACAAACCACATCTGACCCCATCTCTCTCTCTTAGGCCCTAAGGCCCAACCTCTGGCTGCCAGCCTGAAAGCTGCCCTAATGGGGAAGCTAGGAATTGCCCTGGTATTAGAACATCCCTGTGTGATATAAAGCCAGGATAGTCAGCTCATCATCACCTGCTTCCAGGCTCCCCATGATAGAGATTTGGGGAAGCAGGAAAGGAGCATGACCATAGCATGCTGTACCCTGATGATCCTGAGATGGCAGAAGTCACTACTATCGGTGTAATGTAGAACATCCCAGAGGCTGCTTTAAGTTATACCAGGGGCCAGACTTGCCCCCAAGCCAGCCACAGGATTGGGAGAGTAGAAAGGTAGCTTAGAGGCACCTTTTCTCTCAGATCTTGATCAAAGAGAGCTCAGCAGGCTGTGAGGATCTGACCCCAGAAGTCTAAATTCTCTCTATGTATATTAAAGATCCCACCTGTCTCAACAGAATGCTCATTTCACTTGAGAATTGCTAGCAACACTGAGAGAAGATGGATTCCCAAACGCTCCATCCTCCCCTTAACACATACACAAGCACACGCACACTGATAGTCTGTGGGTAGATTTTAACTTGGAGATATGTTTTTAGATGCCCCCGGCTGCAGACAAGATTCAAAAGCATCGCAGAAACTGTATGGTATATATATCCAGAGCACGACCAGTGTTGACCTTCCAAAGGAGGACCCAACACAACTCTGTGAGCTGTAGAAATCTTCTGGTGCCTCTCCAGAGGCTGCCAGGGAGAGAGGATGTGGGCAGTCCAGGGCTCTGCACAGCATAGAACCACTAGGCCAAAACACATGGGTTTGTTAGGACATAGGGGAGGGAGGGAACTAAATCTGTTGACCTTTCTCGTGGCCACAGCCTCCTGGGCAGTGATTGGGAGGGTGTGTTTTGGGGGTGTCATCAAAGCAGCGGTGGTTGGGCCCTGCCCACCTCTGGAGACACAAAAGATGGAGGAACAGATAGCCAGTGAATTCCCCACTTTCCCAAGGCTGGTGAGGTCAGGCTCCAGCCCTGGGATGGTGGGTGGCAGGTTCCAGCCATGGGGCTTCAGGATCCGTATCCCAGCCATATGATGGTGGGCTCTGACCACAAGGTCACCCTCCCCCATCACCCTTGGCCCCTGCTGCCTCCGCCAGTGCTCCTGGCCCCTGCTGCCTCCATATCCACCTCCCCATCTAGGGCTTAATTTATCCCCAGGCTTGCCAGGGCTGAGTAAGTCTGCTGTGAAAAGTGATATTTGTACGTTTCTTAATATAACTTTTCAGAGAAGACTTAGTAACTCGGAAGTCTTAAAAAAAAGAAAAAAAACACCCAAAAAGCAAAAGACATAACAAGAAAAAAAAAATAGAACATGCAAAGCTATTTGTGTTTCTATTCTGTTTAGGTTCAGTAAAGAATAGAGACAAGTATATTGTTATTTTTATTATTGAGTCTGCAAAAAAAAATCTTACATAAATAAATTATAAAGAGATGGAAATGTGTATGTGTATATTTGTTTGTTTTTCCTAAATCTAAGTAATTATGTTTTGGAAAAATTGTCAGAGCAGCCACCAGCAAGAGTTGGTGGCTGCACTCTGAGGACACCAAAAAAACTATTGTGAGAAGCCCTGGTCTAAAGGATGTTTTCCCAGTCATGGCCTTATATAAATAAAAACCATTTCTCCAAAGAGGAAACCAAAGAGATTTTTGTCCAAAACTCCAACCCAAACTGATATAAGGTTTTGTAAACTCTCAGATCATTTTTGCCACCTGATATCATTCATTTCTGTACAACTAGAATAGGTGTCACAAGTGACAAGAAAGATTGTTCTCATGCAGTTTTCAACCCAGTGCAGAATCATAAAATAGACAAAATTCCATGAGATCTCCATCCTGATCTTGCAGGCCCGTCTACTACTAGTTCCATGTATTCTCCAGTAAAAGTGCGGAGCTAAGCTGTGGAGCTTTCTTGAAGATTAGCGGTTGTTTGGTACCTGAGCCCAGTAAAACCATCTGTTGGCTTGAATCAGCTGTGGGCATACCACTAACAGACATCTGAGGTTGAGAACACACCCTCATGCCATGAACTGCAGCAATTATTTAATGGAGGTGGGCCCCAGCCAAATCTCCAGAGCAAAAGACACATGTACTTTTGGAGTGCACACAATCCAAACCTTGATCAGGATCTGAAGTTGCACATGGCCCCCTCTTCTTGTATAATGGACAGAACCAAAATCACAGATACAATCACCCTGAATGACACGGTGTTTGACATCTGAATCCAGAACCAAAACTGATGGCATGAGACCATTGCTTTTCCTGAGGTTCTGGTCATACACTTATTCCATGTATAGATAATGGTGAGAGTTGTGTGCAGAGTGCCACCAGAGATACGGACCTGAATGTGCCATATACGGTTGCTGTGGTAAGTTATAAAAGAACCAAACACTTTCACATTGTGTGTGTGTGTGTGTGTGTGTAGATATAGCTATAGATACACACATTAAAACTTCTTTAATCAAAGATGCTTCAGCAAGATATACAGCAGAATGTAAAAGTGAACAAATTCAGGACTGAGACATTGCAGCATTCTAAACACAATGCAAGATGTAACTTTAAAAGAAGCAGAGTTTATCAGTTTTGCATATATGAACCTAAACTGATTTTGTCTCTTAGATACTGTTGTGTGGGGAGAATCCAAAAGAGCCTAGTAAAAAGTTGCAAACATTTCCTTTGGAATCCAAGTTTACAAACCTCTTTACTTCTTCTTGCAGCTCCAAAGTTGTTAATGGTTTGCTTCCTTTTATTAATGGCAGACTGGAAAAAAGACAAGAATGAAAAAAAAGATCCCTCCTCAAAGCATGCGTGAAGTGACTAGTCAGGTAATAACAGCTCCTTTGGAAGCTTTTATAGTACATTAGGCACACACAGTGCATGTTTATAGACTTTTTAAAATGCTATTTATATAAAAAAGCATTTATAGCCTTCTAAAATACTAAGCTACTGTAATATAAATATTCTTAATAATTATTAATTATATTATATAATATCATCTAAAAATGCAGATAATTGACCCAATGGAAGCAAAGATTTTTGATTCTGAAGTCTGTGAGCCAAATTTTTAGCTCTAGCCAAAGCAAGGCAAAGGTGGTGTTCTTCATTTTATGAAAAAGAAAAGCTTTTATTGGTTTTGTTCTTTTTTAATTAAAAAGAAAGGCAACAATTTGGCTTTAGAGTCACATATTGAGGTCATCTTAAATAATATGGGTCAGGTTTAGGTGCACAGTTGTATGCCAAAAGAACACCTAATTTGTGCTTGGAGTTAACACGCTTACATGCACAAATCAGGACGTTGTATATGCCTTGTCATTTGCACATTGAGCTCTTCAGTTTGCATGCATAGTCACAGTAACTGCAAGTGCAAATTAGGTGCACAACTGCATACCTACTGGCTTTACTCTGGCACTGTGGATTTGATAATGGTTATTGCACAATCAAAAGATTGCTTTGTCACTGCATCCCAGAGAGTCCCATCTCTGTGTGCACTGAGCACACTGTAAAACTCCAGACAATTTGCAAGGATCTCTGCCAATAGGATTACCACCTGGAAATGAAGTAAGGACAGCTGCATGCTGACTCTCTCAGAGCATCCCACCAGGTGAAAACCAAGGGGTCCATGACCATATTGAAATGCATCTGTGCCTGTAAAACACATCCTGGAAGTTTCTCTTCACTTCCAGGGTGCACCTCCCAATGTGTGTGCATATATCAGGTCTGTGTGGAGCTCTTTGAGTTTTGATTGACATGGAACTGGTGAGCCAAAGCTGTTAACCCCTCCATCCTCTGTGGGTTAGCCTGAGTTCGGTGTTTTTCAGAGAGGATAAAACAAGTGTTAAACATTCGTTAATGCTAGTCACACTTACTAGTAGTCATAATAATGATACTTAGTTCTTCACAGTGCTGCACAAACACTAACCATCCTCACAAAAACCACAGGGCACTTGGTAACTGTATAATATAATACTCATTTACAGCTGAAGAATTAAAAGCAGGATGGATGACTGCTTTGTCCAAGACATCACAGTGAACCAGTGTCAGAGCTGGGATTAGAACTCAGGTGTTTCAAGCCAATGCTTAGGCCATTAGATCATGCTACCTCTCTGCATATTATTTTAAAATATGTTTTTATAGATTTGCATGGCAATCAGCAGCAGCTTGCTGTTGGCTGTTGGAATTGTGACATTAGAGATATTGAACAGTTGACTTTGATTCATTCACATATTGCAATCATTTTAGTTAATATGCTGAAAAAGGATTCTGGGTTTTTTTTCTTTACATTTCAAAAGTCATGAAATTCAGACTTCTGATGGTATCATAACTGTGAAATAAGAAGTTCACTAGCTGGCTGGAAGAGATTTTCAGTATCTCTATATAGGCAAAATAGCATGTTGTTCCTGCATATAGAATATAATTCTCTTTTCTTTAAACGATATTTCTCCTAAGATACTAACCACCTCAAATCTGAACAGAAATGTTTTTCAGGGTTTGTTAGCTGTTTGTGTGGTTTGTTGTTTTTTTATTGTGGGGTTTTTGTTCTTGTTGTTTTTTGTGAGGGGTGGGGAGGGAATGTTTCGCATTGTACAAACTGTTTTAACTATGGGCAAAAAATCAGCATAACAAAGGATTTGTATAGGAGTCTATCTATTTAGGTATTTATAAGGCGCCAATCACTTACGTCTTACTAAAGGTTTAAAATATTATTACACCATCATACTATAAAACAGTGAACAAATACCACTCATAAATATAACTGAAAAAGTATTTTCCAATCTGAGTGATCTTTCTGACACCTGGATCCTCTTTTGTGTTGAGACATTTATCTATTTTCCAATGCCCTTCCAACAACAAACACTCCAGCAATAGAGATCACATTATATATTGTGGTTTTTGTTTGTGGGAGAATGAAATCAAATGAGAACATAAATTACTTAGGTGTTGGAATAAAGAAACAAGCAAAGAGTAGTTTTTAAAAAGCAGCCAATTCTCCAACATAACTAGTTAGATTTTCTTAAATCATGTGCAAATTTAAAAGTTCAGGGTTCAAACACACTGTGCAAGCTAAATCTCTGCCTTATTTTGAAAGGACATGCGTTTGGGAAGATGCATTTGGATTTATACAAGAACTCTTAATTGGCTTCCTGTGTCTTCACTCAGAAAGGGATCTTTTCATTCACTTTAACATCGTCACTGCTTAATAGCGAAAGGATGCTCGTGCCTTAGCAAATGGTACTGAAATATCTTTTGTAGTTAATGGAGCACTGCAGCATTCCACTGCAAAGACCAACTACCTAGAATAAATTCATATCAGAAATGCAGCGATGCCCTTTCCACCTTCTAAATGCAGCCTGATACAGAATACCAGGCCATGACAATGTTTCTAAGAACAATAAGAAAGCACTAGGTATCCTTGTGGTCAATTACACCACTGTATCAGGAAGATTGGTGGAGATAGGAGGCACAGAGAGCTCCCCTTGGGTCCTTCTGCACTGCTCCACTGAGCACTAATGTACTGGCAGACCTCTTATCAGGCTCCTCTACTGTAAATGTCAGGAAGGGAACATTTGGGGTCACAGCTTATAACTGACCATTCTTTCTTTCTTTCTTTCTTTCTTTCTTTCTTCTTGAGGCTGAGGAGTGGCTGCTTCTGGACTGAAATATGAGACACAGGGTATGATGGAGAAGACTAAGCCCTAGCAGGGACTCGGAGCATTTTTTTGCTCTCACACATCTTTGCTGCACCTACAGTACAAGGTAACAAGAAGAATGATTTATTTAGCTCAGCAAAAGCAGCTGTTCAAAGGAAGTGAAGAATATTTTAGAGGATTGTATTCAGTACCCAGAGTCTTGTTTCTAAGAACAATAAGAAAGCACTAGGTATCCTTGTGGTCAATTACACCACTGTATCAGGAAGATCGGTGGAGATAGCAGGCACAGAGAGCTCCCCTTGGGTCCTTCTGCACTGCTCCACTGAGCACTAATGTACTGGCAGACCTCTTATCAGGCTCCTATACTGTAAATGTCAAGAAGGGAACATTTGGGGTCACAGCTGATAACTGACCATTCTTTCTTTCTTTCTTTCTTTCTTCTTGAGGCTGAGGAGTGGCTGCTTCTGAACTGAAATATGAGACACAGAGTATGATGGAGAAGACTAAGCCCTAGCAGGGACTCGGAGCGTTTTTTCGCTCTCACACATCTTTCCTGCGCCTACAGTACAAGGTAACAAGAAGAATGATTTATTTAGCTCAGCAAAAGCAGCTGTTCAAAGGAAGTGAAGAATATTTTAGAGGATTGTATTCAATACCCAGAGTCTTCCAGGCACAAACAAAACACCCATAGCTTCATTTTCTCCTCTTTTTTTTAATGCTATGCCTTCTGTTCAGCCTATCTTTCTAATTCTTTTCTTTCTTGCCATTTCAGCTTGTCCTCATTTAGAGTCAATAGAACTGGCTTCAGCACATCGAGACCAAGCTCCTACTACTGTAGGCAACATGGACACTTTCAGTCTCCCCTGTCCCACTCAGACAACTGTCTCCTAAGGCTTTGGTTTACAAACCCAACGGGTCCGAATCTGTCCTCACCTAAGCTCCTACAGCCCTGTTAAAGTCAATGGGACTGCCCGGTTTTGAGCAGAGAGTTTATTATCCTCCCACTGCCAAAGCCATTAAATGGCTTGACATGACTAGCGATTTCTGATCAGAAGAGACCCAGCACTGGAATGTCAGGGCTGCTGCAGCAAGCGGTCTGGCACTGCACCCACTGAAGTCAATAACAAATCTCCCATTTGCTTCATTGGCAGCCGCATGAGCACCCCCTGATTGAGCTGTATTGACAGAGTGTTGGAATCATGATGCTGTGCATAACTCTGACTGGTGCTAAGTATATGCAGGAACACCAAATTTACCCATTTTTTAAAGCTCTGGATTTCTGAATAATAGGGTTTTACAATGGACCTGTGGACAGAGCTCCCAGCTCCAGTACCATGAACACATCAGGATGATATTTACATGAGCACTTGACCATCATCCTCTATGATCCTTCTGGCAAGAATGGGAACAAATCTTCCTTATTTGATTTTGAATCTTTCCTCCAACTTTGCAATTCCCTTTGATTGCCAGTTTCTCTGGACTATATTATCAGGAACTGGTCTTGCAAAAAGCACCACATGTACCATAAGCCATTCTGCAGAATTTCTAAGTGGTCTGGAATGAACTGTTCTCCTGCAAGTAACTCACTAACAGACATGATCAGCAATTAAGAAAAACATTACTATCTGTCACATGGGCTCAGAGAAATATTCATGGTGAGTCTTGTGCGTAATAGCAGTAGGAAAGAGGCCAGGAGGGCTAAGAAAATATCAGTAAGCCAATGTCAAAGAGGTTATCAAGGGCATAGAGATGATAGTAGTAAAGGAAGCCAACAATATGATCCATGAAAGATGTCAATGCACAGCAGTGCAAGCCAACAGTGTATGCACTGCATAGCACTTACAGCAATATGTAAAAGTTCTCTTTAAAGATCTATAAAGTCTTTCATACTGTTAAGAAAAAGGATGTTTTGGGGAGCTAAAAATGGATATAACGAAACAAAATGCATACTTCCTAGTGTGATGAACAACAGAAAGGAAAGCTATTATTCCTGTCTTTAATTTTGCACAAAGGCTAAAATTTGCTGTCAAAATCATAGCAGCAAATGAAGTGTTTGGATATTTCCCAGGGTGTAATGTTTGAAGAGTCTTTAATGCAATGGCACAACCGCAGGCAATAGGAACTCATTACTGCTGCCAGCGTTGGCTTTTTTGCTAGGGGAGAACTACCGTCTCACCATAGCTATTCACATGCAGTGGGATCTCAACTTTCTTGAGCCAGAAGAAGCCACGCAGTGGGAAAACCCTACTTGCCTGTTATCGTGGCATCACTTACAAAGTAGAGATGTCCATCCTTCTGCCAGTGTAGGATTGTTCCCTACAATACATTTGCTAGTGCTTTGTTATCCTTAAGCTCAGCCAGGCACTCTGTAGCCTGACATTATAAACAGGGGACCCACAGAGGAAACTCATTTTGCTTATAGAATCACAGAATCATACAAATGTAGGGTTCAAAGGGACCTCAATTCGTCATCTCGTCCAGCCACCTGTGCTGCAGCAGGGCCAAGTAAACTTAAACCATCCCTTACAGGTCTTGTCTAATCTGTCTTAAAAGCCTCCAATGACGGAGATTTTACAACCTTCTTTGGAAGCCTCTTCTAGTACTTAACTATAAGAGTAGCACCCAAAATGGGACACAGTACTCCTGCTGAGGACTCACCAGTACTGAGTAGAGTGGGACAATTACCTCCCACATCCTACTTATGACATGCTCAGCTGTGACTTGAGAGCAATGACCTAGACTCATAGTCTAGCTAAATTGTGAGTCACGTAGTTGTATAGAAAGCAAGTAGCATAGCTGACAGTCAGATTGGTTAAAATTGGTTTGCAGTAAAGTTATAAATGATCCAGAAGAGATAAGGGCCTTTCCTTAAGCACCATATCCTGCAACTCTTATTCGTATGCATAAATTTTACTTATAACTCAACAGACTTCAGTGGCACTGCTAGTAGAGGAATCCACTTGGAGGAAGGATGCTGGATTGGCCCCGATATTCTTTATGATACTTTAGATTGGTTCAGTTTTTAATCACAGAGTTATCTACGTCTGCCACCCATAACATTTCCATTGTGACTTGTCTTTGTAGCAGCAGCTGCCACTAAAACCTGTTCTGCAAGGTATATCACTGCATGACAGATTTTCAAAGGTATTTAGGCATCTAAAGAGGCAGCTGGGTGCTTGGTGGGATTTTCAAAAGCGGGAGTTAGGTGCTTAATCTCCATAGGCTCTTCTGAGAATCCCACTAGGCACCAGTCGCATCTTTAGGCACCTTGCTATCTTTGAAAATTTGGCCCCTTGTTTTTCTGCCTAAAGGGCAATGGGACTATATATACAAAAGAAGCCACCTATTTTCCATGAGGTGCAATAGCTAAGTTACTTATACTGGGGCAGGGGGTATAGATGTACTGTATAGTTGGAAGCACTGATACGCCGTCAGAATTGCTGAAGGCGAGGATACCTGCTAAGGGTTGTACAAGTAACAGCTAAGGGTGATGCTTACTCACATGTAATGAGTAAGGCCACAATTATGTCACAGAGGTCACGGAATCTGTGATTTCCATTGACCTCTGTGACATTGTCTGCCCCAGACTGGAGCTTCCAGCCAGCCCTTCCCTTGCCGCCCCGCAGCTCCCAACCCCCGCACACATGGGGACACCCTGAAGCTGTCCAGCCCAGGGCAGCAGGGACTCCCCACAGCTGCCCAGCCATGGCAAGCAGCTGGCAGACCCTGCAGTTGCCCAGCCATGATAAGTGATGGGGAATCCTGCAGCTCCCAGCCACGGCGGGCAGTGGGGGGCCCCACAGCAGCCCAGCCCTATGGGCAGGAAGACAACACAGCTCCCACTCCCCACAGTGGTGGGGGACCCCGGAGCTCCCACTGACCACAGCAGTGGGGGACCCCTGAGCCCCAGCAGCAGTTGGTGCTGAACCTGCCTCCCCATTTTGTCAGGGATATTTTTAGTGAAAGTCAGGGACAGGTCACGGGCTTCCGTGAATTTTTGTTTCTTGCCCGTGACCTGTCTATGACTTTAATAAAAATATTTGTGACAAAAACTTAGCTTAGTAATGAGTGAAAATAATCACCAGATCTGAGGTAAGTAAGAAATTTCCTCCTCAAGCAGGTTAGCAATGACCGTTTTTGTTGTGCATTCAGTGCTGATCCAAAGCTCATTAAAATCAGTGAGTTTTGAATCCTACCCTAAGTGGGCATTGTCTGTTAGAGCATATCGCACATGATCAGTTCCTACACAATGAATGGGCAGCCATTGGTGACTTCATCCCATTCCTGTCTTCCATATTTTGGGTGTTTATTTAGCATTAGCTGATTTATTAAATTGTTACTTAAAAACCAATTGACAAATTATTTACTGAAGTTTAACAAACTTGTAGAAGATACATGTATATTAATCCTCATTAACTGCCATTTTACATACAGTCACTGTCTCTTAGATATTATATTAAACACAGATTTGACAGGAGTAACTTACACCTTAACAGAATACGTTTGTCACATTCCCTGATCTGTCCTCAAAGAACGCTCTGAAAGGAGAACCTTGCAGATCCCAATAGACAGCTTCATAGCCCAGCTGAAAGTGACTCTAGTGAAAGGTTAACCCATGGCCTGTAAGGCCCTCCTTCAAAGTCCGTATAAGCCAATGGAAACACTCTCATAGATTTCAGCGGGCTTTGGATCAGTCCCAATAGCATCAGTACAGATTTTCAAACACATTCAGCCATTAACTATACATGTGCTTTTTCCCACATCTGACTTAGGTGTGCAGTTCTCCAATGCGAGCATGCAATGGATCAATCAATAATATTTGTATATAAGCTGAGTGTGCATAAAAGTGCATGTGCAGTGAAGCATGCCCCTTATTAGAAATGTGGACTATATGTATTGTTCTGCAGTAACTGCATTAGAAATAATGGTAATTATATTATGACTCACCTTAACGCTACCATATTATATCCTAATGACTGTTCCATTAATTCATTTTTATTGGATACATTCTGCAATGGAACCTGTGTGTATGCTGTTAATGTATTTGAAATTAAAAGAGTACACAGGATTATTAGATCATTTGTATCATGTAACTGCATTTGGTTCTCCTGGCCACAGGACAAAGGCTGGTAAGTTGAAATGGACTCAGTCAAACAATAAAAAGTGGCAGTCCTGCCATGTAATCAGTTAACTTGTCCCTACCCAGAGAAAGAATGAAATGGGAGCCAGTTCTTCCACTGTGAAATTTTCCCAGAAGAACTAGAGTGGGTGTAATCAAGGTACTCAAATTAAAAGGACAAAATGATCAAAGAATAAATCATTGCTACACTGTAGTGGACTGTGACCTCAGGTGGCATGGTAGTGACATGCCGCAGGAAGTGAAACTGGCTGGACCCAGCAATAATTCAGGCAAAGGGGTCTCTAATCAAACTACAGTCTGTCTGTTTCTTGGAATATCTTGGGTTCTACGTCTGTTTGCTGGCTCAGAGTCTGATAAGAAACCATGGTCAGTACATATACAGACATGAGAAAGGTTGCTCTTGATTTAAATTGCAACTTGAGCCTTCAGTTTTGAACCTTTAAGGATCACAGGTACAGTTTTGGTCAGAATACAATTGTGGGTGCAGCCTTGAATGCTTACACCTGCCTGCCTGATTGCAGGCCTAGATCTCAGGGCTGGCAGCACTAGTCTAAGATTTGCCAAGCAATTCATTTTGCGGGCACAAAAATGGAGGCACAAATTTTGTAGGGTGAAAATTACACCCATAAAAGAAAAGACTTGGCCTCCAGGACCAGGCTAAATCATTGTAGTTCTTGGGCAACGGTGCTTGTTACTGGCCTTGCTTTCCAGACCAATCAGTGCAGGTGAAATATATTTTTGTCAAGTCACTCTCGGGTACCTTTTTCCCCAAATGATTTTGTCCTATGTCATTTAGCAAGTATAGTGATTTTTTTCTCCCTGTATTCTGGAGGGCGACAGATTTTAATAACAACTTCAAATTATTCAATGTTGTCTCAGGCCAGTTCCCCTTATCATAAGGATCAGCACTTCTGCTGGCACAGAAAGTCAAACTTGTTGACATTCTCAGCAGAGAGTCCAAGGACTGAATGAGCCATAAGGAATAAATTCCCATCTCACCCTTAGCAGTGTTCTCTCCAGGTCATTTTTCATGGAGTGCTGATCCTGACCATGATACTCTGTGAAGAGAGGACTCCACTCTCGAGGACATTCACTACCTTTTACAAAAAAAGAAATGGAGTCTCATGACAAAACATCTTTTTGTGCTCATCAACGTCATCAGTGATGACAACGTAGCTTTAACCACAGAATTTGTTTGTGAGCTATTGCAAGAGACTACAGAGAATGAAGAGAAACAAAATGCATTTGTGTAGGTCCTATAAAAATTAAAAGCTATTGTTTTGCCTTTTTCCCCCCTTCATTTAATTGTAGTTTTTTAAATTTCTCTGCAAGGGTGAGAGTTCTCTTCTTATTAAAATATAATGATTATGAACTCCAGATAAATGCCCCCATCTAATAAAAACTATTTTAAGATAGGTCAAATTGTGGCCTAAAAACCTTGACTGTGTCCCTTTAATATATTCTATTATCCAACAAATGGTTTGATGTAAACTGACATATATCTTTTAAAAGAGCAAACTGGATTGTGACAGCTGATAATCTTGTTTTGTTGCAGGACTTCTATCACATTATCTTCAGTTAGAGGTTGAGGCGTTGAGTAGAAATGCTCTGAAACAGGCCTACTGCTTAGCAGTAGTATGGAAAGGAATATCTGGTCCAATATGATTTTGAACTTGTGCAAAATTGGCTTAAGCACAATCAACGGGTGCTCAATGGGCAGAAGGACATAGCTAGCAATTTGAAATGTGTACACATATGGCCAATCAGTTGCTCCAACTGCCTGGACTGGGCTATACGGTTGTATCTAATGAGCCTAATCCCAAGGCAGCAGAAATCAGCAATGGTCTTTCCATTGGCTTCAATGGGCCTTGAGTCAGACCCAACATGATCCATAATGTGGAGCCAGATTTTCAGAGGCATGCACCAGAAGGCACCAGAATAAGCAGCCAGATTTTCGAAAGAGCTCAGCTCTTGTGTACTTTTGAAAAACTGGCCCTTGCTGGCTGCTGTTGGATAAAGCTGGAAGGCTGTGTGTCATGAAAGGCCTGGAAGCAAACTGCAAGTTACCGTAAATAACTATTGAATCCTCTGGGGTCTCATCCTACCCATGATTATTGGTTTTACTTCCTGCATAATAATAATAATGTGCACAGGACAGGACCTTAGAAAATCAAGAATGTAAAATGGGGTGGAAAGCAATTGTAGAATCTCATTTGAGAACCAAAGAAGGTAATCTGAGAAACCCAGACACACCTCTACCTCGATATAACGTGACCCAATATAACACAAATTCGGATATAACGCGATAAAGCAGTGCTCCAGGGGGCAGGGCTGTGCACTCCGGTGGATCAAAGCAAGTTCGATATAACGCGGTTTCACCTATAATGCGATATGATTTTTTGGCTCCTGAGAACAGCGTTATATCAAGGTAGAGATGCATTGTTTTCACAAAAGGAAATTTTACGGTGATGGTAGATCTCACAATTTGCTGGGCGGATAATGCTGAGAGCTTGGAGAAAGCCCACAATGAAAAAGTTGCCTATTACCTTGAATTAGAGTAAGATATTAGGAAATTAACGGGAGGTATAAATATCCACTTTTTTGGTCTCATGATTGGGGCACGTGGCAAATGGAGTGAAGGAAATGAGGAGCTTTAAAAAATCTTAGGCATTGAGAGAGGCAAAAATTTTAAGGAAAATATTTGTAGACTTGTTTTATATTCCACTGCAGATATAATGGCAATGTTCAGTGACTAGTAAAGATCCTGGAGCCCCATTCCATGTGTCTTACTCTGATTAAATTTTAGCTATCTTTTTCCATATTTTAAATTCATGGATTATTGGTAATCAATACCTCTATATCCATTGCTATTTATATATTTGTCCTTTCAGAGAATGGTTTTAATCTTTTAATAAATCCTTAGACATTTAGATTCCTATCCCATTTTAAATTATTTTTCCTACTGGACTTGGACGTGGACTGGCCACTTATAGTAACCAGGAAAGGGCAGGTTGTCATGCCTGCACATAAGCCAGGAGGCAAACTTGAGGGGAAAACCAAATCTGTTTTCTTGGCCAACTGCACAGTAGCCATTAAAGGTCAGAGGGAGCTATCAGGTGAGACAGAATCCCCTAAACATTTCCCTCTGAGCTCTAACCCCACACAACCAAGTACATGTTCATGCAGTGCAAGAGTTAAGTGTCTGGAGTTCTCACTTCAAAGCCCCTCACTCTAATGACTAGAGATCCCCCTCCAGAGTTGGGAATAGGGTATGTGTAGGTGTCACTGGGTGTGTTTGGGCAACCTGGCAGCAGGAGACAGTGGAAATGCAATAGCAGAGAGCCTTTTGCTGTTTCCCTGTCTGCCTGCCCTTTGCTTCCAGACTCTTGAAGTCTTCACTTGGTTCCTTCCCTTACCCTGGCATACCCCTCACCACTCACTACCATCTGAGGAGAACCCACCTTTCAGCCCATGTAGTAGAGGCTCATGCCCTAAGCTCCAAAGGCCCCAGGTTCAGTCCTACCTGCAGACAACCAGCATCTGTTGGTATTACAAGTGGGGGTTTGTCTAGGATTTCAAATAGACTTCTAACACCAACAGACCCTGATTGTCAGTGGGTGGGATTGAACCTGGAGCCTCTGGAGTTTAGTGCATGAGATAAAAACCAACTGGCTGTTAGCTAAGGCTGTAGAGCAGACTCATTTTATCTCTCTCTCTAAGTGGGTTTCAGTGCCACTAGATAGGACACAACACCACACCCAGAAGGTGTGTGGGTGACACATGCAGAAGAGGACAAAGCACTCTTAGCACTGCTGTCTCCAGAGGAAACCGTAGTGCAGGAAGAATGACCAGAAACTGCCCTGGGGATCTGACAATTCCTTCTCTAGGCCAAGTACCAAGGGCACGCGTGGGATTGTGAATTGTGAGAGCTTTTTCCCCCAGGTCCCCGACAGCCCAGGGTGTTGTGAAAGTGATGTCCTTTATCATTAGAATATGCGCTAAGGGACAATCCATGGAGTCGTGTTGGCAGACGATTTTGGTTAACACACACTGTGGGCACCGGTCACATGTACGGTGCTGCCACACAGCAGTGTTTCAGTCCAGTTTGGCAAGCAGCGCTTCATGGAGGAGAAGAGATTCTACTCTGGCTCAGCAGCGGATCTGTTTTTTCAAAATGATTATTTCCCTTTTGTAAATTGCTGATTAAATCCATTACATTATGGACACTATGTTTAATATGATCACCAGGTAATACACTTGTTTCAGCGTTGGATGACTGCGTTAGGCTCTGGCACTTCAACAGATGTATCCTTTTCAACATGGGATGGGTTCCTCTCCTATAATGAGAATATTCTGGGTTCACAGTAAAGCGGCTAAGTATCTAAATGTATGAAACAAAATTAAAGTAAAACAAACCCCAGACTCTTGCCTAAATTTCTCTATTGAGTCTCCAGTCAATAGTGCCTGCTTGTAGCATTAGAACAGAGTGTTCTAGGCTAAAAATGTTTCTATTCTTACTGGCAGATATATTACAGAAAAGAGAACATCAACCACAAAATGGCATTTTATGAAATAAATATCCGCGATAAAGGGCAATTACAAATCTACATTGCTTCATCCACTGCCCCTTGAAGGTAACACTGGTTTAATGGTTAAAATAGTGACCGGAGACTCAGTAGATCTGTGTCCAGTTTTTGGAGAAATCACTTAATCGCTCTGTGCCTCGATTTCCCATCTGTAAAATGGGGCTAATGCTTTCTTTTCTGAGCTTTTGCCTGTCTTGTCTATCAATCTGTAAACTGTGCCTAGCACAATAGGACTCTGATCTTTTGTAGATGCTACTTCAATACAAATATTATGCTTACTGTAATGTTCTTTACTGGGACGCTGGGGCATGGGCGTGTGGGGAATATTCTTTTTTCTGTCCAGTGGGATCACTCTGAATTAGGAAATACTTTTCCCTCTTTGCTTCCCTTTATTAAGTTTCATTTTAAGTTTTACTTGGCATCGTACCAAAGATGCCATACCATACAAATGAAAGGATGGTCAGCTTCAATACAGTCAATAGTAATTACAGGAAATCATTGCAAAGAATAACCTCTGAGGAAAACAGAAAGGAACACAAACTCTGGCAAGTCAAGTGTAAAAGTATAATTAGGCAGGCCAAAAAAGAATCTGAAGAGCAACTAGCAAAAGACACACAAACTAACAGCAAATTCTCTTTAAGTACATCAGAAGCAGAAACCTGCCAAACAATCAGTGAGGCCACTGGATAATCAAGGTGCTAAAGTAGCACTCAAGGAAGACAAGACCATTGCAGGGAAGCTAAATGAATTATTTGTGCCAGTTTTCCCAGCTGAGGATATGAGGGAGATTCCCACACCTGAGCCATTCTTTTTAGGTGACAAATCTGAGGAACTGCCCCAGACTGGGGTTTCAGTAGAGAAGGTTTTGGAGCAAATTTATAAATTAAACAATAATTAGTCACTAGGGCCAGATGATATTCACCCAAGAATTCTGAAGGAACTCAAATATGAAATTGCAGAATTAGACATAACACAGTTACTATCACTTAAATCAGCTTCTGTACCAGATGACTGGCAGATAACTAATGTGATGCCAATATTTTAAAAAGACTCCAGAAGCAGTCCTGGCAATTACAAACTGGCAAGCCTAGCTTCAATTCCAAGCAGATTGGTTGAAATGACAGTAAAGAACAGAATTCAGGCACATAAATGAATATGATGTGTTGGGGAAAAGTCAACATATCTATTGGAATTATTTGAAGGTGTCAACAAACATATGGACAAGGGTGATCCAGTAGATATAGGGTACTTGGACTTTCAGAAAGCCTTTGACAAGGTCCCTCACTGGTGGCTTTTAAGCAAAGTAAGGAGTCATGGGAGAAGAGGGAAGGTGCTCTCATGAATCAGTAACTGGTTAAAGGATAGAAATAAACAACAAGTTTTCATAGTGGAGAAAGGAAAATTGCAGGGTCCCCCAAGGATCTGTACAGGAACCAGTGCTGTTCAACATATTCAGAAATGATCTGGGAGATTTTCAACTCTAAACCTTCTGAGATTCACCCACCAGGAACCAGATATTCATGATAAAAGATGGAAAGAGCAAACTGGAGTCATTGGAATTCATAATAACTTGCTCTAACAGCTTACTAGTGTCACAGCTCAGGGCAATTGCACCAATGACTCCACCTGTGGTCCCGAAAGGGCTCCCACTGTCAGGCTTCCAGCTCCCCAGCTGTTGTCTCCCTTGAGTGGAGACTAGCGTCATCCTGGTCAGAAGGGAGTGAGTGATGCTGGCAGACGAGGTGCCAGCTTGTGCCAGAGCCCCAGGTCAATATATTTGTCTATTAGTATAGATCCAAGTGACTGTTAAATGTATAAGAGTATATTTGGTGTTTAAACTTCATGAAAACAAGTGGGATGTTACTTGCATTGTTCTCACTTAGCTGTACCTTGTTATAATGTAGTAGCAAATGTTTGTATTATGCATACTCCTGTGACTAAATAACCCATCCAACAAGGAAGAAGCCTTGTGGAATGCAAAAGAACTTTAACAGGAAAGGGCTAATTTCAAAGCAAGTGGTCTTTGTGTGTGATGATCGGAGGTCAAAGACTCAAAGTGTGATCGTCACTCAAAGGAAAAGCCCCCGTGGGTAGCGACACTGTCAAATTGTTTTCAGTGAGAAGAAGTTATAAGTGTGGATTCAAGGAAAGATCCTGCATCTCTAGACTATCTGGACTCTTACAGGGAAGTGTATCTGATACAAAGCGGAGATCACCAGAGAAAATATGGGTACCCTGAAAAGACTTTTGGAAAACTAGCACCATTTGGAATTGCAAACTGTGACTCACTTGTGCATATATTTTACCTGCTTTAACCTCACAATAACTTTCATTTCCTTTTCTTAGCTAATAAACCTTTTGTTGGTTTACTATGAAATTGGCTACCAGTGTTGTCTTTGGTGTAAGATCTGGAGTACCAATTGATCTGGAGTAAGTGACTGGTCTCTTGGAAGGGGAAGCAACCTGATGTGGTGTGATTTTTGGTTTGAGTGACCTTTAATCACAAAGTCCAGTTTGTCTGTGTGGCAAGATAGGCTGAAGAGTCTGTCCATGGTAAGACTGCTATAGTGATCCAAGAGTTCACATTTTTTACTGGCTTGGTGAAATCTAACTGTAGAACACAACACCAGCTTAGAGTGTCTGCTCTGTTTTCTGACAGTCCGCCCTGAGGCTGGCACTCATGGTCGTGAGCCGCTCCATACTGCATAGAACAGGGTATGTCCAGGCTGAACAATTCCATGCCTTTACTGTGTTATGTCCAGCAAAGACATCCTATCTAAACAGACCTGTTTGCTTTCTCTGCAGAGATTGATAACCATGTGATTGCCAGAGATACAAGTTACTGCACAGTTCTTTCTACGCAAACTTACTTTATTCTGACGGTAAAAAGCGTGACTGAAAAAACAGATTAAAAACAATAAAAGAATGTACACACATACTACTAAGCTCCCCATCTATCAATGCTCCACCCAGGGCTTTCCTTGTGGTGACAAGTTCATCACAGCTTCAGCTCAGGAAAGCACCCAGTCTTGTGGAGCCTCACTAAGCCCAGTCCCTCCAACTCTTACCTAAGGCCTGGGGAACTCCATGGACCAGAGGCTCTGTCCATTGGCTGGATCAGAAAAAAGGCCCCCAGTCAGTTTAAACTGAGGCTGTTTATCCAAAAGTCTTTTCTCTGTCTATTGGTCTCTGGAGAATCCAATCTGAACCAGTATATGCGTATCTGTTGGTGGCAGAGCCGTGGGGGCTTAAAGGCTGATAAGGAAGTACATTAACATCCCCCTCCCTACTAGAGGTGCATACAGTGCCACAATAACACATACACAACTGCATTTTAATACAATATACTCTGAAGGTATTAACCCTAATTCAGTAGGGTTTAACTTAATCCAATAAAGTTTAAGTGACGATGTGGTTCTAGCGGGACCCAACTGAGAGTGCCAAATCAGGACCAATTGCTCAAACAGGGCAGTCACAGCCCTAGGCTGAGGTTTTTCCACCTCTAAGGCAAACCAAACCAGCCAGACAAAAAGGACTTCGGTGTCACCCCACTGGCTAACCGCAAGTCACACAAGCAATTTCCTTAGACACTCCAGTCTCCCAGTATCACCACCAGTCCCACACGTCCTGGGGATGAATGGTATGAAAACCAACACCCCAGTAAAAAGAAAGAGTTCTCTCGATCCCAAAGACCAAGCCCCAGACCCAGTCAATATGTTTATTAGAGGAATATTTAAATAAAGATGATACCAGAGTTGGGCATGTCAGTCATTAGTTATCGGGGGCAAAACATACAGAGTATGGGGGGACGCTGGTATTTGGTGTATGGGTTAGTATATAGTACATACAGGGTTATGTAAGGTCCCCAATGCGGGTGTACGGTGCGGTGGCGGTCAAATATAGTACGGGCGAGCAAGTTGAGGTACAGTTACACATCACGATCTTACCCACAAATCACGCGGATGTTGCCAATCCTTTAGAATCTAAAAATCTAGAAGGTTTATTCAAAAAGAAAGATAGAGGTGAGCGCTTAGAATTGGTTAAACTGAATCAACTACATACAGTAAATGCAAAGTCCTTTATTCAGGCTTGTAGCAGTGATGCAAGTAAACTGCAGGTTTAAGTCCAGGCTGGAGAACATCCCCTGCTGGATGGGTCATCAGTCCTTTGTGCAGAGTTTCAGATGAGCTCAAGTCCCTCCAGAGGTAAGAACAGGATTGAAGACAAAATGGAGATGACGTCCCCCCCCCCCCCTCTCCTTCCTCCCCTTCCTCCCCCCCCCCCCCCCCTTCCCTTCCCCTCGCCTTATATTAGACTTTTTCCCAGGTTAAAGAACACTCCTTTGTTCCTACTGTGGAATACCAGCAAAATGGAGTTTGCATCCATGGCCAGTTTTCTGCATACTTGCGCTGAGTCACAAGGCGTATTCACCTCCTCTCAGTGGGTCAATTGTGTAGGTGATGGTCCTAATGGGCCATCAAGCAGGCTAAGCTGAGCTGACACCAACTTGTCTGGGGTTGTCACCCAGAACTGCAGCACCAATTTTAAAATACCAGACAGCATACAGCCAATATTCATAACGGTCAACTACAAAAATGATACAGACAACGCGACAGCCCACAATCATAACCAGAAACCCGTAACCTGGTCTTAGACACCTTATATGACCCCCTTTACATAGGATTTGGTGCCACTACAGAACCTTGGTTGCAACCCATGTTCTATATGGTCCCAGTTTATATCAATAACGTCACAGTTTATCTTAATTCCATAAGGTTTGCTCAGGATATTGTCAGTCTGTCACAACTATCATGAAACCAGCTTCTAGCCACTCCCTTCGGTCCCCAAATCCTTGCACCCTGATTTGCTACCAGTTAGAATCCCGTCCAAGAATGACCCTTTCCTCCCTCCCCCTCCCACCTGAGAAACTGTCTGTCTGATGGAAGGGGAGGGACAAGTTGAAAGCAGAAAGGGCTAGGGCACCCCGTCTGCACCAGCCTATGGAGCTGGCTGGGCATGGAGCAGGGATGATAGAGCTACCACTTTGGTATGTGCACCCTGTGTCTTTATGAAGAATTCTGGATATCAGAATTTCTGTCAGCCTACCTGACTCTCAGCCAGAGTTTCTCCTGGGAGTGCTACCTGTAGCACAGACCCTTGGTACCCCCACCAGAACACAGCATCCCCTGCACCCTGGCACCCAGGGAAGAAAACTTGCCCCCAAATTATATCTGTTTTACAGTTTATATGCACAGATCTGCTGCAGGGTTTCATACTTCTCCCTCTCACTTAAAGGAGTTAACAAGGAACGAAATCACGCACAATTAAAGTCAGTCCATTGGAGACCCTGAATATAATATTGTCTTTTTTGCAGAAAAGGAATTAAAGAAATGGATTTGGCCTTGATTCTTTCATTTGAACTTCTTTGCTGAGCTGCACTTTTCTATTACCTCTGTAACTCCGCCTTCGGTATGTTATTTAAAAGAAGTAATTTATGATTGCCAGTCCTGACATCTCTAATTATTGCTGGCTGTGTATCACAATTATTAACCCAAGAATCTCACCCTTTATTTAACAGAATGAAAGGCATTCAGCCCTTTGTGGATGAGTTACTCATATGTAGCCATATATCCTCACTCGAAAGCCATAGTGACTAATGAATAATGGCACTTTCCCATTTATTTATTACTGGTGTAAGGTAAACAGAAGGGCTTAAACTACATGCAGTGAAAAAGACTAGCACCAACCTCACCTAACCACTTGCTTGGGGCCAGATTTTGTTACCTTCCCTTACGCTGAATAATACTTTGCTCCATGAGTAGTCGAATTGAAATCAAGAGGAATACACGGGGAGTAAAGCATAAAGAATGTCAAATCAGGCTCTTGGAGCTCACCCTCCTCTTTTCCATGGATTGCAATGGCATCCAGTTTGGTTTGGGAAGTTATTCAAGGTTTTGACTCTGATCCATAAAGCCCTATGCAGTTTGGGTCCTGGGAGCTAGGACTGCATCATTTCAATGGTTTCGATAAACTAAAAAACCTCTTCTCACACACCTTATATTGGACTGTAAGATGGGCATGGTGGGCCAGCATTGTACTTTATTTCTTACTTATTGAATAATTTGAAGTTGCAAACATTTCCACCTACCACATTTAATTCTGGACATCGCCATATTTACTGAGTGGGGATGCTGAGGAGGAGGACTGATTGGCCAGCAAGGTTCTGATTCACCTTCCATCTTGTCCAGACTGAGCCTCTGCTAGCTAGCCTTCATTCTCAACAAAACACTGGGGAAACAGAGAGCCTGCTCCATCCTGATCCAATGAAAAGGGAGCATACAGTCAAATGTCATCAACATGTGGATAACACAGCAGCTAGGGTGACTAGACAGCAAATGTGAAAAATCGGGACACGGGGTTGGGGGTAATAGGAGCCTATATAAGAAAAAGACCCAAAAAATCGGGACTGTCCCTATACAGTCGCGACATCTGGTCACCCTAACTGCAGCCCCCAATCATTCATTATCTCCCCAGCAGGAATATGTGTTGAGCAGGAAGGCTGATGAGACAGAACTTTTGCAGCGCCGATAGGGTGACCAGATGTCCTGATTTTCTAGGGGATGGGTTTGTGCCTTGACTGATTTCATGCTAAAAGATCACCTCTAGTTCATCCAGCTGCAGAATGGGTACTTGGTCTATTGGGCTGAGACGGTCTTACGTGAGGCTGGCCCCATCACTTCCTTGGGTAGGGTTGGTTATGAAACTGATGTGCTTTAGCCATGTCAGCGTGATAAGCCATTGGCCTGGGAGAACTTTGTCCAGAGAACATATCTTTGTGAGCGAAGCCAATGTGGTCTGCATTTTGGGTTCAACCTCTCATGTTTAGTTTCTATAACAACTCCCTTTTTCTATAAAGAACACCTCTTGTCTATGTGCTTTAAAATCAACTTTATGGAAATTCTAACGGTATGCCGGGAGCAGGGTATGCCGGGAAGCCAATGTGGACCGCATTTTGGGTTCAACTTCTCATGTTTAGTTTCTATAACTCCCTTTGTCTATAAAGGACACCTCTTGTCTATGTGCTTTAAAATCAACTTTATGGAAACTCTAACGGTATGCCGGCATTTATGGTTATAGGTAGTTTTATTGCACAGTCAGTAAAAATCCCAGCTGATTATGTCATTGCTGAGTCAATCAAGTGCCAAATAATATTTTTTATTTCATCTCAGCAATAATCATTTTCTATCTGAACAGTAGACCTAGTTATTGTTTCTTCCCTTATGTTTTCATTAATTAGAAGGAAGTGGAGAGGTAACAAATTACTCCCTGGATGCTGAAGTGTTCATTTTTCACTGTCAGGTTATAAGTGGCAATGGGCAAAGACAATATATCCTGTTAGACATGAGAGTACTTATTGTCAGCATGGTTCATAAAAATAGAAAGTGAGGTAGCTTTTCTGAATAGAGTTGAAGCTATCTATGGATAGAGTTTAATTTGACTAATTATAACTAAAGGCTTTGGCAAACAGTATCATGTATCTGGGAGAACACTGAATAGTGCTTTTTTCTTACAAAGCTCATGTGAATGTTAATGTATGTAAGTGTAAAATCGACTTCTATTAAATCTTCTAAATTACCATGCACTTCTTCACCCACAGTTCTTCATAACTGTGCTGAAGAGTTACTGGTAAAAGTATTAAAACTCTTTGAAACAGTCATGTATCTTCTGGTTTACAGGAAATGCTTCAAGTGAAGAAAAAATAATTTCTTCAGAGTAACTTTTCCTCAGAGCAAAGCCGTGAAGAGAATGATTTCTCTCTATGCATCATGTCTGGCCAGGTTCTACTTGGACTAACAGTTCCTTAAATGAGCCACACTTAAGGTTTGAGAGCCGTGGTCGAGAAGCTGTCTGTCACCGTTTCAGGGTAACTGCACCTGTATTTCCCCCTCCAGGATCCCTGAAAGGCATCCATTTAAAAGTTTCTGGCTCCCAACCATCCCCTCTCTGGGGTGAAGACCTGCATCTCCCTCCCTTCTGGCTGGGGTTTTTAAGGCTGCACAGTTATCTCCAGCAAGCCAATCTATCTAAAAGGTCAGTGCCTGCACTTTGCTTTATCTACGAGGGTTATGGCCAGTGTATTGCCTGCAGTTACAACGTACCACAAAGCTCCTTCTAAGCAAGCACATTTATTCTTAAGGTAAAGGCATTACAGAGAGCATCTAGGTACAGAGCATCTAAAAACAGCAGAAAAATCCCTACATGCACACCTAAAAGCATCCCTACTGTCCTCAGCTCCAATATAGGGCTCTGGTAGGTATCAGTCCTTCAAACACTGCAACTGGGTTTTCCCTGCAATTGCAAGGTCATAGCAGTCTTTAGATCAGGAACCACAATGAAGGTTGGGCAGATCAGCCATTTCTTTATATAGCTCAGGTCTTGGATCTCCAGTCTCTGAGAACAGGTATTTGCTAGTCGATGGCCCTGGTCTCAACATATAGCTTCAAAAGGCTGGGTTTTTTTTTCCATAACCGGAGTTGTGGCATTACCCTCACCCCAGGGATTCCCCAGGAAATCCATTTAACATGAATTGGCCCAACCTGGGAGGGAGGCATAGCTCAGTGGTTTGAGCATTGACCTGCTAAATCCAGGGTTGTGCATTTAATCCTTGGGAGGGCCACTTAGAGATCTGAGAAAAATCAGTACTTGGTCCTGCTAGTGAAGGCAGGGGGCTGGACTCAATGACCTTTCAGGATTTCTTCCAGTTCTATGAGATAGGTATATCTCCATATATTTATTTTAAAAGTCCACACTTGTCTCATACATTTCAATATAGTCATTTGAATTCTTTACGCTTTCCAGGTGTCACCTCTGTCACACCATCTTTTACTGGGATATTTACCAACAGACAAATTCTGAGATCCTTGCTGTGCAATAAGTTTGTCTACAACTTGTCTTGTGTCTACAAGTTTCTGGGATCTCAAGCAGCTTCCTGTGGGCTTTCCAAAGGCCGCATGTGAGTGACACAGAGGTGCTCAATTATCAGGATTAGACTCTAGGATTACTAGTGGGGAGCATAGCAGTCCAGGAAAACTGAGGATCCAAATCAAAGCAATCACTTAGTCAGGAAGAGTGTGATCCAGCATAGACTGAAGTTAATGGGAGTCTTTCCATTAACTTCATTGGGCATTGGATCAGGTCCTAAAATGAACAGAGCAATGAACTCTAATTATTAGCTAGTTTCTCAGGACTGTTCAAGTACAGCCTAACTCTTGACTGCCCTTTAACATACTGATCAGTAACAGAGCATGCCCCTGCTCTAACCCAGCGTCTAAGACCTGTCCCTGAAAGAGAGGCAGTGCTTCCTGGAGGTCATTCTACAAGTTGCAATTCTCAAGAGTCTTGCTGCACAGAATCACATGCTAACAAACTTGCTGCAGAATATGGAAACATGCAAGAAAACCTTTCAAGATTGTTTATAGTCTGCAGATGATGATAATTGCAGTTCTGTTGCTTCCCGCACAAGGGAATCATGTGGCTTAATTGAATAAAGTGCTTTGAGATCCCCCATCTCACCTGGCAGGTGGAGGATGAGAGAAAGAATGAACTACATATGACAGATGTTAGTTACATTGCTTAATGCCCATCTGATGGACACTATAGTGATTAGGGTGATATAAGAACGTATATTGAATAGAATAGAAGGGTGTTATTTAAAATGATTATTTATTATGCTGTTTCATTACTCAGAACAGTCTTATAAACATGGCTCCCAGTTTGCCATTGATAAGACATTCTAAAATTCTATTTCAAGGCCTGCGAGTCTGCAGATACTAACAGAGAGACAGGAGAGCAAAAGTGTTACTTCATCTGGCATCATTTCATTAAAATATTCATTGGTGGATCTTGAGTTTGTATGTTTCCTAATTAGTGGATAGTTCTTGCCTCTGAGAATCTTACACATGTTGCTAGATTGATGTGTAGGAATCCTCCTTCCTCAAACGCTCTGTGTGAGAAAGACAGTTACAAGATCAGACCCTCAACTTGGTATCAATCCATTGATATCAGTGGGGCTACACAGAATTACACCTGTCCATATACACTAGGCTAATATTTTTAGGGTAAGACTGTGCGTCTTTCATGTCTTGGCTGATTGCTATGAGTGTTTACAGAGACACAAACTCTGCAGCGTTGCTGCTGCTTAAATACTGCATGTTGTGTCTCCCAGAGATATGTCTGAATCACGGTCTATAAAGGATTCATGTATGTTTTTAAATAAGCACAAAACAATGTACATGAAATGGAAACTTACTTTAATTGAAAGGGGATTTTATCTTCCATTCTGCTAAGAGTTAAAGGTCAGCAATGATACTATGCTATGAAAGAGAAACGGTCATGAATTTGGACGTAAAAGAGACAGTCAGTAAACTGCAGCAGTTTTACATAAGAGCCAAATTCCAATGTAAGTAGAATCATAGAAATGTAGGGCTGGAAGGAACCTCAAGAGGTCTTTACACTATATCTAAGGGAGTGATCCAATGGTCATTGACATCAATGGAGACACTCCCATTGACTTGAATGGGCTTTAGATCCCCATGCTGCTCCGCTAGATACGGCCTTTTAGATTATTGTGCTGTGTTGCTGTCTCCTGTTAAAGAGAAACTGCTTGTCCAGTTTTCAGGAAATCCCTGCTATTATATTATTCTAAGATACCTATTCATTCCCAGTACTATGCTAGAATTGGTCAGCGGGCCCTATTGTTGTCAATGTGATCCTGAGACACAAAATGAAGGCGGGAGGAAGAAAAAAGGAATGAAAGGAGGACAATCAGCGCTGTAGAATCACTGCCTTTCCCAGTGTCTTCTTTGTGCATCTCTTTCGTAGTGCCTGTGAAGTTCTCTTTGAGTTGCCTTTGTGCGTAGTGTGATGCAGATGTCAAAGAGCACATTAGGTAAGTCAGGGCTTATGTTCCCTAAGGAAAATCCTATATATGAAATAAACATTCAGGATTGAGGAAACGGTGAGGTTATCATCATTTTCTTCACTAGGGACAACTTTCTTCAGATCCCTGTCAGTTTACACACAGAAGCACTTGGTAGGAGCAAATCATTGAGAGAAGATATTTTACAGTGACAAATCTGAAGTCTTTTGAGGTTGAAGGGTTTTTTTTGTTTGTTTCTAGAGGGAGTCTGTATGTTTCCTGGAAGTTAACCCGTGTGAAAGGTGACGACTTCTTCTGTTCAGGTGTTCAGCTCTGCAGCTAGACTGAGCCCAAACCCATCTGCAGTAATTAAAGGGGATCATTTCCAAAACTGAAATTCCCCTTTTTGGGGGGTCATTTTTTAAATTGACTCCTATAATAAATGGAATGGCCCCATTTAAATAAAAATTTATCTCCCTGGTAAAAACAAGCAGATGCCATTAAGAAAACAACAAGCCTGTTTTTAGCTCAAAACTTTAATACTAAATTGCATTAACTAATAACATAAAAACACCAACCATCTGGCTTTTTGGTGGGAGGATTCTAATTCCATTAGGACTTTAATAAATGTACTTCACTGTAGAAACATTTTACATTGATAGCCTGGGCACAAATGAGTGGTGCTTACAAGATTAGTATCTACAGCAGCACTGAGATCTCTTACCGTGTTTCCTTGGAGTTGCTCTCTACACTGAAATGAAGGAGACATCACTGAAGGACAGTGATGACGCAGAAACTTATGGGGCTGGTTATTGCGTCTTGTTCTGTAACACCGTCTTGCTTCCCATGAGCTGGCCCACAGCTCTTTCATTACCCACAAAGGCAACATGCCTGGACGACTGTTGCACTATTGGCAAATCCATGCTCACTAGTGAGCCAGTAGCACAGACCACATTCTGGCTCTTTTTAACAAGAGCTGAGGGGAAGGTGGACATAGTGCAGAAGAGAAAAAAGTTGATCTGAGACTTAGGAGAAAGCAGGCTTCTCTCTGGACCGACAAGGTCACCCTTTCCAGCACTGTAGCCTGGAATGCAGGATTCCAGTCTCTGCCCAGTGCAGTTCCATTGTCTCTTAGGCTTATTGCGCTCCATCCTGTTCCTAGCTTTGCTATTTCCCTACTCTCTGGGCATGTCCACTGTGTCCTCTTGTTCAGCTGATGCTTTTTCTGCTCACATACTTATGGCCCGATTTTCAGAGGAGCTCAGCACTCGCAGTTCCCATTGGCATCGGTGAAAACCAGGGCCCGATGCATTTAGAATGTTTAATAAATACATAAAGCATCGCATTTTAAGCTCTCTTACCTTAAATTGTCAGCTACTGCATTTGAAACACGAGCTAACCTATCTCACAGACCTCTACAGGATCAGCCAGGCTACCTGTCAGCGGCAACAGTTCATTATCCTTTTAATAAAACATTGTCAAAAAGCCCTCCAATGTGCTATTCCAACCGCATTCGGCTTTCGCACTCCAAGGAAATCTTTCGTCTTCTATTCAGGTTCTGTTGGAAATGAACCTGTGGCATTGGAACAAATAGATTAGCAATACAGAGGCAGATAAAGAGCTTTCCTTCACTCTAGAACTTCATTTCAGGACATTAGTTATAGATTTCTCTACTGCACGCCTTTGTTGAGGACCTTCCCTTTCTTAAACTTTTTGCAGCTCGTGCTCTCCATGCCCCCCCAGTGACTTAATATGGAATTGCAGTTCTTCATTTGTTAGAAATGCATTAGTACCATACTTATTCTCAGGAGGATAAAAATGTACCTGCCTTAGCAGAATCTGGTTGACATCGATCTTGCAGAGGCATTTTAACATTTTTAGATTGTTTGCTTTTCACACCGAATGAAAAACTAGCATAAAAATAATTCAATGTAATTGACTCCTGGTCAGCCCTCGTGCAAAGGGAATATGGGTGAATTTTCAGCATTGTTTATAATAGACTGTCAGAGTCCACTGAGAAGAATGATTTGTGGTGCTTACAAATCCCACTGTGCAACAATAATCTTTGTCACTGACCTTGGCCAGGTATTTGTAATATTTTCCACCTACCTTTATCTTCCTTTGTGTATTTCACTGACGTATAAAGACAGGCATTTAATAAAAAAATAAAAAGTCAAAAGAGACCCCAAACTATTATTTAGTAACCTTGGCATGAGCGAGGAAGGTCAAAAGGATCATTGAGCCGCAGTGCCCTAGCTCAGAGCATGCATAAGAATGTTTCTAGTTATAACCCAAGTTATGATCATTCAGATGCTTAATGCCCGCAAAATATTGACGTTTCAACCATTCAATTCCACTTCAATAAGAGGCCAACTTTTTTGTATAGACTTTCTCTTCTTAAAAAACACCCAGATGCCAGGTCTCAGCTAGTGTAAATCAGTGCAGCTAGGGGCCAGCTCTGTAAATGAACATATAAGCTGCGAATGGCGTCCATGCTGACAGCCATGGAGGAAAAGCTGACCCCATTGAAGCCAATGGCAACACTTCCACCTCCTCATCTCCCTATAGCACAGGTAGCAGCAGGGTGACTCTAACTACACTGCCATACCAGTTTGCCTCAGTCTTGTTCTGAAGAGAACTTCTCTTGGTAATTCAGTCGTCATACACATTCTGGCCTGGGCCTCTCTGCTGAGGCTGCTGGCAAGGTTGCCAGTTAGAACCAATTGTGATAATAAGGGATGGTTATGTAATTCATGATCATGATACCCTTCCCTGGGAAATGAACAGATATCACCAACTCATTCCATATAGGCCATCCTATTTATCTGTCTAGCCCATTAACCATCCAATCTACTTTTTATCTTTTTTCTTTTAGAAAAAGGACAGAACAAACAATTTGTTATTGATTGGCTAGTTCCATGCAAACTACACATTGATTGGATGAAAGTGAAACCTGAAATATACTCAGTCAATAGCAAACAGGATTTTGAACTGTTTAAGGAACTAATTACTATTGTTATCAACTTCACAGGGATCACTGACAAGACAAGGGATATTTTCTGATTCTGTAACAGGAACTAGGTCAAATGTTGTTTTATCTCATGCTTAAGTATCAAGAATATGTAAAGTCAAGACCTGATAGGATCACACCATGTGATCTACACCAGTGGTTCTCAAACTAGGGCCGCCGCTTGTTCAGTGAAAGCCCCTGGTGGGCCAGGCCAGTTTGTTTACCTGTCACATCCGCAGGTTCAGCCGATCGCGGCTCCCACTGGCTGCGGTTCACTGCTCCAAGCCAATGGAGGCTGCGGGAAGCAGCGTGGGCCAAGGGATGTGCTGGCCGCCACTTCCTGCAGCTCCCATTGGCCTGGGGTGGCAAACTGCGGCCAGTGGGAGCTGTGATGAGCTGAATGTGCGGATGCAGCAGGTAAACAAACTGGCCTGGCCCGCCAGGGGCTTTCCCTGAACAAGAGGCGGCCCTAGTTTGAGAACCACTGGTGTAGACCACATGGTGTGATCCTATCAGGTCTTGACTTTACATATTCTTGATACTTAAGCATGGGATAAAACAACATTTGACCTAGTTCCTGTTACAGAATCAGAAAATATCTCTTGTCCCAGTAGGAGCTGTGATCAGCCGAATCTGTGGACGCAGCAGGTAAACAAACTGGCCCAGCCCACCAGGGGCTTTCCCTGAGCAAGCAGCGGCCCCAGTTTGAGAACCACTGGTCTACAGAAAACTCATTCAGTACAGAATGATATCACCGTCCTTGGCGTATTCTGGAGAGGAACTCTAGAAATCCAGCACCAGGCCTATTGCATTGGTGAGATGATTTCATGATCTACTATTAGGCTCTTACAAAGGTTAATTAATTTGAAGACATTCTGAGACATAAGACAGATTCTGTGTCCTTGTGTAGAGTTGAGCAAGGAACCCACTCTAATACATTGGAATGGTTTTGGTGTTCCAAGATTCCCTGTATGGTTAGCAAATATAATCCCAGATTCTGAAAGGGTTAGGGCCAAATTTTCAAACAGGCTTCCCCAGCAGTGTATGCACATTTACGCACAAGGTGAGTGGTTGAGCAATTATTCACTGTGGAGATAAATATTAGCATTTTCCATGAGCACTTTATGTGTTGTGGAGCAGAGTATGGAGTGTGTAAACCAGGAAAAGTGATAGTCTTGGCTACACCCACTTGCCTGCTACAGCCCTCACCACACCCATCTAAGAGGAACAATCACTTCATCATTCCATTAGTCACAAGCTGGTGGGTCTTACACTTACCAATAAAAAGAAAATGAAGCAACCACTGCCTCCCCCTTTTCCAGTGCACTCTGCCCTCAGTAACAGAGTTTCCTGTACCTTCCCCACTAATCACCCAGCTGTACCTTCTGGCTTCACTTCCTTCCTGCTGCCTCACCACATCTGCTTTACTCCAGCCTGGACAAAGTGTGTGTGGCTTGGAAAAGGGGGCTATAGCGTTGTGGAAGAGGGATGCCCAGATGGAGGTTTGCTTCAGTCTGGGCTTGGCTGGAACATGGCAAAGAAATAGAACTTGGCAACAAACCCCATAGAGCTTCCCAGTTGTGGACCAGTCAGCACAGTGCCTTCAAGCCAAACCTGGGCATGGAGATATAGCTCCTCTTTAAACAACTGAGTCCCAAACAAAGGAAATGACCAAATTAAAAAGCTACCTTAAGATGGAGCTGACATATTGGTGCTGGAATAATGCTTGCATGGCCATTCATCTCCTTGAGCTGTCTCTCTGTACAAGGAAGTGGTTTTCTCATATATAAAACAGTAATAAGCAAAAAGTTTTTGATTATTTTTCAAGGAGAATCAATATATGGTGTGGAATTTTTAAGACACCAATTTTTTTATGTCAGTTTTTTTCCAGGTCTATTTTCCTGCACAATTTTCCAGCAACGCACTGGAACCAAATTCCTCCCTTGCTCAGAGTTTTGAATCATTTGGTTATAAAAAGATTCAAGAATTGTTGGTGTAATTAAAGAATGTGGATTTTTTTAAGAAAAACAGTGTTTACTATGTCAACAGTGATTTAATATGTGTCATGCTTGGGTTATTTTTAATAATACATATTCAAAATTGGTCTTAACACCAGATGAACCTAATAATCAAATCATCATAGTGATGAGTGGAGTTTTTTGGGAGGAGGGATAGCTCAGTGGTTTGAGCATTAGCCTGCTAAACCCAGGGTTGTGAGCTCAATCCTTGAGGGGGCCACTCTAGGGATCTGGAGCAAAAATCAGTACTTTGTCCTGCTAGTGAAGGCAGGGGGCTAGACTCAATGACCTTTCAAGGTCCCTTCCAGTTCTAAGAGATTGGTATATCTCCAATTTTTTTTTCTTAAAGAGGCAACCCCATACCCAAAATATTGGTGAGGGAAAATATATTCCCACATAAAGTACATTTGGAACACAAAGTCAATTTGAACATAGCTACAATAGTGGAGGAAGCTTTTAAAAAGTTGGATTTCTTCCAGATTTTAATTTATGTGATTATTAATATGAATTTATTCCAAATATATTAATCATTTTTAAAAATGTGATGGCACTGATTCAGGAATGAATCTCTAAACACGTGCTTTATTTTAAGTCTTATTGCAGTGCCTAATGTTAAATAGGGATTCTTTCTTGTATTGGAGACAAATTATCAAAATGCAGATTCAGATACAGTATAAATGCAGAATCATATCTGTGCCAAATCCCGAGCTGGTATAAATCAACATAATCCCACTGAAGCCAAGGGAACTTTGGTGTTTTGTACCAACTAAGGTTCTGGCTCATAGGATCTTAGATATTAGAGCTGGAAAAGTGACCACCCAGCTGAGCTCTCTGCCAGTGCAGGATTATTCCTAAAGTACAATTTCTCCTGGGATTTTCAGTTTCAATCCCTAAAACCCAAAATATCAGCATTAAAGCCAAATATTTGAGAACTGGTGTTTACAAATAGAAAATACTGAAAACCAACCAAATTCACAGTTTTGCAATGTTCATATTTTGGGGAAAAGAATATACTGAGAATATAAGCTCTTTGGGGCCACCAGCCATCTTTTCATTCAGAGTGTGTGTGTGTTTACAGTGACTATTGCAGTGGGGCTTTGATCCGGGATTGGGGCCCTCTAGCGGCTATCACAATACAAGTAATAATAGCTGAAATACCTAATGTTGCTTCTTCCCAGACAGAGCTAATAATTAGTCTCCTTCTGGCGTAAATTTCAAATCTTGCTGCTGTAATGTTCCATTTCGGACACATCCTGCCATGACCTCAGGAGGGTTTTCCCACAGCGTGAGTGGGAAACCCTGGGTGTTCTGACTCACGCCTTCCCTGGTGTTCCTCCATTAGAGGGGTTGCATTTTCCCCAACTCACAGAGCAGGCAGGCAATTTGGGCCTGACATCTGTCAACTTCCTGAAAGCAGTGCAAGACAGCCCTTCTGCATGGATGCTTTGAGTGTCCTCAGTGCCTCCTAATTTGTTAATATCACAGCTTCTACAAGAGTCATGCTCCCATCTGTCTCTGCCTTCAAACACCATTCCCAGGAGTTGGTATAGAGGCCCTCACTAGATGCAAGGGAAACCAGAGGCTGCGGATATTGGTACTGTCAACATTAACTCAGACCTGAAATCCCCACGGAAGAAGGAAGAGATTTTGCAATGGGTCACCGAGACAGCCGAGTGAGAAAACCCACACTGTCCAAGATGATCATTGGTCAATTTACATCACGGTGTATTTTCAGCAGGGAGCCATAAGCTGTGTAGTTGCATGGCAATTTCACAAGGACAGAATTAATCTTGCCACAGAATTTAGGGTTTGCTGCCATAGACTTGGGTTCCATTGTGCCAGAGACCAAAGGGCCTTTCATATAGTGCTCTATATTTTTGGTCACCGCTCCATTACAACCATGTAAATCCAAGCTATTCCACTGGTTTTAGGGGATTCACTCCGGAGATGCCCTGATACAACAGAGATAAATGTGGCCCCTAGTGGCCAGCTTAATAATATGAAATGAAATATTATTGGCCTTTCCCTGCTAGGGTTGGACTTTGTGTTACCATCAGTCAATAAAGCCAATAATTTGTTTAACCGATTTCCGGGAAAGTCAGTAAGGAGTCTAGTTCTTCAGTCTCTAGACTGAGAGCTAAGGAAAAGCTATAATAAAGCCATTCAGAAAATGACAGGTTACAGGGTTGTGTGATTTGGAAACTGATTTCTCTTGAGTTGACTTATTGTTCTTTGCTAGTGGTGGAGATGTCGATGTGAATCCTCTGCTGTATTTTACATCAGGACCCAACTGAGCTTTCCTGACTAGGCACTCATGCGTGAAACTGGGAGACTGACTAATACCAGCGATTCCATGAGCCATGTGGCCTTGAATGTTAATACCAATTTGCTTAATACATTGCAAAATAAACATCCTTTGGGTTTTCTACCAAACATACAACACAAAAGGGGAGGTAACCAGAGGGAGAGTGACCCTGAATCACATGACTGAATCATTACAAAATGAATGTTTTTTTCCAGAGGCTAGGGAGGAAAGAATGACACCAAAAATGTGCTAGTTTGTCTTTTGTGCATGTTCTCGGATGGAACTCTCTTGTGGTGCAGCATTCTTTGCTTCTACTAGAGAGATGTGAAATCAAACATAAACACGATTTCTTTTTATTCTTAATCCTCTAACCTGTCCCAGAGCACTTGGAGCCTTTACTGATATGGCTGTGTTGAACTTTTACTGCAAGCCATAGAATCATAGAGTTTAAGGTCCCTGACTGTCTGGTTGTGCCAGTGTTCTAAAGAAGTTATTGGCTTGACAGAACATCTCAGCAGTCCACTGTCCAACAGTTTCACAATGCTGGTTGAGGCTGAAGCTCCAGCCTTACTACTGGACCTTGGTATGTTCTTGTTGAGAACTGCAGCACCTCCAGGTACATGCAATGTAGTGACAGGAGGACAGGATTTTAGCCATTGTGCATTGCAGTTTCAGCCAGGACCTTTACTGTTGTTTCATTGTTGTGTGTGTGTGTAGAGATGACAATGAGGACAGTAAGCGCCCAGGCCTTATCCTCTGTGCATAAAACCTGAGTAAATGTATTTTGTGCAGAGTGGCTCCATAACAGCAGGGGAATAGAACTCCCTCCTCCACCCCTAACAACCACCATGGTCACAGAACCACAGGAGAGCTGCTTAGCCTACAGCCCAGTGCTACCAGCTTTGGACTGTTACAACCTCTCTAGCTGCTGTGATCCTCTTTCCCTTTTGTGTGTGAGTGCGGATTAGTGCATCCATGTGCCTGCAGTTCCGTGGGCCGCCCCCCTTCCACTCCACCTACTTGATCCCCCTACAGTGCCATAAGTGGGGGCCTCCCTAGAGCAGAGCTCCAGACTATTTAAGGGGTGAAGGAGAAGGATCTCCATCTTCTGATTCCCTATCCCACTAAACAGTGCTTTTGCTATATCCGGGGCCTTCTGCATCCTGCCACTGGGCTGGGGGCTTTGTTCCTTTCGAAAGCAGTGGCATCTCCTTATTCCAGTGCAGTCCTGAGAAAAGCAGCTGGTTCTCTCTGTTCCCAGCACAGTTTTTGTTAGAAGTTACCAGGAAAAAACTTCATTTTTACTCAACACTTTGTGCCCCGTTCAGTGTGTAATTGGCTTTCTGCTTCCCTTTTGGTGGCTGAACAGCGAACATTGCAACTAATGTTAAAAAAAAAAATCTAAAGAAAACTGGAGGAGCAAAAAGACACAAGCCCATCCAGGGTTCCTTCCACTGACTCCCTGAAACAGAAAGGATGCCTCTCTCTCAGGCCTGGTCTACACTACGCGTTTAAATCGATTTAATGGCCGTTAAATCGATTTAACGCTGTACCCGTCCACACTACAACGCTCTTTATATCGATATAAAGGGCTCTTTAAATCGATTTCTGTACTCCACCCCGACGAGAGGAGTAGCGCTAAATTCGATATTAACAGTTTGGATTACGTAGTGTAGACGAAAATCGATGTTATTGGCCTCCGGGCGGTATCCGAGAGTGCAACACTGACCGCTCTAGACAGCAATCTGAACTCGGATGCAGCGCGCAGGAACAGGAAAAGCCCGCGAACTTTTGAATTACATTTCCTGCTTGCCCAGCATGGAGCTCTGATCAGCACGGGTGGCGATGCAGTCTCAAATCAATAAGAGCTCCAGCATGGACCGTACCGGAGATACTAGATCTGATCGCTGTATGGGGAGACAAATCTGTTGTATCAGACGCTCTGTTACAGAACACGAATGCAAAGCATTTGAAAAAAAATCTCCAGGATACATAGCGCTGCGTGCCAAGCATAACGGAAGCCAGAGACTCAATGGACGTCATGGATGGAGGGGGTACTGAGGACTCCAGCTATCCCACAGTCCACAGCAGTCTCTGAAAAGTATTTGCATTCTTGGCTGAGCTCCCAATGTCTGTAGGTTCAACACAGTGTCTGGCGTGGTTCAGGGAACAGCTCCTCAGTTTCTTCCCCCCACCACCACATGAAAGAAAAGGGAAAGAATCATTCCTTGACTACTTTCAATGTCACCCTATGTGTACTGAATGCTGCTGGTAGACGCGATGCTACAGCAATGAAGAGCAGTATCTGCTCCTCTCCCCATCCCCTCCCCGTGGTAGACAGTACTGTAGGACTGCCCACCATCCCTCATCAATATTTAACATGGTGACATTGACACCACATTGCTGGTTACTCCAGTAGATAGGCAGAACGGCTAATAACCAGCTTCATCATCGCAACTGGGGGCTTCAGCCCCCTCCCTTTCCTGTGTAAGAAAAGTTTCCGTACTGCCTGGACTGTCATAGCCCCGGAAGGCTGCCTCCAAGTGCCTCCCCCCCTCATTTTATCTCACTAACAAGTCTCTGTTTCTTATTCCTGCATTCCTTATAACTTCATGACACAAATGGGTGGGGACACTGCCGCGGAGCCCAGGAAGGTTGGGGAGGAGGGAAGCAACAGGTGGTGGTTGTTGCAGGGGCACCCCTGTGAATACTGACATGGAGCAGCTGTGCTCTGATACACTAGTCCTCTAATACACTCTCCCTTATTCTAGGCAGGAAGGACTCTGTTTTTAGAAACCATAAGGGAGGGATTGACTCAGTCCCAAGTGAGTCAATCCCAATTTTGCTTTCAAAATTTTAGCCAGGGCACTCACGATAGCATGGACAGTACAGAGGGGGAGAGATAACCATCATCTCATTGCAGTTTTCTCTGGCAGTAGACGGTACAGAACAACCGGTAACCATCTCTGCTATCATTGCAAAAGCAAGTGAATGCTGCTGTGTAGCACTGGAGTATCGCCTCTCTCTCGCGGCAATCCAGTACGCATACGGTGCCGGAAAAAAAAAAAAGCTGAACGGGCTCCATGGTTGCCGTGCTATGGCGTCTGCCAGGGCAATCCAGGGAAAACGGCATGACAGGTTGTCAGCTCATGTTTTCGCCGAGGAGGAATGACTGACGACATTTACCCAGAACCCCGCGACAATTAAGATTCAACCCTGAATTCCAAGGTGCGGGGGAGACTGCGGGAACTATGGGATAGCTACGGAAGTGCTACCCACAATGCAACGCTTCAGAAATCAACATTAGCCTCGGAGCATGCACGCACAACGCCGAATTACTGTGCCTAGTGTGGCCGCATGAAATCGAATTTATAATATCAGTTTTATAAAACTGATTTTAGCAAATTCAATTTTATCCCGTAGTGTAGACGTGGCCTCAGTTTTATCTCCCAACTGCCCATAGCCAGAACCTGAAGCTGCTGCCTCAGGCATATTGAGTTTTGTGCCTTTAGCCCTGGTGAACGGACAGTAGACAAGGGGCCTGAACCTCAACTGGTGTAAATTGGCATAGCTCCATTGACTTCACTGGCTCTCTTTGCTCTGCAGTTATTTTCAGTCATTCTTCTGGAAGAATAACAAGCTTGCTGCTTCGTTTTTTGCTGCTCTGCATGTAGTTGGTTGTGTTTCCTTAACAGCTTCCTGCTTTCATTTGTTTTTAGTTCAGATCTGAGAAGATTGCAGCTGGGACCATAGCACAGGGCACACAGGACACCGAAGGCAAATGAAACTGTGCCAGGGAATCTGGGCTGAGATTTTCAAAGCTGTTTAAGGGATCTGAATTATACACCCAATTCCTTTAATTGTAATGGGGAATTGGACTTCTAAATCCCGTCAGCAGATCTGAAAACTTCAAGCTTTAAGCAGGTACAATGTAATTGCACAAGCTGGAGCTTAGCCTGGACATATGGCTTAGGACCCCAACTTTTCCTTAAAGTTCTGTGTGATCTTTAAGAACCACCGTGATCAGGACCTTTGCTTTACCTAATCCTCTGCTAGAACCAAATTCTACTCTGTGTATGGGATTGGGACCATGGGCCACAGAGTCAAACTGCCATTCATGCAGGGTGCTATATTTTTCATATTGGCTTTAAAGTGGTTGCTTGGCAAAAGCCTCTCGTGTACTGTGCCACGCTCTCCATCATTTCACTGCATTGAATTATCACTTTGTCAGATGGAAAAGAACAACCCCACACAGCCCCAGAGCAAACTGTCTAAGCAGTTGACCCTTTCTCCTGCAGCTGCCGCTAGCAGTCACGGCTCCCACTTGGTCATAGTTTTCCATTAAATGTGGTGTCCGGCACTTTAAGGTGAAGGCTGGCAATTCAGAGCCATGGAAAGGTCAGGAAAGTTTTTCCCCTTTGTCTTCCTCCTTCACAGTCTGCTTCTTAAACTCACTGGGTCAAGCATAGCAGCACAATCAATAACAGAGGCAGGCTACAATATTGGTACATTCAATGGAGATTTGGCCCAAGCTGTTAGAGTGCATTTTATCTTTGCATAAGGGCTCTAGGACCCTGTGAGGTGGGAGGGTCTCAGAGCCTGAATGTCTACATCACAATTAAACAGCCTGTTAACCCCAGCCCCACAAACCTGAGTAAGCCGGCACAGGCCAGCCATGGGTTTTTAATTGCAGTGTAGACATACCCATTGAGTGATATCCTGGCCACATAAAGTTAACAACCCTTTTTCCATTGACTTCAGTGGGGGCCAAGATTTTACTCTTCTTTCTTCATTTGTTGTGCTTTGCATCATTCTTCCAGGGCCTGATCCTATGGCTCATGGGTCCTTATCCACTGAATGAGACTATTCAGGTGAGTAAGGGCCAGCTCAGGTGTGACAGGTTTGCGAGATCAGGCCTCCATTTTATTTATTGTTTTTTTGCTCCCAAAAGCACACAAGAAACTCATCTCATTCGCTGCATAACTACGGGGAAACATTTCAAAGTGCTGTGATTTACATGCTCGAAAGGCCCACAGTGCTTCGGTTCAACTAGCATCAAGGCAGTAAATTAATTCTGCAAGAGTCCTGTCCAAACTTACATTGATTCTGATTTTGTTGAAAATCAGCCATTAGCTAAGAATTACTACCAGCATTAACGGAAATGCTGTAGTGATCATTAATTGGAATTAATGGATGGGTAGTTTTTATAGGAGATTTGAATGAAGGCAATATTCCCCTCAAAAACCATTTTATTAGAAATTGGCTTGCCAGCTATAAATGTGATGCCACAACAAGCCATTCCACAATGCTTTATCCATAGCCTGATGTGTTTTTAATTAAGGAAGAGCAAAACACGTAAAAATGTTTTCATAAAAAAGAGACATATAACAAATAGCTATTTATTTATTGCATAATGGGAGCCATGAAACAGACAAAGAGACAGTGCTTGGAATAGTGATGAAAATGCTGCACCCCGTTCATAAAGGGCACCCCAAATATTTTTAGTGTGGGAGCCCAGAAAATGTTTGCCTCCGTGAAAAGTGCTTTATCTATTTCCACTATAGATGTTTGAACAGGGGGAAAGAAAATGTTTATCTCTACTACCCTTAGGACTGATTATAACCCCTTTGTCATCAACAGCATCACTATACACACACTCTGGGCCAGATCCACAGTTTACCTGATTTAAGCCAGCTGAGGAGGTAGCCCCCTCTCTATCATTCCTAGGATAGACCACAGCACATGAAAGAATGGGGCTAAATCCTTAGCTGGTGTAAATCATTCAAGCTCCATTGAAGTGAATGAAGCTGTGCTGATTTACACCTGCTGTGGTTCTTGCCTCATGGCCTTTCGCCATATTGCTCAAAGTGTATTGCAAAGGTAGGGCAGTGTTATTATCCTCACTTTGTGCTTGCGAAAATGGAAGGACAGATGGTTAAGTAACTTGCTCAAGGTGACAGAGTAAGTTAGTGGTAGAGGCAGGAGCTCAGCAATCTAATGACAAAAATCCTACAGGAGAAAATAACATATTCAGATAATCCCTGCAATGGTTCCCTTTAGCCTTTAAATGATCCCAATTGTCTTTTTTCGTTTTTAACCCTTTGAATGCTTCAGCTAATCTTTCTAGCGGCTTTCTGCCCTGGACTCTCTTTTGATCTGGGAGCTCATTCATTGACCAGCTTGTGTTTCCCATTAAAAGAAAGGCTTCCACTGTGCTAAAGGCGTCAGCTGTATGCCACATGTGACTTCTGGAGCTAGGAATCCACATGTGGCTCACATGAACTTTGCATGAGGATTTTATTTGTCTCATAGGCATACATTTCAAATGTGATGTCCCTGTGAGTTTGAAAGGACGAAGAGTGATACACGTGTGAACCACACCAGAAAGATGCATGTGGCCAATTTTAGAAACACAGAAGGCCAGAACAAGTGAGGTATACAGTTGAACGTGCAAATCGGGAAAATGTATATACCAGTAGTTAATTATGGTAACTTGCATGTACATTTTAAGTACATAGTTGCACATGCATTATGCACAAAGTCAATGAAAATTTGGGCTTGTAACCTTCACATGAATCAGTTTCCCAGAGCCATGGTTTATGGTAGAAGGTAGAGAGAAAAAATTGTCACAAACCCAGCCCAATCATGTTCAAGGATGTACAAAACACTATTTTGAATACAAAACTCTCTTTTTCTCTTTCAGCTTGGTCACACACACCCCGTTTACACAATACTAGTTTGCCTGTTGTGGAGTAAAACACATACACACACACATATATGTAAATAGTAATGTGTATTCAGTTAATTAAAATCTCCTGGTTAATCTAATGTAGCTGGAGACCTACAAACTAAGTTAGGTTTCTGCAAACATGCAACTGCATAGGAACATCATATCTGAAAGGGATACAAACAGCACTTTGCTTGCCCTTAAAAGAACTGATGGCACGGGCAGTGCTGGAATTTTCTTCGGGGGCTTCCTTCAGTAAAACATTAGCAGCTGCCACCATTTTGATGGCTCCCCCAGCAGTAAAAGCACAGTGGCACAGAACGACAAGAGACGCACCAGATGCATTCTGTCTGTCCCCGGCACTGCATTGCAGCTCCACCCCACATGGCAGTCATTCACTCCTCTCTCTGTACAAAAGCCAGCTATGTTTCAGGCAGAGGAAGAAAGCGCAAGAGAAATAAAACTGTGTTCTGTGATCAGAATCCTCATTAAGGACAAAATATTGGAAATATGCCATATTAGAGATGCTATTACCATTAATACTGACACTATAACCCTGGGGAATAAGGCAAGTTTACATAGCAGCTGTACATAAAATTTGGCTCAGTGAACTCCCTCTCCACCTTGTTTGCACATGGTGATGACAAATTGCTTGTGTACTGTACATTCGTATTTTTTTTAAATCAAAGCTATTTGATCCAGTGATTTATTTGCATGGAGGGAAAACCACATAAAGATCTTGGAGCTGCAGACTGAAGTAAATAGTATGTTGTAATATATTTAGCAAATGATAATGCAAAAACCGCAGACAAACAAATATATACGGCTGGGTTGTAGCTGTATCAGGAAGAGAGTTTGGATGGTGTTTCCCCAGGCAAGGAAAGAGTAGTGCAGCATATCAGACGCTGGACCCAGGTTGGGAAATTTGGTTTCTACTCTATTCTATTTTATGCCGTGCTCATCACCATAGTATCTGAAGTTCTGTTCCTGACTCTTCCACTCACTTGCTGTATAGCAGGGGTCGGCAACCTTTGGCATGCGGCTTGCCCTGGCCGGCCGGGATGGTTTGTTTACCTGCCACGTCCGTAAGTTCAGCCAATTGCGGCTCCCACTGGCTGCGGTTCGCTGCTCCAGGCCAATGGGGGCGGCGGGAAGCAGCGCGGGCCGAGGGATGTGCTTGCCACCGCTTCCCGCCGCCCCCATTGGCCTGGAATGGCGAACCGTGGCCAGTGGGAGCCACGATTGGCCGAACCTGCGGACACAGCAGTTAAACAAACCGCCCCAGCCCACCAGGGTGCTTACCTTGGCGAGCCGCATGCCAAAGGTTGCCGACCCCTGCTGTATAGTCTTACAAAAGTTATTTAATCACTCCTTGCCTCAGTTTCCCTATGAGAAATATGGGGTTAATCATGCTTGCCAATCTTTGAACGCTTGTTTCGAGAGCGATCAATGAAAAGCACCTTGATAGAGGTGATGATAGAAATACATCTACATATTCTGTGATTTTTGTTGTTGTTGTTGTTATCTCCGTTTGTTAGGGAGGATCTCTTTTAATGCACCATCTGCTTTCGGGATGAAGCATTACACTGTCAGAAGCATCCTCCAACAAGAGCAGTCAATAGGTTCACTTCCCCCACAGCACGCGCACATACACTCCGCTCAACATTCCTGATGTGGAAGTAAAAAGGCCTTTTGCGTGCCACACTCTCTCAATGGAAAACCAACCTCGTGCAACAGCAACTGAGACATGTCCCAGGAAAAGGCAATGGTGGTTGGAGGCACAGTGATGTCAGACAACACTGGATAAAATCTTGTGGCCACAAAGTAAAAAAGATATTGGAGTGGGATAACAGTGGGAAAGTGACATGAGAGCAGGTCTTATTATGGGATAGCAGAGGAGAATGCTCTTGTGGTAGGTAATTAAAACCTGCTCTGTGCATTGAGCTGCATCGGCCAAGAAAGTGTCTGATTTACATATAGTCATGTGACATCTCAATGAAGCAGGGGGGCTGGAGGGACCCTACTTCAGACCCAGGCCCAGAGAATGGCCTTTGTGCCAAGAATAATAATAACCTGTCATTTTTAAAGCCTGTGGGCTGGATTCTGCTATCAGTTACAATGGCATCAATCTGGAGTAACCCCCTGAAACCAAGGGATCAGGTAGTTTAAATTACACATGGCATGTAGATAGCATGGAAAACGATGTCAGTGTATCTTTGTGGTGAAGCAGTGAGACTCTCGCTGACCTGGGGGGGTCCATGGGTGTGTGAAACAAGTGTAACTTACATAGTAAGAGGAAGCCAGGGAGGGCTGGAGCAAGAAAGCGATATAGGAAGAGATACAGCAGCCCTTGGGCTCTAGCAGGTTGCTTTTCCTGATGCCTGCCTGCCCCTCCCCCGTTGGTGTGAGAGTTACACTCACTTTGCACACCCACCACATTCCAAATGGTATGGGTCAGCACTCAGCCACATTCCCACCCACGTTACACTGGTATGGCGAGAGCAGAGCTCAGCCCCACGTGTGGCCATGCAAGTTACCAATGAATCTGACCCATTCGTTAGAATCACTAGGCTTCTGTGGGGTGGGACCTCCAGCACAGCATGTCTCCTCAGACACTTCCAGCCCACCTCTGTGGGATTCTCTCACCATTATCACACTGCTGTTGCCAGCCCTGTTCTATCTTCAGCGCCAGCGATCCTGAGCTGCTTTGAGCTGACCTGACAGATGGAGACATTGATATGTCACTCCTGGCCCACCTGTCCTTTTTCTCCCTAGACAACTCTGCTGGGAGCTGCGAAACTCCCCCAGTCTCTGCAGCCTTCATCCCTCCGCTAAAGCCCATTCAAATAAGCCATCAAACGGCACAAATCCAGTGGGATCCAACGCTTTTTTAGTGTCAGCCTTTGCTTTTAAAGGTTTTAATGTATTACAAAGAGAGAAAGACGAGGGGACACGGTGTGGTATTCCGGTGCCTGTCAAGGGGGCACTAGCGATAGAAAGTGCTCTCAGGTTTCTTGGCAAAGTGGGGGAGTGCGTGGCCAGCAATAGGGATGGAATCTTTACCACCAGGATGATTAGCTGATTTAGAGCGACTGTTGCTGATACTAACTTCCCTGCTGGTGTGGCACTAACGCTATGGTGCAGTTACCCGAGCGTTTACTGGCAGCTGGGTCGGACGTCCTCAATACTTGTGGGCACTTCCTGTTTCTCTTCAACAAAATGCATCATGGGCTGTTAGCGAAAGGGCTCCAGCGACGTCCCTCCAGACTGAAGTGCTCTAGTTGTTTGCAGAACAGGGTGCTGTGCCACACTGCACTCTTCCCCCATCCTGCCCAGGTGGCTCAGGCCTTCCCAGACAAGTCTCCCTGCGCATTCAGCTGCCGCCTCTCTGCTGAGACCACGGGCAGGGCTTCCAAGTCATGCCCGTCATAGCGGTGGTTTGCCTGATGATGACAGTGAGGCACAAGGAAGTGGACTGAGAAAATCAAAGCAGTTTCACAAGCCACCTACGAGCACTGAGGGGAGAAAGCCTTCAGTTTCCACTGCCCCGGACTGGACTCAAACCTGCACTCTTAGAGCTGAGAAACTGTATGTCTAATTACTGATTTACTACCAGTCCTTCCAAGCCTTCGGGTGGGGTGGGGGGGGAGTCTCTGGGGATGAGGAGAGTGCTTGACCAGTGATGGGAGAAGAAGGGAAGCATTTGCAGAGGGACTTGGGCTGTACTGCATAGCAGTAAATGGCAGCAGCCATTTTACTATAGTTCTGAATAGCTATATGAGAGGCAGTGTAGCCTCCAGGGGATAGAGAACTGGAGTGGGACTCCAAAGACCTGGTTTCTGGGTGACCTTGGGCAAGCCATTGCCTCTGTCCATTCCACAGTTTCCTCATCTGTAACATGGAGATAATGATACTGACCTCTTTTGCGAAGTGCATTGGCATGAAAAAGTGCTCCATGAGAACTGGTTATTATTCTGTACCATGTTAAATGTTGGAATCTGATTTATATGAAGAAGAATACAGCAAAACTGGCAGGCTCTTGTGTGGTCAGATTATGAGGTGTGTGTCCGTCACAGCCCTAATGTAGGTGTGAACTGTGTATACAGTACAATATACTTGGATGACCATGGTGGATTAGCCACTGGGCCAATGGGCCCTGTGCCCAGGGGCCCCAAATAATTGGGGCCCCTAGAAAAATGGTTGCCCCAACCCACTCCACTGGCTGGGCACTCCTACTGGAGAGTGGGCTCAGGGCGCAGAGGCTTGCCCCACTTGGCCCACCTGGGCCACAATGCATTTGAGTCATGGGGGCTTGTCCCACTCCACCCAACTGGCGCTCCAGCATGGGGGGCAGGTGGGCAGAATAAGACAAGCCCCTGTGCCCCACCTCGCGCCCCAGCTGGAGCACTGGGTGAAGCAGGGCAATCCCCCGCACCCTCACCCCAGGAGCACCGGGGGAGGTCGGGGGGATGGCAGGACGAAGCAAGGGAGGGGCCACCACTTGCTCTGGCCCAGGGGCCCCACAAAACCCTAATCCGCCCCTGTTGGTTGAATATGTTGGGGAAAATGCAGCATAATTGTTTTCAGCTGCATGACAAACATTTTAAATATATCTTTTAAATATTGTTTTCCAGCAGGAAAATGGCTGAAATAAATTAACAGCTGTGCCTTTAAAAACTCTGGTGCAGACCTTCAGCTGGAGTAAATCGGCACAGATCACTTGACTTAAATGCCCATTTGTAACAGCTGGAGCTCTAATCTGGTATCTTCTTCCAAACGAGAGAACTGTAAATATATATGACATGTGTGTATCTATCTATGAATAATGTGTCTTTCCATATCAAACAGGGAGCTATTGACAGCAAGCAACGACCTGGAAACCACTGATAAGAATGAACTGTGGGTCCAGTATTCCCCGCAACCGGTGATTTATGAACTCAGAATTAGCTGCCTCCTATTCAGAATGAATCAGCCAGTTTTTTTCTTTCTGAGCACTCTGCCAAGAGTGTGCCAATATCATACGTGTTTCTAAGTGGTATTTGACCTGTCATTGATCTTTCGGGGCCAGGAATGTTTGCTAAAGGATTTCTTTTCTGGCTCAAAGAGGGCAGCGTAATCTGCGATCATGTTCGTTTTCCACTTGCTTTTCATTTGAGAGAAATGGCCTTCCTTGCCTGGCTGCCCAGTCAGGGCCATAGCCGCAACGATGTCAAAGCTTCTGTCTGGTTCTTTTAGATGTTCCTTTCTGTCACAGGGCTCAACATGGAGACACACGCGATGGCCATTCAGTAACTTTGCTACAGGATGGAGAGATCCACTTGCTGAGATGTGCTTTTCGTGGGAGCTCATTACGTCTGGGCTCTGTGATCTCCACTGGCTTCCATTTTGCTTCTGAATGCAATTCAAGGTGCTGGGTTTGACCTCGGAAGCCATTAAAGGGTTTGGGCCCTGTCTGCCTTACATATGGTCTCTCTCTTTGTATGTTACCATGGCAAGGTCAGGCTAACAGCTCTCTAGTTTAAAAAGGGGGCTGATGGTAAGATATTTTTGCTGAGATACCTTTGATTCTGGAAATTACTTCCATTTATAGGGGACCATAAGCAAAATGTGTTGCAAAAAAGGCGAACAAGATTCTGGGATGTATTAGCAGGAGTGTTATTCTTCCACTCTACTCTGTGCTGATTAGGCCTCAGCTGGAGTATTGTGTCCAGTTCTAGGTGCCACATTTCAGGAAGGATGTGCACAAATTGGAGAAAATCCAGAGTACAGCAACAAAAATGATTAAAAGTCTAGAAAACATGACCTATGAAGGAAGATTGAAAAAACTGGGTTTGTTTAGTCTGGAAAAGAGAAGACTGAGAGGGGGCATGATAACAGTTTTTAAGTACATAAAAGTTTGTTACAAGGAGGAGGGAGAAAATTCTTCTTCTTAACCTCTGAGGATAGGACAAGAAGCAATGGGCTTAAATTGCAGCAAGGGAGGTTTAGGTTGGACATTAGGAAAAAACTCCTAACTGTCAGGGTGGTTAAGCATTGAAATAAATTGCCTAGGATGGCTGTGAAATCTCCGTCACTGGAGATTTTTAAGAGCAGATTAGACAAACATCTGTCAGGGATGGTCAGATAGTCCTGCCATGAGTGCAAGGGAGTGGACAAGATGACCTCTTGAAGTCCCTTTCAGTTATATGATTCTACAATTTTGGTTCAAAAGAGTGTGGACCTGTTGACTTTCAGGTCTCATGGTAAGGTCTTCCTTTTCTCTCTGGTTTTAAAGAAAAGGATTGGTTGAGGAGGGTTTAAAGAGGCAATTGATTGCTAGCCCTGATAGCCTAGGTAAGAGTTTGCCATTTGATACTGGTTTATGCTGTAAGATTTATGAGGGTTTTTATATTGTACATATGCTGAGGGTGAAGGTTAAGCACTTAGGGCCTCATCCAAAGCTCACTGAAGTCAGTGGAAAGACTTCCGTTGATTTCTGTGGGCTGTGCATCAGTCCCTTGGGGGGAAAATCTAAAATAATAAAATAACTCAAGTTAGTTATCCAGCATATGACTGTGCTGAGAAGATGCTCTCCTGGCACATACACAAATCAAGATTTCAAGATTTATTTACACTATCTTCCTTTCTCTAAAAGGATAATCAATGTACCCAAAATCAATGCTTCAATAGTTATCCCACACAAAGAGAGTATGGTAAAGAAGTGTGCCCCGGATGTATTTACTTGTGAGATATTTTTTCTTTTCTTGTATAACATCTTAGTCTCCTGCAGAATGTCTTGGATGATAATGATAATTATGTAGTAAGATGATGATGTGGAGCCTCCATCACTGGAGGTTTTAAAGAATGGATTAGACACACACCTGTCAGAGAGGTTGTAGATAATTCCTAATCCTCCCTCAGTCTAGGGGACTGGACTAGATGACCTCTCAAGGTTCCTTCCAGTCCTATATTACTATGATTCTATGATAAACTTTCACTATAGAGTAAAACTTAACAAAAATTCAGCCTCAGCTAGATTTGAGCTCAGTCTTTTAACTGTATGGCAAAGATTTTATTCACTAGACTAAGGTTAACAGTCTTGAGAAGTTGCAGGTGTTAAATTAACCATCAGAGACGGCTCATTTCCTAAGTGCCGCAGAAACATATTGAAAATTACACAGAATAATAATTACAAATTGAATTGAAGGGCTAGAGAGGGTAAGAAAAAGTATGTTGTTTTATTCATATAAAGCACTACATGTTCATGAAATGTTAGGTCTATTGGCATTATGTAAATTGGCATCGGTCCATTGACTTCAATGTAACAACAGCTGAGGATCTAGCCCTATATATCCAAAATCCAAGTGATGAAGAACAAGAAGTTTCCTACTTCTTGGGACTCTGTTCCTCTATAACTATCACCCTAAGTAGCTATAATGTGCTGTGTGACCTCAAAGGGAGCAGGTTTATGTAAACACTCATAGGGACACATTTTCAAGGGAGCGTCTTAAATAGGGGCCACAGTATTTGCATGTGCTCCTATTTGCATTCTCAGAACGGGTAGGCAGACAGCAAGCACAGGGAGATTGTGACTGCCCAGTTGCCTATATACATGCCTTCTTCCATGTAAATATTAGTGAAAGTAGAAAAGAGTGAACATGCAATCTGTATGAATGCCATTGGTAAGATTGGATCAGAAAGAGGAAAGCCCCCAGACCTGGTATCATGGAGACCAATGACAGTACCCTCAATTTGCCCATCACACTTAGACTTGCACAAATAGTGATAGCAGCTCTCTTCTTCTAAGTCTTTGAGTCTCTCTCTGGACACGGAATACTTTTTCACTTTGCCCATTAAAAGGTTTGACTATCATGAACGATTCACTGACCTTTCAGTCAGCACTCGGATTCACATACTTGTTTGTGTGTAGCTCTATCCCTACCTTGCAGAGATTTTTGGTGATGGTCCACGTCTGACTTTTACATCCTGAAAAATATTTTGTTAGGCCACCAGGGTTCCAGCTATTAACATACACAGGCAGCATGTCAGGAGTCAGGACATTCAACAGAGCTGCTCTCCAGGCAGCCTCCCCAGTACAGCTGGCCTGCAGCAGGCTGTCTCATTGGCCATGCCCCCCAATTGGCTACAGGGGCCAGGAGGCCAGCTCTTAAACCAGCAGCAGCAGCAGCTTGCTGGCTGCTCTCTGTTCATAAGTGTGCTTGTTCCTGTGTTACCTTATTCCTGCTGCCCCCTGCCTTGCACGTTGCACCCAGCTTTGTCTCTGTCCTGTCCTTGCCTGCTACCCTGCTTGCTCCAGTTCCCAACCTCCAGCTTTGACCCTTGGCTTTTGCTCCTGCTTCTGACTACTGACACTGACTCTGTGTCTGACCTGGTCCTAAGTTCCTGATGCCCACTCTGCCCACTAGGCTAGATTCCCCTCGGCCTGGTCAGCTGACATTGCATTACGTCTTAAAGGCAGTGCCAAGACCATCTAAGGTTGCCCATTTCTGCCATAAGAATGAGGCTGAAGCACAGGCCTGCATGTCCAGTTCCTTCCCCTCCCCTCCATCCCCCATTTGTTCCTGAGGTCAGATATTTATCTCCATTAATCCAAGACCAAATCTTTCCTCCAACAGCATTTTCCATAGCATCCCTTTACAGTAAATTGTACCTGTAGCAGAGCTGTCACTAAGAAATTCTGCTGCTTAATGAATTTTTAAGGTCCAAATGGTTGTTACTAGAAGATAATGGGCAAGATTCTGATTCCATTTACCCCAGTATAAATCTGGAGTCACTCTAGCGAAGTCAGGGAGTTAAAGCAGTGTAAATAAGATCAAAATCCAGTCCAATGATTTTATGTAGAGAAAAGAAATCCAGAGCTGTAAAGGCATGTATATTTGTGACTGCAACATGTCTGATCATCATTTATTCCTGCTAGAGCTAGCTGAAGTTTTATTTGAACAAACTTTTTTCTAATTGAAAAATGGCCTTTTGTGGAGGAATTTTTTTAATTAATAGACAGTCAAAAGTTTTCAGACAAAAGGTGTCTATTTTAAACATAGATAAAATATTTTATTAAATTATTTCATTTACTGAACACTGAGTTCCAAAACATTGGGGAGGGGTGAGCATTGAAAAGAAAATTTGTGACATATTCTGGCAAATAAAACAAAAATGCTCCCGCTTCAAAAAATGAAAAGAACTGTGAGTATAAACCCTATGGAAGGCGGGGTCTTATTAGTCTGGTGCAGACAAGTATAACTTGGGGTTATGCAATACAATTTAGAAAGGGAAAACATAGGCTGAATAGCATGAAAATATTTTTGATGGTGCGATATTAGATTCTGGAATAGTCTGTCCAAGTATGTAGTGGAAGCCACAGGTAGAGATATTAAAAATGAGACTGGACAAAACACTGGAAAATGTACTGGAAAGAACAGTCATGTCAGTTGCTTTTTTGGTCTTCAGTTTCCATGACTGCCTGCACACACAACCGCAGTAAATAATACTTTCCTATTCCTTGGCACTTGGTAATAATCCTGGAAGTTACCAAGTTATTGCAATTATAATTACTACATAATGTGCAGCAGTAAGATGTCACAATAACCATCTCCCTTACTGAGAGGGAAAAAAATAACCTTGTATTTTATTTACCCTGTCACCATGTGGAACTTGCCTTACAATGTAATTACATGGTCAGTAGTTACATTGCTCTACGGTTGATGGTCTCCTGTAAACAAAAAATAAGATCAACAAATTCTACTTGCAACCATTTGGATACTAAATACAGGGGACGAGTCTTTCGAAACCTCTAGAGCCTAGGATAGTGTGCACACAACCGCATGCCTAATTTCAGCACAGTTACCATGTTTGTGCAATGCAAATCGTGTACAATTGGCCCTGTACAAATGGCTTCTCTTTACTGTGCAATTACCTAATTTGCACACTTAGTCACCATAATGGTGTGCATAAATTACGTGTGCAATTGCCTGATGTTACTATGATTATCATAGCCTCATCTACAGGACCCCACTCATTATGGGGCCCCATTATGTCAGTCTTTGTATTTGCACATTAAAAAAGACAGTTCCTGCTCCAAAGTACATAGACAAGACGGACAAAGGAACTATTACCATTCCCATTCTACACACAGAGCGATGAAGTGACTTGCCAAGACTATGCAAGAAGCTTGAGAGAGAGCTAGGACCAGAACTCAGATTGCTTGAGACTGAGATCATAGTCTTAACCACAAGACTACCCTTCTTCTTAGCTGGAAGTTTGCTTGTGGCCACTACACTCCATAGGTTTGAAAACCTGACCTATAAACCTGCAATGGAAAAGGGTGGGAGGAGCTGGGGGGAAATGAGAAGCTTTATTTATTTATATGACCTTAAAAAGATGACTCCCCCAGAGTACCGTAACATGACTGATGCAAGTTGACAGGGCAGTATGTCCCAGCTGCCATTTGCAAAACAAAGGAAAACTATATACAAATATCAGCTGTAAAATTACTTGAACCCATTAGTTTAATTATTATCATTAATCAAGATGAGACGCTTGATACCTCATGTACTTTCATGAGTAATAAATGAGCCTTTTATATAACAAAACAGCAGGTACCTCCCCCTTCCCCTGCTTTTCGATACCAGTGCTTCTGCCTGAACGTTGAGCTGATACTGAACCAGAGTCTCAGGGCTGGCTGCTCATTTGGAATAAAGCCAGATGTCAGACAGTTCTGCTGGGAACAATCCAAGTTTTCTAGCAGGTAGAGTAACTGGCAGAATATTTCTTTTGTAAGCTCTTTGGGGTGGGGGACTTCCCATTAATTTGTTTGTAAAACCCCTGACACAACAGATGGTTCCTGGGTACTACCGTAATAAACACGATTAACAATAATCAATCCAAAGCCTGTAGCAATAGCCTTTCCATCACTTGACCTCCCTGAGGAGGGAGCCTTCATTGAGCTAGATTTTAAAGCTTCCATCTCCGAGTGGAATCTGTGGATTGGATTAGCGGTAGCCCCACTGCCTGCCCTCTCCTAGGGTGAATTCCTGGTGTATTTGCCCCTTCAAACTCAAAGATGTTTGCAGTTTTCACCCCCTTGAACCTGACACAATGAATCTGTCCATTATAATTATATGTTGCCTTTCATCTGAGGTTCTCCAAGTGCTTTACGCATATTACCCTCACAACCTCCACTGCGGGTGGTAAGTATTGACTACATTCGTATTATTATATACACTCACAGATGGAGGGTGGGAGGGAACTGAGAAGTAGAAGGGTAAAGTAATATGCCCTGGGTTACACAATGAGTCAGTGTCAGAGACGGGGATGGGATCTCAGGAGAACTGTCAGGCTTGCACTAGACACAAGAAGGTGTCAGGCCAGGTGCCAGCAATGAGGTGCTTTAATTTTTGTGGCGCTATCTCTACTCGCCACAAGTGGAAGCCGGTGCAATAAAGAATTATTGTCTTTTCTGATGTTCCTGAATCAACTACTGTCATAAAAATTATTCTGCCTTCCAGCTGAAAGGGCCAGATTCATCTCTGAAACCCATGGAATTGCACCGGGATCAATTTGGCGCTACAAACTGTTAGATTACTATTTATATAGTGGTAGAACCCTCATTGTGGTAGGCACTGTATGGACACCTAGTAAGAGAGAATCATTGCCTTGAAGAGTTTACAATTTAAATAGACAAGACAGAAAGCCTTGAAGAGAAGTGAATTGCCTTTGTCACGCAGCTGGACAATGTGAGAGCCTAGATCAGAAGAGAGTCATCCAGGGACTCAAGGTGGGAGGCTGCTCTGGAGAGCCCTCTTGTGCTTATGTCTGAATAAATGATATGATTACAGATCTCCTGCCTTGGCTCTCCATCTTCTGCGTACAGTGAGGTTTCCTCTAAGTAGTTCGGTGAACATGTCTCCTACGGATACCAGCACAACATGCTTTCACTTGTTTGCACACTCTGCTGCTGTTCACTTTCCCGCCCTCATGCCTTGCGTAGAATTGAATCCACTTGTTAGCTCTTTGTAACAAGCTCTAGTTTCAAAAAGCTAAATGCTTTATTCCCAAGAATGGCCTTAAAGATAAGATTCACCAGCCATGGCAGCACAATGCAGATCTTAGTAAGAGAAATAAATGTCCCTTCATTTTATAACTGTCTTTCCAGCACTTTATCTGCAATGGGCACAAACAGAGTCTTCGGCTATCTGTGTTACTAAATATATTAAAAGATAACTCAACAATTTCTGAAGGATATATTTCTATCAAAATAGTCCAATGGTTTTTTATCCAGTAAACACTCACTATTTAGTCCTTTCTCCTTTTTAATATCCATTTTCCTCCTGTGTATATGTGCCCACGTTTCCTCTAGGCACAGGAGAATTCTAGTCCATAACCAAGCTGGGAAACACTTGATCATCAACAAAAAAAAAGGCTATGAGGAGACTGCTTAATTAATCTCATTATAGGGCATTGTAGGATCAGGTATACATATAATTACTTGAACAACTGGGGAAAAAACTAGTGAATGTTTAGAGGTATTTTGGTTTGGTTTGGTTTTTTCCTGAGATAAATGGATGGGTTTGCATCTGTATTGCTTAAACCAGTAAGTAATGCTGTACTGGAGAAGTCCAAGTCGCTTTCAAAGTGTTATACATCAACTTTGCAAGCAAAAGATCTGTGTGCAGCTTGTCATTTTAGAAGCAGGCTACCCTGACAACCTTTTACTTCTTCTCTTTCTGAAACTTTAAAAGGCAGAGGTAGCTTTCTTCCTTGCTACTACCAGTGTTGTTCTTGTGATGGCCAGTAATGCGTGATCTTGCACTGGGCAATAGGTTGCTTGCTTCTTGGAGACCGATAAATGTTGGCCTTTGCTAGTTTACACTCTGGATGTATTTATCTTCTCTCGTTCTAACCATGGGTGCTGAGTGCATTCAGAGAGATGGGAGTCAACAGCAATGGGAAGGCACTCAGCAACATGCAGAATTGAGCCCTCAGCCTACAAGCCACCTAGAGACAGCTGACAGATAATGTACGTCACCACCAAGAGAAAGAGATACGTCATTTCATTTTGATTTGCATTCCCACCTTCACGTAAACACTAAAATTTCAAAGTGATCAAAAAGCCTATGATTGAGTTCAAGTTTTAATTTGCTATTAATTAAATTTTATTAACCTGCTAGTAAAACTGCTTGTACCAAAGCATCTGAGTATAAGTGCTTCAGTGATAAGCAGTTAGCGTGTCACTAATTTTAATACGAAAAGGGGGCTCATCCTTCCTTCTCTTGAGCTATGGCCTTCTCTCAAATCATTTTTGGCAATTTTCCCTCAAGATGCTGATAAGGAAAATATTTACAGATTTACTCAACTTCAAAGTATAGCTGAGGCCTTTATTTATGATGTAATTATATAATTGGCTCGATTAGTCCCCATTAAAAATGTTATGTTATTGTAGCACATTAATGTAGAAACTTTGAAGTAAATGGAGGCTCTCACAACATAAGAAATCTTCATCTTTTATGTGTTTTCCACTCCTATGCTCGCACAGGTCACTTTAAATTGTGCCTTTTATTCTGTTTATTGGGAGTGCAGCTTGCATTTGTGCTCAGGGTTCTCAAGGAGAATAAAATAGGTGTCCCTAGCCTGGGGCTGACTCGCAAAGCTTTTTGGTAACTTTATCTTGTTAAAGCTTTGTCAACCTTATTTGCATGGTGATTTGCATACATCCCCTCTGATGCTTTGCATTGAGCTTTCTCGTTAGAACACTTTGCTGCACAAACACTGACAGGTTTTGGGGGTTTTGCTTAGAGTTCTCAATTTGTCTTCCTTCAGTGTTGTTTGGGATACATTACTGGCTTCAAGGAGGCCTGAATGGGTCTTTGTTGTTACTAGGGTGACCAGATGTCCCAATTTTATAGGGATAGTCTCGATTTTGGGAGCTATTTCTTATATAGGCACCTATTTACCCCCCTACCCTTTATCCTGATTTTTTACACTTGCTATCTGGTCACCCTAGTCGTTACTGATTTTGTTCTTTTCCACTTGACAAGCATTGGTTTTTATTTTTTGTTATTTGATTCTGCTTATCTCTCCTCCACTTCCCCTCTCCCCTCTCCTGCCACCTTCCAGAATGTTACAAACCAGTGAAACTGACATAGCTGTTTTGTTCAACGGCTTTAGAGAAAAACCCAGCTTAACAGAGCCATGCCTAAATGACAGAGCTGCATTCCAGGAGAAAACATTGGCTTCATTGAGTGTTTGTGCAGCCAGTCCATGAACATGATGGACGGCCTGAAAGCGGTACCAGATTTGAGCCTCTGCTTCCCCTCCCCCACCCCCACTCTCACCCCCACCCATGGCACTCTGGTCCAGTGGATTCACACCAGCTGACATTCACACCATTGCAAAGGGGTAGTAAAGGCTTAAGTCATGCACAGGTCTTGTGTTGGTCCTCACTCTCCATAGCTACCCCTCTCACCATGACCCCCAGGCCACTCCTACTGCTACACCCTGATGCACTGCAAGGGACAGTAATGGCAGAACTTTGTACTCTTTGGTGAGTGCATGTTTCAGAGTCTCCAGGGGCAGGTTACCTGCTGCCTGCTTCCCCACCCACAACCTGCACAAATGCTTTCTGTTTAGTTTTGGGCTTTGTGCCCCCACGTAGGACGCCTCAGGGTTTTCTCTCTTTTCATACCTTGATACTCCAAAGCCTCATTGCGTATGCTTCAGCATTTCATTTTTTTAATCATTTTATTTCTATTTCCTCGGTTACAGCATCAGTAAAGAATTTCCCGCTGCCATGATAAGGTCTTAGGAATCCAGAAAAGACTGAAATGAGCTACATCTTCAAAACAGATACTCTGAATTATTATTTATATTTATACTTCAGCATCACTTAGGAGCACTGACAAGCCTCAATCAAGGATCAGGGTCCCAGTGTGCTCGGTGCTGTACAGACCAATCCCAAAGAGGAAACGGCCTGCCCCAGATTGCTCACATGACAAACAGGACGTGAGCCATGGACAAAACAGACAAATGGGACTTTGGAAGGATCAGGTAGCAACCCAGCAAACAAAGCTTAGCAGACAATCTCTTAGCCAGCTAGACGCCTCCAGAAAGAGATGTGGTCTAAGAGCTTAAAATGTGTTAGCAAAAAAGTGCAACATTTTCAAGAGTGCTGAGCATCTTCTGGTATTGCTTATAGTTGTAGATGCTTATCAGTTCTGAAAATCAAACCTATATGCTGGTGAAGTCACTGGGAGCCTTTCCACTGTCTTCAATGGACTTTGGATCCGGCCCATAATTTCTATTATTCAGAGACATCAAGAGTAGCCAAAAAGAAAAGAAAGATGAACTCATAATTTTTCAAACTTAAACTCTGGCGCTAAAGAATGAGCCAACAATTAATCCAAAAAGCTGCAAAAGCACCATCTGTCAAGGTTCTCCTCTTCATTTTGTACAAGGTTTGGTTTTTTTTAATGCAACGGTGCCAGCACTAACTTCAGTTCAAAGATGCATTCAAGACACAAGCACTCAGAAGATCGGCTGCTTATAAGGACCTCAGCCAGATGAGCCATTTTGAATTTGAAACTCTTGGAGAGAAGTGTCCTGAGAAAAGGATCTGGTATGAGATTCGTTGCTTCCAGCCGAAGAAGTACTTTTACTGGAGAGCTCCCTCCCATATATAGTCTTAGAGCACCTCCACTTCCAGTGCTGGCCAGCACTCAAATGAAATATTACGTTGAAAAAAGTGTTACTTGATCTTCTCAGAACATCGACAGAGACTCACTTCTGCACAAACCTGAAGATTTGGTTCAGTTCTTGGTTTTTTTAGAACCTAGGCATCTATTGAGTCATCATGGCTTTGCCTACAGTAGGCTAGATTCTGCTCACATTCATAAAATATAGGTTTCCAGTCTGACTTCTATTGGTCAATGGAAAGATCTCACAGACTCCAGTGTGTGTTGGATCAGGATTTAAATCAGAAGTATCTCCACTGAAGTTCATTATACCAATGTGAAGCTGGTATAAATAAAGGCACAGTCAAAACTTTTTGTTTATCAAGAGCTACTAATGAGGCACCAAGAGTAGCACAAGTGTGTTTTTGTAGGGTCCATAACAACAAGGTTTATTCTACTGTAATTCTCAAAAACAAAGTCGTAGACTTAAAAATAAAATGTTATAAAGACTAAATAGTTTGAAATGCAGAGAACATTCCTCATCGGATTTTTACAACATTAAGGTAGGCTAGATTTTTGGCCTAAAAACCTGTATCATTTCCATTTAAATATGTGTCAAAGAGTTGACTAGAAAAGTAAAAAACAAAAGAAAGTAAAATTCCCCCTGAGTCAATGTGTTCTTTATGTTTCATTTATTTATTTTAGCCTGTGGTTTATGTTCCCATGAACTACTGCAGTGCTATATAGGCAACCTACAATTACAGAGGTGGCTCAGTGCCTATTAAAAAAAAACCCAAGTAGTTTTGCAAAATTAATGTATCTTTTACAGCAGGAGATCTGAATTTATCTGTCTCTCCAGTGAAATTAACTTAGCACTCAAAGTTCCCCCTCATTGGACGATAAAGCCACAAAACTAAACTGCCACACAAAGTTTTGACAAAATTCACACTTCTTATGCAAAAAAGGCCATGGGTAATTTACCACAGAACCTGAATCAGCCTTCTATGTCACTGATGCAGCAATGATAATGTTTAGGAGGGGAGGAGGCTTTATCTCAGCTGCACAGTGGGCCATGCAGGTAGGGCTGAGAAGCCATGAATGTCTCTTTGCAGGTTTAAAAGCCATGCGGAAGTAGGAGGAATTGCTTATTGTGAGTAAAAACAATAATAATCATCTGGATATTTAATGCGGTTCTTGAATTGGAAGATGAATTAAAATAGTGGACCATATTCTCAGTCACTCTATTACTGGTCTTGAGGGCAGAGATCGAAAGGGATTTAGAGGTGGCTTTAGGCCACCATTATACTTCTTGTATTCTTGGACTCTGCAGAGGCCTTCTTCTCCCCTTCTCCCGCACTCCCCCCACTGTAAAATTCTTTTCTTCCCATACCCCCCTGTGGGACTTGGCAGCAGAGTACAGCTGCAGAGCAGTGTGCTCCAGCTATGCCCCAGACATGCCCTGATTTACCTCTTGCACAGGAGGCTGAGAACAGGGCTGGCTGCAAAAGGGATAGTGTCAAGACATTTCCACTCATTCTTAGGATTCTTTACACTGCCAGAATAGTATGAAGGGGTCTGAATGTAACTGAAAATCCAAAGTCCAGTGTCTAGATCCTTCCATGGAAAGTGCTGTCCTGCACAGGTGTACAAGGCAAAATTGGGACCTGTCACTAATGAAACATTTCTGACTGAGAGGTAAGAAGGTGAAGGGGTCGCTTTGTATCCAGTGGTCTTCAGTTCACCATTGATCCTCCGCCTGGCATTCAGTTTTAAATTCAAAACAAAAGTGTTTTGGTTCTGCTGAAGAGCTTTTCCATTTTACAGCCCAGCTCAAAGAGGGATGCTTCTGTTCCCATTGAAACCTGGGGCTGTAACAATCAGTTAGGATGTTCCACCTGGCTCCCTATTGCGTAGCAGTCACAGATCTCTGGGGTAGAAAATAAAAATGCTTTTGTGGCTGTGCATGCTCCTACCAAACTGCCTCCTCAGGTTAAACTGGAGGAGCTCTAACGTGATGCAGCAGCTAGGCTGGTGAGTTCTCATTTCTCCCGGGATCCGGGAGCAGCAGGTTGGACTGCAGAAAGCTTCATGTTTTCCCCAGCCCAATGGAAAGAAAGATAAAAGCAGAAAGAATTTTCATTGTCTAGCAACATAATTTCATGCAACTGCATTTCAGGGGCTCATACAAATCCAGCTGACATACGGGTATAGGCTCACTTCGGTCAAATGCAACCAGCAATGCTCTTGTGAAAGTTCCTAGGCCAAACTGTGCCATGATAGACTGGGGCACTGCACACTCCAAACAGATTGCTGGGGGCTCAGTTGTGCTGACATGAACCCACAATTCATTTTGTGGGCTCACACATGAGCTTGCAGTTTACGCCCAGGGAGGGCAGGCTTTTGAAAGTGTGCAGAATCACTGTGCATGGGGCACTTAGGTCCCTCGGATGAACGTGGCCTTCAAGGATAGATGGCCAGAGAAAGAAGTTCATAGAGTCATTGTTGATTTTCAAGGGCCTGATTCTGTAGTTGCTAACTCACACAGACTTCACTGGGACTACATGCCTGCTTGACATTAGACACACGCTTAAATATCTTGCTGAATCGGGGCCTAACTGCCCAGTACAGAAGACTGGAAATTTCAAAGGCACTCAGGGGTCTTAGCAACCGACTCCTTACGGATCCTTCCCAAATCCCAGCCAAAATGTTTACACAAGACTTTCTTTGGTAAAACTCCCATTGACCCAAGGACTTTAGGGCTGATAGGTCCGGTATATTTCAATACTTTAATTGTTCAGGGACCTATAACAGCTCAGAGATCGGCCTCTGATTTTTGACTTGGCCCTTCTACAAAATTCTGTCATGACAATGATGCCGGGTTTATGTCCAGCACCTAGGTTCTGAAAGCTGTGGGATAGCCTAGGTGAGGCACACCCTGCTACGTTTGTGCTACACACTTTTTCAGCTGTCTCAAAGCTTCATGCTGTAGCTGTCGCTGGGTGTGTGCAATTTGATCTCTGTGGTGACTTACATTCCAGGTGGAGGCTGGGTTTTCATTAAGGCTAAAGAGCCTGTTGCTTCTCCTCCAGAAAGTGACGAAGTCGCAGTGTGCTTAGGTGCCTAGTGTGTAGCGTGGGGAAGGGGGATTTCTCTGCATCCCCTCAGGAGCTAAGCTTGATAAGTTTATGGAGGGGATGGTATGATGGGATAGCCTAACTTTGGCAATTAATTCATCTTTGATTATTAGCAAGTAAATATGCCCAATGGTCTGTGATGGGATGTTTGATAGGGTGGAATCTGAGTTATTACAGAGAATTCTTTCCTGGTTGCTGGTTGGTGAGTCTTTCCCACATGCTCAGGGTTTAACTGATCACCTTATTTGGGGTCAGGAAGGAATTTTCCTACAGGGCAGATTGGCAAAGGCCCTGGAGGTTTTTCGCCTTCCTCTGCAGTGTGGGGCATGGGTCACTTGCTGGAGGATTCTCTGCATCTTGAAGTCTTCTAACCATGATTTGAGGACTTCAGTAACTCAGACATAGGTTAGGGGTTTGTTACAGGAGTGAGTGGATGAGATTGTGTGGCCTGCATTGTGCAGGAGGTCAGACTAGATGATCATAATGGTCCCTTCTGACCTTAAAGTCTATGAGGAGCGGGGGGGGGAGGAGGGCTGAACACTTCCCCGAACACCTCTATCACCCTTCCCAGTGGTCAAGTAGTTAGGCAATGTTGCCAATTTAGTCGTTTTCCAACCCCCACCTGTAAATTCAAACACCTCCTCTAATCTCAATTCCTGGCAAAGATTCCTGGGCTAGCAAAGGGGCCATTGTACAGCCGTGGCCAGCCCTTCAAGTGGGTCCTGAAGACCATGCAAGAAGGAGATGAGCAGAGAGGGTCTCCTCCTCTCTGTGCCATCTTCCCATCCCCGCTGTCTTGGCCACGTTCTTTTTCTCTGTCCTTTTCATTCAGTTTTTTCCTCCTCTGAGTGGCGCTCTCATGGCAAAGTGTGAATAGTAATGAGATGGTCCCTGTCAGTCAGTGTGAGCGACCTTCCCAACCCTCCCATGTCAACTGTGACTCCACCACAGCTTGTCTTTGCACTCTCATAAGCACAAAGCTGCGCATTAACCTCAGTGAGCATTTTACTTGGCATGATTTTTTTTAAAAATCTGAGTTCCTGAAATCCTTCTCTTTGAACAGTTTAAGAAGAGCTGAACTCCCAGCGCATGGAGCTATTCTCCTTTTTGTCTGCTCTGTCATTTTTCTGCTAACAAAAAAAAAAAAATTCCACTTTCAGTAAGTTACAAACAAGGATCAGACAAGAAACACAATTCAGTTAGCCAAAAGCCTCACCTGGGCTCAATCTCTATAGCAGCAGCGCCCCTGCAGCAAGGTATCTTCTTTGCAAAATAAAATAGACGAGGTGTGTTCTTTGTTAATTTCCCTTTGGCATCTGCGACAGAAGGACAGAGCTCTGCCAAGGAAACCATGGTGCGTGGGGAAGCAGGAGGTCAGACAAATGACTGGAACCATATTTTGGAGGACAAGAAAGCAAGCATTACTGTCTAGTTTCTGATCCCTCAGGAGATAGGGCTACAGTGCAGGATTAAACATACAACTATATACAGCATGTATACAATGTGCAGACACTGGCCTTATCTTTCTGTGTGTCTTTTTTAAATTTTCCCAAAACGTCTCCTGTAAGATGCCCTTTGTATTAGCGCTGATTGGCAATAAAACTGGAAAAGGGCTATAAACTTTAGCAGAGTCTCTGGGGCTGAGGGAGGCTAATTGTTTGTTTGTTCTGTGTCTTTATGGTTTATCTTTGGCTCAGCGGCCAGGAAACCTAGACCTGCAGGAAAAAGCTCCTCCTTCGCCGTCCTCTCCCGTAAGAGCTCTCCTTTTTGCTGCATACTCTGAAAATAAAGCGGAGCAAGGACCTGTTCATACAGAATGGTTTGCTGCTTCATGTGATGTGCCTCTCCCTCTGCTTAAATCCAAGGAATCAGAGACATTAGGGCTGGAAGAAATCAGTGGTTTGAGCTACTAAACCCAGGGCTGTGAGCTCAATCCTTGAGGGGCCCATTTAGGGAACTGGGGTTTAAAAAAAAAAAAGTCTGGAAATTTGCCCTGCTTTGAGCAGGGGGTTGGACTAGATGATCTCCTCAGGTCCCTTCCAACCCTGATAGTCTTATACCTCTAACTCATCACCATTAAGTTCACCTCCCAGACTGAGCAGCAGGAAACCCACCCTCTCTATTGTTGCAGAAAACGCACTTGCCATTGATTTTACATGGAAGGTGCTCAGATACCATAATGATGGGTGGCAGGGTAAAATCCATAGCTATTTTAAGGAATGACAAGTATTTGTTAATTCAGAGCAGAGGCATGCGCAGGAATTTAAATTTGACAGATTTTGGAGAGACACCTTCTGTGCCCGTATTGTGGCCACAGGGCTGGAGGAGCGCTCTGTCCCTGTCATGGCCCCAAAGAATCTGACTCCCCGCACCGCATTCCCCAGAGCCAGAAGAGTTCTGTATCCTCAGTGATGACTGGGGAGGCCGGTGGCTCTACTTGCCCTCCTTGTGTGCGCCCCTTATTCAGAGCAATTGTAATTGCTGCCCTTGCTGAGTTTACGTCTCTGTCTCCTTTTTCCTCTTTGCCAGCAGATGATCTTGCCTGTCCCAAAAGCAAGAAGCAGATGTCTGTTTGGAAGTTTTGTACTGGCTACCATCACTGTGGTCCCACATTAGTTAGCCTGGCAATAGTAAGGTCCCTAGTGAATTTCATCGAGTCTCCAGCTTGTCTTTCCCCCCACCCCCGATGCTAAAGGGTGTGGCTTCTCAAGTGAAAGGACTGCCCACCTTGAGGTGAACTCTTCTTCTCCCTTCTGTGTCCTTCCGGACTGCCAGTTCAATAGGTATTTCTTTGCTAATGAAGAGAGCAGGAGTCAAACAGTTCTGTAGCTGAAAACGTCAGCCCCACCTGTAGGGAGGCAGATAGAAGACCTGGGAAACACTGCACAAATACTTCCTGCCAATATTCACTCGGATTTGTACCTGAATTTATTTGGGCTATGGTCACACCCCTCGTGTGTTCCCTTTCTCCAGCCATTCATGCCGTCCCATCATGCTGCCCCAACAAGTCACGGAAAGCAAAATTCAAAATCATCTGGCACGTTCAAAAGATTTCTGCAGGCCTGATCTTTGGGTATCCTGGTTCAAAATCTGAATTTTGGAAATGGCCTCTGTTTTTATAATGAACCGAACAAACTGAAAGTGGAGCTCAATATGTAGGAGTTTGCAGGAAGAAATAACAAGTCAAAATACAACTAGTGTGAGCAATTCTAGTCCTGACATTTTCATAGCTGCGTATGCAATGTCACGGGTATAATATGTGGAACTGGATGAAGGACATACACTATGTCCAATTCAAACTACACGTGATCTGAATGTGTTTGCACCCTTTCCTAGCAGGAGATTTAACAGAGATTATTTGACCCTGAGAAACAGCGCAGAAGATTGGAGAGGCAAGTGTATTGTTTGGATGCTCTGGCTGCCATTGGTATCCAGGTATCTTCAAATCTGGGCTGTATGTACATTGCCAGAATCTAGTGCACGCCCAGAACAGAGGAAGGAAAATGGTTTCATATGTCCTCAAATTCTTAGGTCTGCTAATTGAAGCAATTGTTTCGGGTTGATTTGAAATACATTTTTGGAAATTTTCAGCAGACTGAAAAGTAAGAATATATATATATATATATATCATTTTGGGCTGAATGGAATGTTTCGTTTGACCTCCAATGCTTCATTTTGATTTTGATTTTAATATGTCTATGTAAGTAAAAACAAAGAGAATGTCAAAACAGAAAGTTATTTTGAATCCAAAAATGGAAATGTTTGTTTGGAATATGTTGAAATGAAATATTCTGACTTTTGGGGGGTAGTGTGTGGGGGTTTCCTTTATTGGTTTGGTTTGGTTTGGTTTTAACTGAACCAATTTGACAAATTCAACACAATTCCTGAAATGTTATGGTTGACCTCAGGCTGCATTCTATACTGAAAAAAAGCTTTGGTCAAAAATTACACCTTGTCCAACTGCTTATCTCCTGCTCTTGCTTCCTCCAGTTCTCCCACTCATTTCCGGAGATAATCAAATCCCAGCCCCTTGTTCAGGTCCACCCCCTGTGTATGAAAGTTACTGAGCAGAGAGAACACCATGTGGTTTAAATGACCAATCACAGAGCTCAGACACTGAACTACAAATAGTGAATACTCTCAGCAAGCAATTTACGAGCAGCTCATGGGCTGAACTAGGCTCACGCAAAACCTTCACTGAATCCATGCGAACAATGAACAAAATTCACTGCCTGCTCTGAGGCAGTTTGCAAAGAAAGACAAAGGCTTGATTCAACAAATGGTTTGGCTGCTGTGAATCGTTCAGATAGTTCCAAACAGGTTACTTTCAGTATAGCCTGCTGAGTGATGTGAGGATGATGCTTGGTGACGGTTTAAATGATAATGCTAATCATAGGTGATGAACAGACGGTTTTGTGGCCAAGACACTGAGACTTGGGAAATCTAGGCTCATGCCCTGCTCTGCCACAGACTCCCTGGGTGATCTTGCCTAAACTACTTAATCATCCTGGGCCTCAGTTTCCCCATCTGTAAAACAGGGATGATAAAACATCCTTTCTCCTAGGTTATGTCTACACTTGATATACTACAGCAGCAAAACTGCAGCATTTCAGTGTAGATATGCACTGGAGTGACAAGTGGGATTCTCTCATCACTGTAGTTAATCCACCTCCCCGAGAGGCAATAGCTAGGTCAACAGAAGAATTCTTCCATCGATCTAGCGTTGTCTACCCCAGGAGTTAGGTTGACATAGCTATATCTCTCCGAGGTGTGGATTTTTCACATCCCAGAGAGGCGTAGCTATGGCAGTGTAAGTTTTCAGTGTAGACCAGCCCCTACACTTTGTGTTCTCCCTGCTTAGATTTGAAGTTCCTTGGGGCGGGCACTGTTTCTTATTATGTGTATGGTACAACGCCCCGCACAGTAACAGTAATCATAGGTTTTCCAGTGTGTTTCAAATTTAGCAATTGTCCCTCATGTATTTTGATGGGGATGAGTCTCTCTTAGAGGGTAAGATACAGCAATGTAGTGTGTTTTTCCACGGTCCAGAGAAATAAAATGCAAGGTTCATTGAGCTGTGATTTAAAGGCTATATTAAGGACCAGTGTCGGATGAAGCAGGATCAACATGCTTGTAACTAGATAACTCCAAGTCTGTGGAGTGACCATTTCAGTAAGTCACAGCTGTCACAGTGGCCTGATTTATCCCAGATCACAGTCAGATGTAGTGTAATGCCATTCCATTGATTTCAGTTTACAATAACTTTGTGCAGACCACATGCATCCTGGAGTGGAAACAAACCAAATAATACAGCCAAAGCCATCAAACTGCAGTGCAATCTCCCCATATAGCCCACCTCTGAAACACATTAAAATGGATTTTAGGGAGAATGGTTTCCATAGAGGAATACATTTACCGTATCTGTGTTAAAAATAGTAACCGAGGACTGGGGGGAATATGATCTCTTGCAGTGGCCTTTGTGAATTTCAAGAGGAATTTTTAATTTCATTTTGTTTTACCTTCAAGCAGGCGAGAATTATTTTTGCCAAACAGGAATCAATACATGATCTGTTCATAACCAATTTATCATTGACCCCAAAACACAGATCTGCACATGCTGAATTTCTTGTGCAAAAGAAAATGAAACACATTTGCTAACAGAGAGGTGGGGAGGTGTTTGCTTTTAGACCAAGAGATTCTGGCATTGAACGTTTCCTCAGCCTTGTTCATTACACTTTCAAAGTATTTTTTAAAGCATGAGGTTGCGCTCAGGAAAGAGAGGCTGTAAAACCACAGCCTTCTCTTTCGTTTACACTAGTGTAAATCAGAAACCATTCCCCTGATCTGGCTAGCATTCTGCAGGTGTAAAACTTGCATAAGTGAAATCAGAATCAAGTCCATGATCTTTGTTATTAAATTTTCTCCTTTGACAAGATTTTTTCTTAGCTCAGAGATCTGCCGACACAGCCTGGGCTGTGAAAATGAAGGCAGGTGTGTGTCCTGTCTGTCTCTTCTAGCATCATTGGCTGCAATATTCAGTTTTGAATAACTGTGAAGACAATGGACCAGATTTTCAAAAACTTTCAGTGCCCTGTCATGTGCCTAATTTGAATTTGTAACCACCATGCCTGTGCATGAAAGTTACGTAGTTGCATGAGCAAATCGGCACTGCTGGTCAACTGAAGGTGCAATGATTGGATTTGTGTCATAATCCTGGTAATTGCATGTGCAAATTAGATGCACAGTTTCCTGCATTTTGCACACTCAAGGGCTGATTCTCTTCTCACACTGGTTTCCCAGTGTTGTCAGTGGAATTTCTGATCTGTAGAGGCGTAAGTGAAACTAGAATCAGATCCTATTTTTTTTAAATGCAACTGTATATTGTTACACAAAAGAGAAGGTAAATGTGTACCCCTTTTATCTTTTTTACAGTCTCAATTTTGTTCTTTTGGTATTTTTTTTTACAGCTGAACAAACAATAAAGAGCATATAAGAAAAGTATTCTGGAATCAGAGTTTGGGTGATAATTTCTTGACAATGTATGAGGCCAAATGAAGCACACAGCCTGCTATCCTGCAGCTGCCTTGACTTTACACTGTGGCAGTAAAAACTTGTTTCTGTCAGTAAACTAAGCATGTATGACCCAGAAGACATAGGGAGCAGATAAGGGCAGTAGCATAGAGTCCATTTAGCACTATTAAATATGGCTAAGTAGACTTACGATCAGAGAGGCAGGGCTGAAATTTGAGAAAGCGAGGGGTGGGAGATTGATGGCCCATGAGTCAATCTGATATTTAAATACCCACAGCACAACCTACCTGTCATAGTGTTTTGCAGGTCAGCAAATTTTACTTCTGCGAAGGCTATTCGAGGATGAGAAACAATGGCTGTTGAAGGGCAGAGCTTTGGAGAATATCAGTGAGCTGGAGAAATGTCTTTAGCGTAACCTCATGGGATTTTACTAGTCACCACACTTGAAACAATAGACATTTTCTTACCAAAATCTACTAAAGTATTCCACAGTGCTGATCCAACCCCTCAGTAACATGCTGTGCACTGGGGTGATTTGGACCATTGCTGTAGAATACTTTAGTATTCATACATTTTTTTAAGGGTGAAACAATTCTTTACGGTTTGGGGCTGATTTTACTCTCACTCGGGTATGAATCTGGAGGGGCCAATGGAATTATACCTGCATGAGAACTGGGTCTACAAATGCATCTGACGGATCATTGTGGTTGGCCTTAGTGATAATCCTTGTTTATTATTCCTATTATCTGATGCCTAGTTGAGGTCTCCCACCATAATACACCCTCACCTCAAACACACACACAGCCTAATTCTGCAGCTAGATAGATCCATTTAACCTAGCACAACTCCTCTGAAGTCTGTGGTATTGCACTGACATGCAGGAGGCGCAACGGAATGGAGAATGGACTCCGAGGTAGTGGGATGTAATGTTCAGAAGGATTACTAGAGAATTTAACCCCCCAGAAGAAACAGTGGTGGTACATTTCAGCTCACAGTAAACTTTATCCAAAAGAAGGCAGTAGTCCAGGCAGGGATTCAGAAGGCACCAGGATAAAAGGGAGAAGAGTATCAGTTCTGAATGGCCAATGGCTGATTATATCTTATAATAAGGAAAAATGTATAGGCCAGTTCTGGAAAGGCTCAAGTCCACACAGATAGGTTTTAAAGCTCATCTCTCTCCCTATGCTCTATCTAATCACTGACCCTGCTTCCGGGGATCACTGCCACACACCCACCTCTTTCAGCAATTCGGTGGTGTGCTCAGCCTACCACAAGCTCAGAGGCAATGCCAAGGACTACAGGCTGTAGTCTCCAGCCCACATGTCTTAACTGCTAATCAGTCTAGCATGCGACCTAGTGTCTTGGGTGGTGGTTTCCATTGTCTCCAGCTAGCATACGCCATAAAGGAGCTTAATTGCTTTTTCCACTTGTTCTGAATGAGAGGTGGCTAGCATGCCCAGCAGCTTTAATGAGGTCTGTGATTGCTTGTAGATCAAAGACATGCTTGATCGCAGCCATTAACACCTTGCAGCATAGCATTACAATGGCTCAGTGGGATATAATAGAAGATATACACAGTAGTTCTTTGCTCTGCCCCCAGGGAACTGTCCGGTACAGAAGTACGGGATAACCTTGCCATGTGGCCCTTCTCAGGCCTAGTATTTGGGGTGTACTGTCTAGCCCACCCTTGTCCTGATGTGCAATTAATTATTATCCTGTCCCCTGGTCTTGCTGGGGGGCTCTCTCCATTGTTCTCCTGTTGTCCCACCATAGTGGGTGCCACAAAACACTAGCTTTCATGCAGTTCCCCTTGGCCTTCCCTCCACAGCCATCTCCCAGGCTACTGCCTTCAGCCTGCTGCTCACACACACTGGTTCGCTCCCCAAGCCTCAGGCCTACTTGACTCCATGCAGTGATTCTGCTTTCCTGGTTGTTCTGGGTGGCACAGGGCCTCTGTTTGCTGAACTGGAGAGTCCTTGTCTCTCCTAAATGACACATGATCCAATCAATTCCCTACAGTTCATTCAAGGTGGTAGTGGGGCTACACAATCATCACCCAGGGAGGTTCACTGGGTGACTGTGAATGCACTGTGTGTGCATTATTCCCAGGGACTTGGACACATATACAGTAGGTCTGAATTTGGTCCATTACACTGGAATTCAACTACAGTGAAATTCTGCTTCAAGTGAAAGGGTGTGAAAGTCTTGAGTTGTTCTGGTGCATTTCTCTCAGTGTGTGAAATTCACTCCAGTGAAGAGGCTCCTGTATTCACCATATAAGGGTGAGTTAAAGCTTAAGTGGGGCAGAGTTTCTAGCACACTCCTCTGCAGTGGGGCTGAAGTTAAATTACAGTGAAGCTTCCCTCTGCTTATAGAGGAGTTTTGTTATACTGTGCTTGGGTTCCACTGAACGAATGCAGCAATTATCCCCTTATCTGATAGGGTGCTAAGTTTGCCTTGTTTGAAGGAGACATTGAGGCTCTGGGAGTAACATGTTTTCAGCTACTTGAGGCCAACCATGAGTGGCAGGTTGCAATTGGTGTGGATGGTGAGTTTGAACTTCCAGGCTTCCGCTGGGGTGATTAGTACGAGTGGTGTTACAGCAAGTGGGAGGCATGTCTCTCCTAGTTCTGTTCTGGTGCTGTGTGAGAGGAAGAGAGAGAGAGCACACATAAATATATATTAGATTTTCTGCCGTTCAAAGTAAATATCAGAAAATGAATAGCTCTGCTACTTAATCTGAGGCCTGGTCTACACTACGGGGTTAGGTCGAATTTAGCCACATTAGGTCAATTTAAAAATGAATGCGTCCACACAACCAACCCTGTTCCATCAATCTAAAGGGCTCTTAAAATTGACTTCTGTACTCCTCCCCTTTGCTGAGTCGAATTTGGGGTAATGCAGATGCAAATCGATGGCATTGGCCTCTGGGAGCTATCCCAGAGTGCTCCATTGTGACCTCTCTGGACAGCACTTTGAACTCTGATGCACTAGCCAGGTAAAGAGGAAAAGCCCTGGGAACCTTTGAATTTCATTTCCTGTTTGGTAGTGTGGCGAACTCAGCAGCACAGATGACCATGCAGTCCCTTGAGAATCGTAGAGCATAGAATGTTTCTGCGCTCCCCCTATCATCTCCGTCCCTGAGGATATCGCAGATTAGAAGGTGAAAAAACATGCAAAGATGTGTTTTCCGAGCTCATGCAGTCCTCCCGCACTGATAGGGCACAGCTTAATGCACGGAGGCATTCAGTGGCAGAGGCCAGGAAAGAATTAAGTGAGCATGAAAAGCAGAGGCAGGATGCGATGCTGAGGCTAATGGGGGAGCAAACGGACATGATGAAGCGTCTGTTGGGGGAGCAAACGGACATGATGAAGCGTCTGTTGGAGCTGCAGGAAAGCCAATAAGAGCACAGACCTCCACTGCATCCACTGTATAACTACATGCTCTCCTCCCCATGTTCTATAGCCTCCTTACCCAGACGCCCAAGAACGCGAGGGTGGTTCCAGGCACCCAGCCACTCCACTGTAGACGATGGACCAAGCAACAGGCAGCTATCATTCAAACAGTTTGATTTTTAGTGTGGCTAAAATAAGCAATGTGGCCTTGTCCTTCCCTCTTCCCCGACCCTACCTGGGCTACCTTGTCCATTATCTCTTTTTTTAAAAAATTTAATAAAGAAAGAATGCATGGTTTCAAAACAATAGTTACTTTATTTTGAAGAGGGGAGGGTGGTTGGCTTGCAGGGAATTAAAATCAACAAAGGGGGTGGGTTTGCATCAAGGAGAAACACACACAACTGTCACACCAAAGCCTGACCAGTCATGAAACTGGTTTTCAAAGCCTCTCTGATGCGCAGTGCGCCTTGCTGTGCTCTTCCAACCGCCCTGGTGTCTGGTGTGAAACGATTGTCTGCCGTTGCTTTCATGGAGGGACATACGCAATCAACTGTATAAAATCAATTTCTAAAAATCGACTTCTATAAAATCGATCTCATTTCGTAGTGTAGGCATACCCTGAGAAATAACTTGGAGCCCTAATAATCCAAAATAAGAGTCTCAATTCTTCATCATATTCAGCCAAGCTTCATTCTCTCAATAGCACAGAATGCTTCACTGCCACCAAGCACTCTATGTCTGGATGTGACTGCACTGATGATGCAAAGTCACCAGAGGGTTGAGTTGACTGTGTTTAATTTCATCTGCTGTTTTATTACAGTACAATGACAAACTAATTTACTGTATGCGGTGAGGCAAAGTGCTTGCCACGGAGAAAATATTATTTTAATCAAGGAATGATCACCATAAAGGATGTCAGTCAAATATATCCAGATGAAAATACCCTAAACAGTAGCATTATGAAGATGTAAAGTTTCAGATGCATTATAAACAACTTTCTAAGGTAGCTGAGGTTTAGAGGTTTTGACACTTGATGATCAGGCAGGTCAGACTAACAAATAGACACACCTTTGTCTAGGGTAGAGTAGGCTTGTGCATTGCTTGCCAAACACATTTTAAGAACATAATTCTAGCATGTATCCACAACTCTTTATACACACCCCATACATATGTCACACAAGCCTATTAATTGGTCAGTGAGTTATTAGTTTCCAGCCACCTTTTGGGTAGATATCATGACAACAGTGTGTTAGGTATAATGAGTATGTCAGGCCTGGCAAGAGCTGCTGACACAGAGTAGTGTTCCATCAACAGGCCTCTGTGTCACAGGCAGCTACAGCAGCTGTGAACATGGAAATGTAAGAGTAGGAGAGTGCTTGTGCATTGTTAAGCTGTCTTCTCCTCTCTTGGAAAAGCCAGTCACACTGCTTCTTTTTGCTCCACATTTTGTGTCTCTCTCCAACAATGACTGATCCCCTCTCCCCAGATCCATCTGGCCCTGCTGCCTGGAAAACACCATTCACTGCTACCACTGGGTTCCATCACCCAGTGGTCTTTTGTCCCTGCTCCCCTGGACCTTCTGTCCAGTTGTTCCATTCCTTTCTCCGCACTGGTGGCTCCACTTCCTTAGGCAGACTCCTGTTTCCTCTTTCTTTTTATTTTTAATGTAGCCCCTAGAATAAATGGTAAGGCTGTCTCCTAGTGCCTTATATTTTACAACCTTCACTGCCACCTGCAGAAGCAGCTGGAGACAAGGAGGGCATCCAGTCTCATGTGCTCAGCCAGCTGTCCACAGATCACAGGCTACATGAAGCATACCTTGGAAAGCCCTGTCCTTCCAGTCTAAAAATGCTACCTCTGCTTCACTTCCCTCTCCCTCTCCCCCACTGCATCCTTACTCTTTGTTCGCACAAAGCCACCCAAATGATTGATCTATGATTCACAGAATGATCCACCAGCTCTGTGACTTTAACAAATACAGTATGAATGAGGCTGCCACCAACAGGGTACAGCTGGCGTGCAAGAGAGCACCAGGCAAGGAGGGAATAGCAAACCTGGATTACATCACTATCTCTGGATGCCCAAATGCCAGAGACAAGCTCAGAATTCCTGAACAGGCGGATGGGAAAGGGGAAGAGTAAGTGGCGAAAGTTCTTTGAAGGTTAACCCCATGGATACATATTCATAGCTAAGTTACAAGCTGTCCACTGCATCTTTATCACTAGTAGTTGTGCTGTGTCTGCCATCCACCCATCTGTTAGACCTCCTCCCTCCCCCATTCTATTACAAACATCGTAGTCGATCATCTGTCTCTTGTCCTTGAGGACTTGCCAGCATGTTATTGGCCTAGTTTTCTGAAATATTTCACAATATTCTTCACCTTGGTGCACTCTCATCTGTTTGTTTCCCCATCTCTCTGTAGGATATCAAGCGTGTATTGCTGCAGCTTTGCTCTCTCACCTTTATCTTCCACTCTATCTTTTAAAGGAAGGTTTTTCTTTAAACTTCCATGCCTGGTAGCACCCAAGTTTTAAGCAAAGCCGGATCTAGAGGAGCTAGTTCTTGGTTTGTTTTTTGTGCAATGGAAGTAGGAGAAGTCTTGATCTGGTAACATTTTATGGCCAGTTTGTAGAGGTGTAAATAATGACACAAGGCACCAGGCAGTGAAGAATCCAGCTCTGTATTATTAAAGATGGTCAGAAAACCCCACATTTCCCCCTGCAGACAATTGTATGGGGAAAACCCTCCTTTTGAAATGTTTGATGAGATATTTGGGGGATTTCCACTGGAATTTTCATTTAGCATAGCAGGCTCAGCAATTCCAGCACAATATGTGCCCCACACCCACACCCCTTCTTCCAGGCAATGCAGGCAGATTGAGAGTTACCACAGCCACATGGCACAGACAGCACTTGTTCCCTGTCACCCTCTGAAGCCAGCCAGCGCTGTTTTCTTGGAAGAGGGGATCACACAGTGGGGGAACTGCTTCTAATCCACCAGCCCATCCCCAAGTTATTTGCTCCCCTTCCACATCTCCTCCAGAATGTGCTCCCCTACCAGCTAGGGGGATGGCTGATGCACCAGGGCCTATTCACGTAGCTCAGTATTCCTGTGCTGGAATAAAGAGGAGGCATCAAAGACAGCCAGAAACCCAAGAAAGGATTAGAGTTGGACAAATGAAAATGAGAATGGAAACAGCTGATCTTTCTTCCAGATCAGACCTCCTTTTCCGAGTGTCCAATATTGTCTTTCCCATTCTGAAATCTCTGCGGCAGTGCTCAGATCTGCACTGCAGAGGTATCCCCCCCACTTTATTCATTCTTGGAGCTTGGGCTGTGTCTGTATCAACAAGGAACACTATAAAAAGAAAAGGCAAGAGAGGGGCGGGGGGGGGGCTGGCAGGGAGGAATTGTAAGAAAGGACATACAGCCTTCAAAGTGCTGCTTTACCAGCTGCCAACACTAGGGTGCATATCCAGAGAAGAAAGATTTCTTGACAGCTTTTCAACTCATTGCTGAAGTGACCATTGAAAGGTGTTTGAGAAAGGCAGATGAGGCAAGAACACCTTTGTCTTACAAATGGATTTTCTACTAGTAATAGAGCAAGAGAACCCCTGTGAAAGCTTCGATATAAATAATTGGTATTTTCCCTGTGCGGCAAGACTCACCTAGACAGACAGAGGCCTATTCTTGCAGAGTCATGCTACTGACGCATTCGCAGGCAAGCGATGATTAAAATCTTTCATCCTGGATTTGGGCTTTTCTTCTACTAAAGTTCTTCTTACAGACACATACACACGCACGCACAAAGGGCAAAGGAACACAGTAAAATCCTTGGCAGTGTTTCTCTGTCGTGGCTCAAGATCACAAAGGTCGGATGCCAATTTTTTCACTGCAGTGTAAATTAAAATGCCTGACCTGAGATGACAGATACACAGACCTGAGCTCCGAATGGTTTTGTGCCTATTCCAAGCATCATTTTAATAATAGACAGAGAATGATTGCTTGAAACCATATTCCGTTTCACACAGCAAACTAAAAAAAGCATCAGTGACCTGGTGCTACTGAATGTTTCTGAGCTCCCCAAACTCTGATTGGCTTCAAAGGAGGGGCTGTGGTTTGCAGCTCTCAGGAATGGATTCTGTATATGCAAGTACTTTGCAGATATATGTCTCTTAAAGCGTGATTACACTCTGAAAAGTGATGTGGCATAAATGCCTTTGTTCATGGCCTCTGCAGCCTGGTTAAAACATAAATCAACCCTTGAGAATCACACCCCTGAGAGACACTGTTAAGCTAACCTAAGCCCCAGCATAGACACCACTAGGTCAACAGAATTCTTCCAGCGACCAACTACAGCTTCTCGAGGGAGTGGATTAAGCACAGTGATGGAATATCCCTTCTGTCACTGTAGTAAGTGACTAAACTTGGCACTGCAGCTCCCATTGGGAGTGGTGATCGGCCAGATCTGTGGATGGGGCAGGTAAACACACCGGCCCGGCCCACTAGGGGCTTTCCCTACACAAGCGGTGACCCCTGTTTGAGAAACCCTGCATTATAGTGTCCATAGTGTAGACGAGCACTTAAAATCTCTCAATCACTTTCCAGCTAGAGAAACTGAAGGTTTTTTCTGACTGGCAACTCTGCAAACCTACCCTGGGCTCTGAAAGTCAAGTGGGGATGTCTCTCAAGTTTGTAAAGTATCACAGGTGAGAGAGACTCCATCATCAGAACTTAGTTAAGACTTTAGCTGGGACAGAATCTAACCTCCTACTCCAGTCACTGCACTGGCTCCGCTGTGCTAACAGCAGTAAAATGAAGTAAAAAAATGTATTTTGTCAATAAAGGCCATGGATCGGACTCGGAACATACAGATCTGTTGAGGATGAAGGGCTGTTTTTGCAGTCACTTTCTGACTACAATCCCGTGTTAATGTAATTTCAGTTTCACTTAAAGGGCGAGAAAAGTCTCGTGATGACACATACAAGCAACTCAAATTGGTTTCTGTTGTTTATGATGATGATTAATTTGTATTACCACAATGCCAAGAAGCCCCAGACATGGTCAGGACCACAGAACAAAAAGAAGGCCCCTGCTCCAAAGACCTGACTGTCGAAACATAAAAGAAGAGATGACCGACGGATACAGACAGACAAATGAGGGAGCACAATGGAATAATAAGAGAACATTGGTCAGCCTGAAAGCCAGTGGTCTCAGCATACCAACAGCCTAACCACTGTCCATTTTCTTTGTAGGCATCATGGCAAAGGAGTGTTTTAAGGAGGATAATGAGGTAGATTTTCCAGTGTTTATGGGGCAGCGGGAGAGAAAGCCGGAAGGTGCTTGTTTGAAAATGTAGAGAGTAGGCTATGGAAGCAGGCATCATAGGCTGATTGGACGCGGGAGTCAATATTTAAGTAGTGAATGAGTCCCAGGTAGCATGGGGGAAAACACCCGCCTGAGAGCTGCAAGATGCAGTGCTGTAAAGCGTCAGTGTAATCGGGGTGGCAGCGCTGGGAGCAAGGCTTCCAGCGCTGCACACTACACCCGTAAAGGATGTGGTTTATGTGCAGTGCTGGGAGAGCTCTCTCCCAGCACTGCTGCTCTGACCACACTCACAAGAGTTCTGTTCTGTTCCTGGCTCTACCATTGTTTAGCCTTTGGACAAGTCACTTAGGGTAAAATTTTCAAGAGCTCTTAAGTGACTTAGGAGCCTAAGTCCCACTGACTTTCAGTGAGGCATAGGGTATGTCTACACTACAGCCGCTATTGTGGCACAACTATGGCACTGCAGCCTAGTAGGACAGACATTTCCTACATCGATGGAAGGGGCTTTTTCATTGATGTAGTTAATCTACCTCTCCAAGAGGTAGTAGCTAGGTCTATGGAAGAATTCTTCCGTTGACCTAGCTGCATCTACACAGGGATTAGGTTGACTTAACTACATCACACAGGGAGCAAATTTTTTCACAGACTTGAGTGACATCGCTAACTCGACCTCATTTTTAAGTGTAGACCAAGCCATACGCTCCTAAGTATCTGCGGACTTGTCTACATGAACATTTAGCTCACGGCTGGCTGAGGTGTGACTCTACCCCGGACTAGCCTGCAGACTAAATTGTCCATGTGGAGCCCGCTGATGCACATTAACAATTTGTGCTTTAATTTGATTCACTTTAATGGAAAGATAAATGTTCATGTAGAAAAGCACTAAGATACCTTTAAAATGGAACATAAGTCACTTAAATTTTTTCTTTAGTCTCTCCGTACCTCAGCTCCCTGAGAGGTGTGCAGAGTGATGGCATACATATATGTACTGAGATCATTAGAAATTTGGAAAGAATTGTTCAGAGACGAGAGAGGGTTGGTAGAGTCAAGGACAATCACAGTACTGTGAACCAAGAAAGCACTATACAGCCAACAGCAATGAAAATAGCATTTACCTTCAGGATAGGACAGTTACACAAGAGTTGTACTTTCTGTGCTCAAGATGAAGTGTGGGATCACAGTTTTCTCACTCAGGGCTTGTCTACACAGTGCTACAGTGCAGTCTACAGGCATGTGAATTGTGCTCAAACATGCTTTAACTGCCCCATGAGGACCCTGCTGACACAAGCTAAAAGGTAATCATGTGCATTAACATAGTCCTGTTTGGAACTGTTTATCCTGCTCAGATAAAAGTGCCCTCCCTAAACATGTATTTTCTCCTCTTTTTTTTTTTAAATTTCTGTAATTGAAAATTGACCTCTTAGGGTCCAATTGTAGTATCATTCAAGTTGGAGCCCATTTAAGTGAAGTAGAGTGTGATGGAGTATTCACCCCAAACTCACCCCACCAGGGTTAATGGAGGCCAGATGGGCCAATTAATCTATTAGGCTACAAGATGGGAATATTAAGGCTGAGAGAGGAAAGCCCTAATTAGGGGAAGCTCACCTGTGTAGGAACAGGCAGGGCTTCTATAAAGCCAGGGAACCCCTAACAAAAAGGGATTGCTGAGTTTACAGTCATTCCCCGGAGGAAGGAGTTGAAAAGCTGGTGACTACAGAGAGGGGAGGAGAGCTAGAAGGCAAGGAAATGGCTCAGGAAGACAGTAAGGTCCAGGAGGGAACAGACATTGGCTTCTGACTACAGGGACCCAAACCTGGAACTTGGAGTAGAGGCTAGGCCTGGGTTTCCCTGCTCACCACTGGGGAAATGGCATCTGAGAGGCAGTGAATGGGATGGCTGCTAGTTGGAGGGAGACCTTGAAATACTACCCTGGAAGGGGGGGAAAATATGTATTGTGACCTGGCTGAAGAGCCAAGTCACAAAGGGGGAGCACCTGGAGTTGCAGAAACGGAGAGAGAGAGAGAGAGAGAGAGACTGGCAGCAGGGTGTGCAGTGAGCAGCAGAACGGAGCCCTGCACCTGGAAGGAGCTAATACCCACAGCCAGAAGGAGGTACCCTCAGTGGTGAGTGGACCCCATGATGTGGAGTCAATGAACTTTGTAAATTGACATGACTGGAGAATACTCGACATTTATCCAGGTGTAAATCAGTGTGATTTGACCCATTGATTCCTAGGAATGGAACGTCCAGGAGAAGGTAGTTTTAAGTACCCTGGTTTGCCTCTGTGTTTTGATGCATGGTTCTAATACTGCTTCTCATCAAGGCACTGAATTCAACAAGCTGCTTAAGTATGGGCCTATCTCTAAGCATGTGACTTGAATGACACATGCTCAAGTACCATGCTGAATCATGGCCCATATCTGGCTGAATTTTTTATTAAGAAATCCCTCACTTATTAAGTTTGGGCTTTTAAAAAGCCTGGGTTTCAAAATTCCTTGTTTACTACTAAATTTACAGGATGGCTAAGATAGCAAATTTGTATGGTTATTTATAAGGAATATGTATACGGATAATGGAACATTAAGATGCTGACAAGGTTGTACAGAGGAGAATGATTTGGTCAGCTCTATGGAACAGAAGCTGGAATACACCCTGCATTTGTGTCTATTTCCCGGGCAGTTGTTCTTCTTTCAGGCATTTTTGATCATGTTTTTTCTTTTAGCCCCCTGCTGTGTATTTTCAAATACAAACCTTTGGTATGATGCTATTTTCCCCTTGTTTAGCTTTTGAAAGCTTGGAACACACACACTTTCTCTTAGAGTGAAATCCACCACATGTCAAAGGCTGCCCCAGGGCCTCTTTTCCACTTCTGTCCCACTGAAGGCATCAATGGGATTTAAGTGAGATTTGAAGAAGCTTTGTGCTGACCCTTGGCACAGGGGCTATTTGACCCCTATGTAAATAGGCTTTTCTCCCCAGATATTTTAATACAGCAACTTTAGGAACCTTTTCAGTATTCAGTGATTTAACTGAAGAGCTTGCATTCCTTGTCTTACCCCCTTTGCCACTGACTTCAGTGGGAACTAGAGGTGTGCAATATGGGCCCATCGTGGTAAGAGAACTAGCTGCCATTAGATCCAACCGGTAGCTCTTGCTAGATTATAGCACCTAACTGAATTGCCCTCCTCCTGTCATCTTTAAACACCTGCAAAGCAAAACAAAGGCTCCACTAGTGCAATTAGCATCCATGGAATGCTGAGTAAGTTAGATTAATCATTCATAAACTAAACAAATATGTTCTAGTTCCATTAGCTGACAGACAGTGTCTTCTGTTAATTTACTTCTCCTTAAGGTATATCTATTAACCCCTTTTAACGAGCCATTATTCTAGTTAACCAAGCCCACCAAAGAGTTCATCAGGGGCAGGTTCTGTTCTGACAAGAGATCAAATTAAGGGTGCAGAAAACTTGTGCAGATAAAAGAGCACTGTCTGTAATTAAGTTATAACTCAATTGTAAAAAAATGAGATGTGCTCCAGAGAAGCACCCAGCAACCTGTTTGCTCTCAAGTGCAGCCTCTTTCTCTCTGAGTTTTCACTGTTGAATTCTGTCAGGCTAAACTCAGCCAGACAGGCGTCATAATCGTCTTCTATAATGTGCTCACCTTCTGACACGGGTATCTTTTTTCTGTGTCTTCTTTTGTACCTATGACAGAGTCTAAAATCTAATTTTTTAAAAAAATGTCAGTCACATACAGTTAATATACTTACCAGTTTTCAGCTCTCCACTTAAAGTCAATTATCTGCAGTAGATATGTAAGCTACTGCAGTTCCATAGCTTGGGTTTGGTACCAGGTTGCCTTGTCTCCTTATTTAGGAAGCATGCTGTCTAGTGAAAATTTAATATTTTTAGACTTCTGGTGGAGTGTGTTAAATCTAGGGATTCCTGAGGTCATCTTCAGCAGGAAACATTTGTCCACGCAAAGAATAATTGAGTCCCCTGGCTTTCGCTTAGAACCCATACTGCCTGGTTTTGCCTTGCCAAGAGGTAGAGATGGCTTGCTGGTACTGGGACGACTGGAATTCTTCCAGCCTATATGACATTCCAGCAGCTTTGTCTTGTAGAGATCTCTGAAATACCCTGATTCTGAACAAAAGGCTGGTAAATAGACCCAAAGTTATTCGAAAGGGATCTCGATAGTCAGACAAATAATGCCTGGTTCCAGGCAATAGTCAATGGTGCCCAAGTCTGTCATTGCTGTACCATGACTGGCTGGGGTTGTCTCATGAATATTCAATATTGTTACAACAGGATGAAGAAAAATACTCAGAACTGGATCCCCAAAGGAGTTTAGGCACCTAACTGCCACTTTAGGCATCTAAATCCAAAATGCAGGTCCTCAGAATGCCCGCCTAATCCTGTAGGTGGCTAAACTTCCACCAATAAGGTCTCCAGGGTGCCTAAATTTCTGTCCCTGAGCATGTGCACAGCCATGTACTTCCTGATATTCAAGTGTCTGAGCCCCAGCTGAATCCATAGATTGGTTAAGCCATAGCCCCTCCAGCTCACCTGTGAGGCCCAGTCAGGGAAGTGTGTTCAGAGGCCATCTACCGGGCTGGGCTTCACACAAAATGCCTCTGCCACCAAAGGAGTTGTCTTGCTCTTATAACCTTTAGCCTAGTGATTAAAGCGCTCCCCCAGGCAGTGGGACACCCAAGTTAAAATCCCCACTCTGCCTGATATGGACCTGGGACTTGAATGTGGGTCTCCCCTGCTCCAGGTGAGTGCTCTAACCCTTGGGGAAAATGTCATTCTCCTCATGAATACTGAAATAGTCATAAGATCCAACAACTTCAACAGGGACAATTGAGGGAATACCCCATAGCCCAATGGATGGGGCATTCTCATAAGATGTGGGTTCATATCCCTGCTCTACATTGCTGGGAGGGGGGTTGAACCCAGGTCCCCCACCTCCTAGGGGAGTACTGTAATTGCTATAGCTTACTGGGGGCGTGCAGCAGCATCTTTTTGAGAAGAGTCTTAGGCACCTAAATCCAGGAGAGTGTTCATGGCTGTGAATCCCAAATGGAGACAGGTGCTTCCTTCTGGCTCAGACTTAGGGTATGTCTACACTACAGGATTATTCCGATTTTACATAAACCGTTTTTTTAAAACAGATTGTATAAAGTCGAGTGCATGCGACCACACTAAGCATATTATTTTGGTAGCGTGTGTCCATGTACCAAGGCTAGCGTCGATTTCTGGAGCGTTGCACTGTGGGTAGCTATCCCATAGTTCCCGCAGTCTCCCCCACCCACTGGAATTCTGGGTTGAGATCCCAATCCTTTTGCACCATCTGCCGGGAATGACCAGGAGTCATTCCCATTGTTGCCCATGCGCCCCTGGCCGACCTCACCGAGGCCAGCCAGGAGCACTCACGATGAGGACGGTTTTCCACCATTTTGTACCATCTGCCATCAGGAAAGGAAGGGTAGGGGATGCTGCTGTTCAGCGCCGCAGCACCGCATCTACCAGCAGCATGCAGTAGACATACGGTGACATTGAAAAAAGGCGAGAAACTATTTTTTTCCCCTTTTCTTTCTCAGGGGGAGGGGGTAATTTGACGAGATATACCCTGAACCACCCAGGACAATGTTTTTGACCCTTCAGGCATTGGGAGCTCAGCCAAGAATGCAAATGCTTTTCAGGGACTGTGGAATAGCTGGAGTCCTCAGTCCCCCCTCCCTCCCTCCATGAGCGTCCATTTGATTCTTTGGCTTTCTGTTATGCCTGTCACGCAGCACTATGAGTCCCTGCTGTGGCCTCTGTCTGGAGATTTTTTTCAAATGCTTTGGCATTTCGTCTTCTGTAACGGAGCTCTGATAGAACAGATTTGTCTCCCCATAAAGCAATCAGATTCAGTATCTCCCGTACAGTCTGTACTGATCAACGCTCCACGCTGGGCAAACAGGAAACGAAATTCAAAAGTTCGCAGGGCTTTTCCTGTCTACCTGGCAGGTGCATCTGAGTTCAGATGGCTTTCTAGAGTGGTCACAATGGTGCACTGTGGGATACCACCCAGAGGCCAATACCGTCCAATTGCGGCCACATTAACCCTAATCTGACATGGCAATATCTATTTCAGAGCCACTCCCCTTGTTGGGGAGGAGTACAGAAATCGGTTTAAAGAGCCCTTTATATCAATATAAAGGGTTTCGTTGTGTGTACAGGTGCCGGGTTAAATCGGTTTAACGCTGCTAAATTCAGTATAAATGCATAATGTAGACCAGGCCTTAGGTGTCTATGTCCCTTTGAGGGGTGGGGCTTAGGACCCACCCCTCTCGTCAGCTTCCTATTGGCTAGCTTAGGCATTGCCCTGTTCGGTGCTCTAGCTTTTGTGGGTCCCATTCTTAGGCACTTAATGCTCCCTATGTGTTCTATTGGGAGCCTGGCTGCAGATTCCCTTTGGCAGCTGGGTGCCTAAACATGTGGCATTGCAACACTGAGTCCAAGTTCCTTTTGTGGACCTAGCCCTCAGTAGTGTAATCAATGCGGCTAAGTAACTATCATGTGCTGCTCTCATGTTCTTTGCACTGTGCCTTTAAATCTTCCCAAATTCTGCTCCCTACACCACCCCCAGCCATTTTGTTCCTCCAGTTGCTGCAGCCTCTTTTGTAGACATGCATATGCTCTGATTGCCTGTAGAGACTTCACTTTGGTTCCTCCTTGTTAGGTTTTTTTCTTAATCTAAAAAAGCTAAATTGATGTTTTCTCTGAGAGTCATAGCAATGCTTCTGTGAGGCACTGGCAATCCCAGTTTATCCAGTACATGAGACAGCCATTTAGACTCCTAGCAGCAGTATGTGGCTTTGACTAAGGCCTTGTCGGGGGGGCGGGGGGGAGATCAATATAATCTAAGATGTGAATGTAAACCAATATTCTACTGGCTTCACCATCCGTGGGATATTCTGATCTAAAAGTGTTTCTTTTCAGTCTAGCTTATGTTACTTGGGAAGGGATTTAAACTTTTTTCTTATTGTGGAATGAGTGTCAACATTGCAGGGTTATGCCTGGATGGCTAGCAACATTTTTCTGTATAGACAAGGGTTAAGGTTTGGTTGAGGAAACCAGAAAAACTCTTGCAGCTAAAACACTTCTTCATGGAGACTCCAACCATACTCTTTTTATATGCAAATACATCTGAGCCAGCACTGGGAGTGCTGGAACCTACTGCTGGGATAGGGAAATAGACTTTAAGGCCAGACGGGACTATCATGGTCATCTAGTCTGACCTCCTGCAGATCGCAGACCACAGACCCTCCCCACCCACTCTTCCTGCAATAGGCCCCTAACATTTGGCTGAGTTACTGACATCCTCAGGTCTTGATTTAAAGACTTTGAGTTACATAGAAGCCACCATTTAGTGTAGTTCAAATTAGCAAATGACCCATGCTAGCCCCAATGTTTGGTAGCCTGCATTGGAGATCAACAAGGTTCTATTTTACCACAGCTTATTTGAACTAATGCTAAATAAGAGGTGCCCCACATGCCCAGGCAGTGATGACTCAGCTTTCAAAACCGACATTTCTTTTTCATCCCCTTTTGTTTTTAAGGATCTGCACCGACTGTAAGGAATCACTGCAGCATGTTGTGACTGATGTATACAATGGAAAGTGTCTGGTGCCCAGAGCACATATGGTACAGAGTCCTGTGCTATCTTGGACTTCCTTGCAGCATCATAGCCGATGCACAACGAAACCAGAGAGAAATGACCATATCCTGGGAAACAAGGAAAGTGTGTGTGTGTGTGTGTGTGTGTGTGTGTTGAAAGACCATATAACACCAAGTGTCTACTGCTTTCTTGTTACCAAGTGTCTCAGGCAATCAAAATATGATACATTGTTGCAGCTGATGTTCTGCCCTGCACCTGTGTTTAATAGCTCTGGAGCCAGAGCTAAACAGAAGAGCAATTTGAGAGCTGCTATTAAGAGTTGCTAATTTCACAGCTAGTTAGGTGCTCCCTGGCTTCTGGGGATCTTTTCTTTTAAATTGAGCCTGGTTAAGAAAATCTAAGGGCAGGTCTCATTTCAGAAATGTGCTGGTACAGTAATGTTGGTTAGTGGTGACTTGCTATTTTTAATGACAGTTCCATGCTGGGAAAAGCCCTAGTGTACATGCAGCTTATACCAGCATAAAAGTGCTGTTGTCATTATAGTTTAGTTTGCTCAGGGAACTGGTATAAGCGATACCAGCAAAAGCACGTTTTTTGCTGATCTAAGGTGCATGTACTCTACTATAGCTATAACAGCAAATCTCTGAGGCCTAAGTGGGCATCTTGGGATATGGAAATATCCCACAGAAAATACCCCCTATCAGGTAACTATGTAACATACACCCATGCAATCCTCACTGACTGGTAACTTGACATTCTACATACTCCACCTTAGCCCAAACTTTGCATGATTTATGCAGTGTTAACTCTAGGGATTCGAAGCCCAAATACTGCTGAATGTGCCTTTTTTTCACTCCGTTTCTGGCAATTTTTCCCTATGAGTCTATTCTGACCTAATGGGTAATTTGCTGAGGCTGGCCTGTGGCAGCTGCAGACTTCTGTACTGATCTCTAGTCAATGCAGGGCCGATCAATCAGTGCTTTCATTCCGCTTTAGACGACTAAATGTACAAATGCCAGGGTAGTTTTAATAATACTACCAACAGACCTCTCTGATTAAACATTATTTTAAGGCAATTCCACCCTGAATTCCTCAGTAGAATAGGGAGGAGATTAAGGGCTCCGAGAGGAGCATGTTGGGATTAAAGTTTACCAAATAAGTAAGATTGCTGAAAACAGACTTTTTTTTCAAATAGGTGCATTTATTAGTAATACAGGTTATGGGGATTAGACTGTATTTGGTGTGTTTGCTCAATAATGGCACTGTTGGGTTGACTGCCCCAAACGGTCAGCAGGACAAAACTGATGCTCTAATTGTACCAGGACAAATATTGACCTTTCAAAATACAAGGTGCTGTGCCTGGTTACAGTTAGATGGGGCTTGTGAGGTGGAGAAGGAAATACAACATACTCCTAGTCCATTTCTCTGATTGGATATCTGAAGTGAGATCAGAGAAATGAACCAGGAGTATGATCTCCCTTACCCCAGCAAAAAGCTAGAGGAGGAAGGTTGATTCTTGGCATTAAGGCCTCAGGATGGGACTCAGGAGATGTGAATTCAATTGCTTGCTCTCACAAACTTTCTGTGACACTTTGGGCAAGTCACTTATTTCTTCAGTTGTCTCTGTGACATGTAAATAGTGATATGTCCTTTCTCCCAGCCCTTGGTCTGTTTTGTCCATTTAGACGTGTGAAGCCCTTACAAGAGGACAGTCTCTTACTATATATATGTACAGCACCTGGCACTGTGAGTCCCTAATCTCAGCAGGTGTCTCTAGGCGCTACTATAAAGCTAATCATAGTAATGAGCTATAAATCCCCTGCTTTCAGTGAAGTTACTATTGACTTCTGTCCGAAAAGTTAAAGCAGAAAATGAGTCACTATATGCTGTAGTTTTCTGTCAGCAGAGGGGAAGATTGTTTACATCAGCTTTTACTAACAAAACTCTCACCCTGTTAAATTCCCTTAGGTTCTTTTCCAGTTCTAGAATTGGGTCAGTACACTTCCTTTTGATCTTTGCATCTCTAGCAATGCAGCCCTTACTCCCAACTGCAGCTCTACTCATGGGCTATCTAGATTGTGCTTGGCTTCAGACCAGCTGCTCACTAAAGCCACTGCACCTCCTCATCCCAGCCTCTTTGCTGCTGAGAAATTCCTTAGCTACCTTGATAACCTGGATTCCAAAGGTCAAGAAGATAAATATGCCAGCAAATACAGAGCCACTCGGCTTGTTTCCATCTCAGTATTGATGGGAACTGCTCCTTCTCTCCCAAGGTCTAGAAATAGAATCTTTAGTCATGGAGGGAAGTGGTGAGATTACAAGGGATGCTGCAAAGATTGCAAACAAAACCTCATTACACATATCCAGACCAGATCCACACATGGATGATGCTTACAGGTTGCCTACCTAAAATTCTCACTCTAGTTTAAATAGGAAATGAATACTACATCCAATGCCAAGATAATACAGCAACAGGCACCCCAAGAATGCCTTTAATATAATATCACTGCCCCAAACTAGGTGTAAAAACCCTTTCCATCGCTGTAGTGTCTACAGCTGTCGCTCTCAACATGTAGACATTTTCTCTAATTCCAGCACTGAGCCCTGATCTTTTTAAGACTTCCAATCTTGATTTAAAGAGTTCAGGGGAGAGCAAATCATCACATCCCTAGTAAGTTATCCAAGTGGTTAATCACCCTCATTGTTAAATATGTGCCCTCTGCAGACTGGGCAGTGCTTCACACCACTTTGTAAGAAGCGCTTCAGGGAAGGGTGTGTCTGCTTCTGTGTTTGAACAGTGCCTGGCACAGCAGGGCCTCATTTCTGGTTGGGCTTTGGGCACTGCCATAGTAAACATGACTAAAACAGTAAGTATAAATGACTGCAGTAGGTGCAAGGTGCGTTGGGGAATCAGGTCTATTGTGTTTTCTTGCTGATTGCAAGCCCACCGGGGGGGGGAGGAAAGGGGGGAGTTTGCCTCTGCAGCAGCCCTAAACCCAGGCAATGGGTTAGAGCTAAGTTGTGGCAATATATATTGTATGGCTCTTAAAATATTTCAGGATTCTTTAGGATGTAAATTCGCTTTAGGAGAAGAGATTCATGATTATGAAATAACAGAGCTGGCTGACATGCTTTGTTCAAAACTTTTTTATGAAAAACAGCTTTTGTCAAAATGCAGATGTCTGAAATGTCCATTTGTCATAATTATGGAAATTTTCCTCAAAAAACTGAATATTTTGATTTTCACAATTGAAAAGTTTTAGCCAGAACTTCGTGGGTTTTTTGTGTTTTTTTGTTTTTTTCCAGCAAAAACCTGAAGGCTTTCAATGAAACCTCTTATTTTGCTTCCACAAAAACTTATGAATGTGAAACATTTCCCAACCAGTTCTCTAAATTAGCTACAGTAATAGGAAAGAAATCTCTGCACAACTCCCGCCCCCCCCCCCCCCCCCCCCCGACGTCCTCTGCAATACAAGAACACGTCCTGTCTTACCTGAAATGTCTTGGGCCTAGTTGTTACAACTGGGTATACAATTAATGAAAAAACTATATTTTATCTCTCTGTGACTGGTAAGACTTTCAAGACAGTCTTAACCACTCACCTCTGTGCACACATACTGCGGCTTCAGGGATTGTGCTCTGTAAATTGAACTTTGCTTACAGGTGCCTGTATGTCACTATTTCTTGGCGCAACCTGCCATATTTCTCATAATTGAACCCGCAGTTTATTAAAGGAACAGAGTTGGCTAATTATTCCCAGAAAACTTTTGCATTATGCATAAAATATTAACTAATTAGGTGGTTTCCAGATAGATATGCAAGCTGAAGGGTAAATGTTTCACCACTTGAGGACTATATATAAAATCATGCATTCCAATTAGTTTCTGCAAACCTAGGGCCCATGCAGAGAGGATGGAACTTTCTACCTTTTGTAGTAAATAGCTCCGAAATGCCCTGCTTCTCATGTATTAAGAGCAGCCGTGCTGCACAGACAGCTGTGAGTGGGCGGGGCGGGGAGGGCTCTTTGTTATATACAACCAATTCTATTCTGTTTCCTTTCCTGTCATGTCTTGGGCACTGAGATTTTGCCAGCTCTTAGGCAGATGACTAAGGATAGCCAGTGACTACTGGCCCATGTTTCACTGTAATGAACTAAAATGACTGTTTTTAATAAAAAAAAAAAAGTGTGTGTGTCTATAACACACTGTGGAGTGTTACAGCTCCCCCTCTGCTCATGCTCAGAGGATGACTCTGTTACAGCCTCAGGTAGGGTACCCTAGTCTTTAGCTCAAGTTATATCAGTTCATGCATTTAGCTCTGGAAGTCCCTGGTTCAACCACCAATGCGTTGGCCAAGATGGCAGCCAGCACACATCCTGTCCCACATCCCCACTGACCCTACTTGAGATCCCTGTGCCCAATAGATTCTATGTGCTGCTTCTGTGCCTGTGGTTGGGCAGGACAGAGGGAAGCCATCCATTGTTCATACTCCCTAGCCCTGGGCCTCTGCTCCTGGATGCCAGTGTCAGCAATTGCTCCCCTGCAGAGAAGCAGAGCTCTCAGCCCAGCTGCTCAGGCTATGTGCTGGTTTCTGGGATTCTGAACTGATGAATCCAAACTTGCACATCTGGAGACAAGTTTCACAGCTAGTTCCTCTCCCACAGGCACCCATTCTGTCGAATGCACTAAACCAAGCATGCTGAGAGTAGTAGTGCTAAGGCTGAGAAAGGATGCATGAGGCAGAATCTAATCTGATTGATAGAGGAACTCCTTTCTCAACAGTTTTTCAAAATGGTTTCCATCCAGCTTCACTGCATTGGCCAGGTGCTGCAATGTAACTTGATGCAGAGGGGGCTGCAGTGGTTGATGGACTATGGGTTGCATAACAATGAAACATTGAACACTTGAACTGCCTCAGCCTATTGAACCTAACCAGGCTAATTGGAGCTATTAGACTTTAAAAGACACTTGAGAATCAGGGGGTGGAAAAAAGAGTAGCTAGAGAACGCAAAACCTACAAGCAGGAAGATAGGGAAAGGAACAAAGATGCTGTCTTGGAATAAGTCAGTAATCTGCAGTGGAACTGCTCTCCAGGAAGGGAACAAAGGAGGAAAATTTCTTCTGAAAAGATGAAGAAAAATAAACTGTATGAGGAAGAGAAGGATCAGACAGGAGATTTACTGACATAACCATGCAGAGGGAATGTAATTCACCCTGCAAAGAAACTGACTGTCTAGGTAGTAAATCAGCCAAAAAGGCATCATTTGTCCTAGGAAGAAACTCTAGTTTTTAAAATATTAGGTCTGTCTGATCCCACTGAAGTCGATGGTGACCCCTCCTACCTTTCATTTCAATGGAATCAGACCCATTGCTCTGACTTCATTCTGATTTCTCTCTTCAGGTAGAAACTAAACATGCTGTTGGTGAATTTGATGTTGATGATGCTAGAGACTGTAATACCAGTGGGTAGGACTGGCAGATGCTGAGATCCGTATGGCTCTGCCATGCCATCTCGTTCCCGAGCAGAAACATCCTGTACTCCCCAATCTGATCGTCTAAGCAGAGAGTGCCAGTTAGATGATACTACTGAAGAAACCCCTCCTATGACTTAATCTGGGTATGATCTCAGTTCAAACAGGGCTGGTAACAAGTGCACCTGATCCACATTCAAATTTCTCCACAGTTGAACTGATCTGGGTTTTTGGTATGGTCAGTTCCAGCAAGAAGGTCCATCCTCCATGGGCCATTCTATGAGTTCTGAAGAAACTCCTACAAGCTGCTGAGCGCCAGTAAATCTCATTAACCTCAATGGTAGTTAATCAACACACTGCAGGATCAGGCACGAAGTCTGGGGGGTTGGGGGGTGGAGGCTAGATTCCTATCAACTTGTGTGACTGAATTACAAGCCTTGTGACTTGTTCCATTTTTTTCTTCCGGAAATTCCAGACTTCCTGGAGACCATTTATCTGAATCTCAATTTTTTCATTTTTTTAAAGTCAGTTTCTAGCCTGTATGGTGGCAGAAGAGAGCCTGGAACAAGAAACAAGTGTATCCAGAAGGCAACTCAAAAACCCCACAAATATTAAACTCATGGTTTTTTCCGGCAGCCTCCTGATTTTTGAGTGGTCCAGCTCATGGATTTTTTTTTATCTCTGGGGCTTGGCGATAATGAGTATCACAGGAACCTATTCTCTAACCTCCCATTCTACCACACTGCACCAAGTACCTTTCAGTCTTTATCTCCAGCATTCTGTTTAGCCTTTCTTGCATCTGAATCTCAAGCAGCTCTTTAAAAAAGAGACACATTTCATACATCATGATTAAAAAGACTGTCTAAAAAATACAAAATCCCAGCCATGGAAAGCCTTTTTTTATATCTACAGAGAGGGAAAATGAGCTACACTAGCTGCAGTGGAATTATTTATACTTTATTCTACCTCCAGAGAAGTCTTTAGAACCTGAGATAAGGCAGCATGCTTCAGAGTCCAGAGCCCTCTCTCCTCTGTGCTTGTACCAGCTCCCGATACTGTCATGCTGGCAAGAAGAAATATGCAGTCATCCTTGCTGCATATTCTGGCAGGGTTATTGTCAACTTAATATTTTTTGACACAAAGCCAAAAATGAAGGGCATTTGCATCTTGCAATTTTGCTATTTGCTTGTCTCGCTTCTGTTGCTCCAAATGACCTACAAGGAGTCAATAGCAGGCAGGAGAATACAGAAACCAGATAGAGATTGAACCAGGAAAGCTCATATTTTACCCCCAAAATGCCACCATTCTCTTTTTGGGGTAGGGAGGGGAAGAAAACCATTAAAATAACACACCAATGGTTTCACTTGTAGATTTCTCCTGACACTGGAAGGGCTTGTGTCATGGGGAAATCACGATCACTGCTTTGGTTTTTTATAAAAAACCATTATATAATTAAAGTCAATGTTGTGGGTGAAAGTGTGCAGTCTGTTCTTGGACCAATGCTGGCCAGTGTCTGATTTATAATGGTGCATTGATAGCCATCTGGATATTTGGTTTTTACCTTATTTCATATCTCGGCAAGAAGAAATTATGCATCATTAAGTCCGAGTGTTTTCTTTTCATTATAAGTCAGCAGCACTTACATGGATGTAATAATGAGGCTGTACATTTATAAGTGATTAAAAATGGTATAGAATGATCCTTTATATTTTACTACAATACTGGAATCCCAGTGAAATACCAAACAACCCCACCAAAAGCACTAGCTACTTTAAAACATTTTGGGTATAATTGTTCCATACATTTTAAACAATTCAGAACATACGGTGACTTCAAGCTGTCAGTTCCAACATTAAATGAAAGACTCTATGGTGCAATATTCAGCCATGGGTGCAATATTTGGTGCATTACACTCCCATGAGGATGCATTTACCCTGTTTATGAAATGGTTAATTTTAAAAGGTTGGAAGAGTCATAATGCAGCCATCAGCCAGAAGCCAAATGTACATAAAAGAGTGCAACCAGCAACTCAGAACACTGAAGCGCATGCCGCAGAAATCAAATAAATCTGATATTGTTAGCTATATGATGAGATTCTCAACACCCACCTGGAGTTCATTTACATGTGTGTATTACATAGCTGCATGCCTATATAATCCTATTTGTGCTGATTGTGATGCTATTCTCCCCTGAGGTCCACAAGATCATGGGGCTGTGCCCACGAGGGCAGGTACATGCTTCCACCCTCCAGACAGCAGTGAAGCAGGAGTCTTACATGACCTGCCAAGCCCAGCCCATCCGCCAGGCCAGTGCAGCAGGTCCACAAGTTCCCAGCTTTCTGTTATGCTCAGGTGGGGGTTGTCCCAGAGCATGCAGCAGAGAGCTGAATTTGCCCTTCGACAGCATTAACTCTCTGAGAGCTCTTTCTGCTAGTGAATCTGTTTTTTTGGGGAAGGGGAAGGGAGGATGCTGCTTATTGCTACTCTTCCATTCCTCCTCCCATCACTAGTCACTTCCACTCTTCCCATGCAGCTCTGCAGAGGGGGAAGCGCTAGTAGCGTGGAGATGCTGGGGCACCCCCGTTTCCCCTTCATATGGGCTCAGTTCAATTTTCTCTGCAGAGTCACACCTTTCTGTCCCATGCAGGAGCTAATATATAAAACTATCTGGACATGTTCCTAGAACTCGAAATGTGAACAGAATGCTACATATTTTGAAGAAAGGCCTCTACCCCCATACCTGTTATAATTATTGCTCCCAGATTCCAGAGTTAACGTCTAGGCAACCCTGGAATAAATTGCCTAGGGAGGTCGTGGAATCTCCGTTTCTGGAGATATTTAAGAGTAGGTTAGATATTTGTCTATCAGGGATGGTCTAGACAGTATTTGGTCCTGCCATGAGGGCAGGGGACTGGACTCGATGACCTCTGGCAGTCCCTTCCAGTCCTAGAGTCTGTGAATCTCTGATACATTAGGTGACTGCCCATGCACACCAGAGAGCACAGACTGAGCATGCAAAAGATTGCACATGGACTTTCACGTACACAAATGCATAGGTTACATTGAGGCCCATTTGGGAGGGAGGGGGGAACATGGCTTGCTTAGTGGAGTGCAGGACTGTGGTAAACTCTGTCCCAAATCTGGACTTTAGCGTACAAAATCTGGGTGCTTACTGTGAGCCTCCCCAAGCTTATACCCAGCTTGGATCTTATTTCGCTGCCACCAGATAGTATTGAGGCTACTATCAGCCTGGGTCCCAAAAAATTTCTTGGGGGCCCCTCCTGTCTCCCCAACTCCCTGGAAAGACCCCCAAGACTCATAGAAGTATGACTACCGCAAGGGATGACTCCCCACCCTTCTCCCTGCTCCTCGTGCCGCTCTGAGCAAGCTGAAGGGAATGAGGCAATCTCTTTAACATTCACAATAAAAATGGTCTCCGGTCTCTCCAAAGAGACAAGCCTTAAGCACCAAGGAACAGAGCTATTCTGCTCTCTTCCTTTCCGTAACTTGTTCCCGCCTCCCCTAACGTCACAGATAACGAACTCCGGGCACAAATTCCCTCCCCTTTGCCTCACTAGGAAAAGAAACTCACAATTAAAAAGAAAACTTATGATAAAAAGAAAGAAAATACAGAACATAATACGCATTAAAGATCAATACAGTGCTCTTGCTATAAGAAAAATATGAATAAAACAGTCCAATTTAAAAAAGATGCCCAATAAACCAAGTTCATGGCAAATAACACCCATGTAAATCCAAATCAAAGCAACATCAACCGATTCAACTTGTTCCTTTGTACTCACACTTGATAGTAGAATATTTGAAAGAAGATGGAGTTAGGAGGAAAGCTTGTTTACTCACAGCCGAGGAAAACAAAAAGACCCCGAGTTTCCAGTTCCCTCCCAGACTCTTAAAAAAAATCCAGGTCTCTGACTGGTCCTCTGGTCAGGTGTTTGGTTCCCCCTTTTGTCACCCTTTACAGGTAAAAGAAAATTAACCCTTACCTATCTACTTATGACAAGGACAATCCAGAACAAACCATATTCAAGGGGTGTGTGTAATCTGCACAGCCCTCTACAGCAGAAGCATCAGAACAGCTCCTTGCTGCGCTCGGGATGTAGGCAGGAGCTGGGAAATGGACAGTTGTATGGAACACAAACATCTTAAAAAAAAAAAAGTCAGCCTTGCAAGAGGGTTCCTGCAGAGAAACAGATACAAGTTACACCCCTTATCTACCTGAGGAATTCTGTCAAAGTCATGGGAGTTATTTGCATCAGAAGAGAGAACAGGGCTTGACAGAAGAGAGCAATGGAGACAGACAGCATGGGTGTAGTGGCGGGGGGGCACAGTTACATGGTATTCCAACTTTGGAGTTGGACTGAAGCATGCTACAGCACTTGGCTTCTTTGAAAAGATATGTGTAACGGGGTGCCTTCCCCCTGAAGGGCCTGTCAATCGCCACACAGGGCCTGAGCCAAAGTTCAGAGATCAATGGGGGTGTTTAGCGGGATATGCATTCTAGCTTTCAGACGGCTAAGGCTGACATGAGGGCGCAAGGCAGGGCACAGACCTTTAAGGAGTGGGACCTTTTAAGGAAGGATTCATTCAGGAAAGGTAAAAAGCTGTGAGATTCCTTCCTTATGCGTAAATGACTTTCGGTACCATCAACTTCCTTATGTACGTATTTCAGAGACAAATTACTTTCAGTCAGGGAAGTGAAGGGAAAGCCCATTTGTGTGGAACAAGGGGGTATATCTACACAGCAGCTGGGAGATGTAATTCCTGGCTTGGGGAGAGGTGAATGTACTGGTTCTGCTCAAGCTAGCCCACTAAAAGTAGCGGTGTGGCCATGGTGGCACAGGCAGCAACTGGAGTTCGTACTTTGAATCTTGCATGGAATTGTTGTGGGGCAGCTAGCCCGAGATGTCATCACTGCCACGTTGCTATTTTTAGGGCACTAGCTCAGTCAGAGCTGGCACATGTATGTCTACCCAGACTGGACATTAACCTCCTCGGCTGCAGGGTAGACGTACCATGAGGTCCCTTGGAAGGCAGTACATTTGAGTTATGCAATACGTGTTTGAAGATTACCTTGATCTATGTCTCCATGCACAAGGAACGAAAACGCTAAACTAATATGAGTTCTTGAAACTGAAGGAAAATAACAAGATAGAGCAAAAGTGAAATGTCAGGAGAGCACAGTGTGTCTCCCTCTGCAACAGTCTGCAGCAACTCTCAGGATAAAATGGCTGCCTAACTCCACATGCAAGGAAAGTTTAGACTTTTTTTTTTTAATTAAAGGTGCAGTAGGCAGTTCCAGAGATGTGTACTCTGCATGACTAGAAACAATGACAGTTAAACCTGAAGTGAAAGCAAGGAAAGCTGTAGCTGTGTGTGCTATAGGTTATGCTATAGCTTGCTCATTCACAGGTCGTTCTAAACCATAATGTATGAGTGCCCTTTCCAAGAACAGAGAGAGACTGGGGGACAGTATGCGGTGCCATATGTGTGTGCGCACGCGCGCAATTGTAGGAAGCAAGTAAAGAAGGCTCTCTTGGGGAGTTCAGTAATTCTGGAATGAGTAGAACATTGCAGGCAGCTCTCAGACAGCTGATCCCTGACTCAGCAATTTCAGGCAGCAGAAAAGATGATTCCAGGAGGTTAAATTGATTGCAAAGGAGGTTCTACAAACTTGACAGCCTCAGAACAGCTCAACTTCATTTAAACTATTTCAAGGTAATTCCAGGAGGGCCAACGCAGAGAGAGGGATGGGAAAACCAAGGAGCAGCTGTCTGCTCTTACACTGCACACATTTTTTCCCCAGTCATTTTCTTTTCTGTTTCTCCTTCAAGGAATAATATTTCTTGCAGGATAAAAATCTGTCAGTTTGTCTTGGTTTTTAACTGCACGCTTCCTTAAGGGAAGCCTTGGGGCCAGCTCCTCGGTGGGTATAAATCACTGGCTTCAGTGCAGTTGGTGGACTTGCACCAGTTGAGGATCTGGCCTATGGATCTGGTCACTTTTTAGGAGATGATGCAGCAGAACTTTGTAAGATCTATTATGGTTAGTAACCAGTACAACACTGGATTCTAAAAGCGTCCCAGAATGCCTTATTATGGGAGACTTTGACCATGGAGGAAGCAGTTGATGTAATATTTGCAGCATATTAGAAGGAGGTAGATGGAATCCGAGTGAATCAATTTTTTAGATGTTTGGTACTTTAGTCATCTGTCAATATTAGTGTAAACATTTACACTCCAACAGGAGTCCATATAATCACTTGTCTATCAGTCACTTACTACTGATTCTGCCTTGCTACCATTGTTAATATTTACACTAGCATTTTATTTGCTGTAAGAGTCAAATATTTATTAACTGCACTCAAATTTCCATTGCACTGAGAATGCCTGGGCTCTGTAGCAGACTGGACCTTTTACTTCAGTTTCCAGGTTGGAATTTTCCCACAGCAAAAAACTAGATTGTGAGAAGGCAGGGCCAGTGCATTATTCTTGCAACACAGTCTATTGCCCTAATTAGGATTATGGCCCCATTTTGCTAGGCACTGTGCATATACCTCGTAAGAGATGGCCCCTGCCTGGAAGAGCTTGCAGTCTAAAGGGAAAAGGCAGACAAGGGGCTGGAGATGGGGAACTGAGGCCCAGAGAGATTTGCCTGAGGTCATACAGGGATGTTTGTGTCAGACTCTGAAATTGAACACAAATCTCCTGAGTCCAAGTGCCGCAAGACCATCCTCCTCCTTTGTGTAAACTATACTGGTAGCAAATATACCAGTGGAAATTCTGCCACCCAGTCAGAAAGCTGAAACAATAGCATGTGACTGAAAGGTTCAGTCATACATCACTACCAACAAGTAGCAAGCAGCTGAAGCAAACAGTTCACAAATGATCCACTGATTTAAAATTGTTTATCCAAAGTATTGGAAAGAAAGTCATGAATAACCAATACGTTCACAGCTGTCAGGTATGACATGCAGATGATTCCCAGAGGAAAGGGGCCTAATTCTCAGCATATGGTTTGCTCCCAATGAAACTCAGCTGAAACTGCCTAGAATTGAATGGATTTTCATCAGTGCTTTGCTTTCTCTGTGGTGGTTTGTTTTTTTATGTCAAAACAAAAAGCAAAATCATTTGTGAAACTCAGTGATCTGAGACCTGAGTTTGTAACCAAACATGAAACCCAGTGAAATTTTGTCTTGTTCCCAGCTTTGTTGCAAACATTTTGCATAGACTCAATGATGTCTCATGTCTGGCATCTCCTCAGAAGTGGGGTGTTAACTTTTGAATGGAGAAGAGTACACTAGTGTTCTGTAGAAATCAAGCTGATGAAATACACAGCATGAACGCTTGCTTGAAGTTTATTTCCATTTCTACACTGGATAACAAGATGAAGTCAGAGCCGGCGTTTCCATTTAGGCGACCTAAGGGCACCAGGATTTAGGGGGGCAGCATTTTGCCGCTCTTGGAGGCAATTCGGCAGCGGGGGGTTCTTCCTCGCTCTGGGTCGCTGTCGACAATTCTGCGGCGGGTCCTTCACTTGCTCCGGGACCCGCTGCCGAAGTGCCCTGAGGACCGGGAGTGCGGAAGGACCCCCCCACCGCCGAATTGCCGCCAACAACCGGGAGCGCAGAAGGACCCCCACCTAGGGCGCCAAAAACCCTGGCGCCGCTCCTGGGTGAAGTCCTCTGTTAAAGGGCAGATGGAGGGGCTCCGAGGGGAGTGGCAATTCTAATGCTTTCTGTGTTTTGTCCTTTGGCCACATGATGAGGATTGGCTTACCAAGGTGCAAGGAGTCAACTTATTCATTAGCCACCTCTCAGTCCAAGGAGGAAACAATATTTGTGTCTGGCTGCAGACAAGACATTCTGTCAACGTTCTTTGTAAACATTCTACAGATACAAGGAACTTCTACCGGATGAAGTGCTTCAGGGCGAAGCTGCTAGGGCAGGATGTTACACTGCACATACCCCATACCATTTCTAGGGAGGTTAAGGTCCTTGATACGGTAGAGGAGAGTTCTGCAAACGGCTCAAGGAGGTCCCTGTCATAGGCTTTGATGGGGCATTTTCATCTCCTTATATCCTTTCTAGCCTTGCCCTGACTATAAAACTATGTGGGCCAGGTTCTGACAGAGCTGCTCTGGTTTGATGTCACCCTCCTTTGAGAGTAGTTCTATTAAAAAAAATCTGTGGGGGCTAGTCACAGAGTAAGGTACTGCTCAGTGTAAAGGGGGCAGAATCCAGCCCATGGAGAACACCTTTCTATGTCCATCTTGCATGCGCTCTCTCTTCTGCTTTTCTTAGTGTCTTTTTTCTTTCCTTCTGGCTGCCAGTGGTCAGCATTCTCCCCACTACCCCCATGTTGACATGCCTGAAATATCTATGCTTCACTGGTTGGGCTCTTGGAAGTGCTTTCCCTGCTATCACTTCTTCTAGAGAGACACATTCATTTGTCAGCTTATGGAAGGAATTTCTAGCATTCTGTGGCAACACCACAACTTAATCTTGTTGTAAGCACCTATAGACAATTAGCATACAAGATGTTTCCCTCTCACACTGCGCTCTAATGGCCTGAGAGCTCTTTTGTTTTTTCTTTTTAGAATCTAAAGAGAAATTATGTAAGCGTACAGGAGCATGTGTCCTATAAATGACATTAAGAATTCATGAGATGGTATCCATATGGAACCGTCACACTGGTATTGTTATTGTACAATAGTCAAGTATTCATTTTTTCTAATGAATTCTTTAGTCATCACATACATTTCTTTAGTATTAGAAATGCTGACACGACTCATCTCTGTGGTTTATTGAAACAATACAGCTCCCACTGGATTTCAATGCCTATGCTATTGGCTTTGTTCTAATACTTCCTGGAGATGCTGGGAAGCCAAGGCTGCTGTTTCTCAAGACTGCCCTCTTCTGGCAGTTAACCTAATTTTAGTGTGCTGCAATGGTGCTTTTATATAGGTCTAGGTAGCCTGCACTTGCTGATGTTGCATTTCTTCAGAAAGAATTACAGCACTAATGTGGTTGAGAATGATTTTATATATTTAGTCTCAACTTCTGTAAAGTTTAACGTAATCTAGATGTTTGCATTAATAAACATCTGTGTGCGTGAGTGAGAGAGCGGCAAGGTGACTTATTGAGTGAACTGAAAATCCTAGTAGCAATATTTTATCCAGTACTGTCGAACCATGCTCTTGTTCTGTGTAATAATTAATATCTGTGCCCTGCTAGCTTTCTCATGAGTATAGCAATGCATGTCCTCATTCCCTAGCAAAACAATATTTCAGCATTGTTGAGTTAATTCTCCAATGTCCTCCTTTTGTGACTTGTTAGTTGTACGATTACTGTAAATATAAAATTTTTGACCAAACTTTGCTGATTATCCCTTCTGCTTGTTATCTTCTACCCCTGAACACTGTGCACATCCTTAGGAAAACTGTATAGTTTGCTTTTCGCATTACCTGGATTTTTTCCAAGCAAAATATCCAAGGTTCTCCAAAGACCGTGTTAGAATCCTTAAAGCTTCCAGTGCAGACCTATCCCTGTTGTATTGGTGAGCATTTCTCCAGTTCACAAAGCTGGACTATAGCGCCTTTTTTTTTTATTATTTCCCTGGGGCTGGTTTAAATACATGTAGGAGTTACATTAGCCATGGATCTATACTGCAGGATTGAGAGATACTTCTGCATTTCTTCCCTGTAAAAATATTTCATTTCTTTCTCCTTGACACCAGTCAGAACATTCTGCTCCATTGATCCCATTTAAAAACAATTAGTAACTATTTGATCCCATTTGAAATTGGGACATAAGCTGATTTACCAGCAAGCTATTGTTGTTCTTACACCCAATTAAAATGCTCAAGGAATTGATCCCTGGTTGGAAACCAAAGGTCATTCCCACCCAGATGACTCAGGCAAAGTAAACCAGTTAAGAGCTGCTCAGTCGAATTTCTTTCTTGATAGATAATGACTGGGGGTTTTCACCAGGGATCTGAAATTTTTCTATTGATGAAAATCTGCCTTTTCTGATACTCAGAGTTATCTGTCTTTTCTAAACTTCAGGGCTCTTGCCAAATTCACAGGCTGCCCTGTGAATGTGCTATGTCCCACAAGAGCTGTGTATTTTAATATGACGTGGTTTCCTTTGTTCTGGAACCAAGAGCAGCCTCCATGCTAACAAAACATATAAGACCCAATGATGCATTTGAGGAAAGTTAACTGGCAAGGTGGCCATTCAATGTAGAAATGTTTGTATGTTCGTTCCTCCCTTGATGGTGGTTCTAATTTGGGAGTGCATCTGTTGAACTAGATTTGATCTTCAGAGCCCTGTAATATTGAATATTCCAAAACTCAAGCTCCACGGGAGATTAAAGGATAACTCTCTCACTGCTGGACCTTATTTAATGGCCATGAAGGGTTCAAATAGAGGCAATTATCTCTTTCTCAAAGCTTCTCCCTCTTTGTGCCTGTGTGTATATAGGAACTGTAAGGCACTCTGGATAACTACAATGCAGAGCAGTAATTTTCTCTCCTCTGGATGGTTTTGGGGTTATGGTAGTGGGCTGGGATTAGGGAGGTCTGGGTTTACTTCCTAGGTCTGTCAGCCTTTGTGTGATCTTGGGCAAGTCACTTACTCACTCTGTGCCTCCATCTGTAAAATGGGGATAATTGTGCTTCCCTTCCTCACAGGGATCCTCTGTAAATCCATAAATACTAAGAAGCTATTCCAGTGTCATGGAGTCGGGAGCTATATCGGTACCTCCTAGACAAAGATGTTCCGGGGAAATGTTTATATTTGTTTAAAGCTCTTCCAGTGTGTAACTTGGTTACCAAACTGAGCTGATCTGTGCTTCTGATCTCCGTTATACTGCAGTATATCTGGAGTAACTCCATTGATTCATATTGGAGTAACTGAGCCCAGCGTTTGGCTGCCCGTTAACAGTAGATGCTAACACAAAGAAGGCACAATGAAAGACTGGGACTGAAATGTCCCTCTTGTGCAGAAAGGCCAGATGAATACACAGCTGCACATTAGAACTGCTCTTGGCTACCTGATATGTGAATTCCCAATGCATTTTTTTGAAGATCCGGGCTACTACACAAGGCCCACTCTTGCTTCCCTAACACTGAAGTCATTGGGAGCTTTGCCATTGACTTCAGTAGGATCCTAATCCCTGGTCTAACGACTCCACTGAGTTTGTAAACATGGAGCTAATGGAGATCAGTGTAGGAATGGCCAACCAAGTCAGGGGTCATTTCTGCAAGCAGTGTGACAGGTATCTTCTGCCTTCAGGGACGTGGGTACCATGTGCCTTAGAACCAGATTGCGTCTTACTATGTGTCTCAGTAGAGTTAAATTGCCCCATGGCGTAACTACATTGTAGCCAATGTAACGTAGTGATTTTAAAACAGCAGTACCTCAATGTAGAATGATGACTTCACTTTACATCCTTCTCCTCCTCTGGAAAGCAGTGTTTTAGTACCAAATCCTTTCCCTAACAGAGTAACAAGGGGAATCCACCTTTTAACTTCAAAGACCCACCATTTACTTTATATATTCCTGCCAGTAAATGCTTTGTTCTAAGAATGTGCATGAAATACTGACAAGCCTCCGCTGATTGTGAGTACAGCTTTAAGAAGAGCACACCAGTGATTAAACGTTATGCAGCAGCTTTGCATCCTGTCCACTCAGAGTATAATTTTATTAGGGAATTGGCAGGCACATCATCTGGCTCTTATGATCTGATGGCTGCTTTTTGCTAGGCAGTTTGCTTTTCACCCTACGTATCACAGGTAAAATGAGCAGAAAGGGGAACTCTGGGATGGCTTTGAACATGGAGGACCAGAATCACTTTTAGCTTAGTGGCACCAGTTCCAGACTTCCTTTCTATTGAGGGCCTCATGGGTAGCACCCACTTGGCTCTGAAGCCAGGCTATTCTCCTTTATCACTACTTTCATTAGGACAAGATTCTTCAGAACATGCGGAAAGTGAGGCTAAGTGGTAGAGTGGGTGTAGTGAGGTGCATGCTTGGCCCCTCTGGTCTCAGCCCCTGTTGCCTTCTGCAATCAGTCAGGAAGGCCTCAGCTTGATGCAACACCAGTGGTTTTTATTTGCAATTTCCCCACCACCACTTTCTACCTATGTACAGGTTTTGCAGCCAACTCGGCTTGGGCCCGGGCCTCCCTTCTCTCTGGCTGCCTCCCAAGCGTTATAGCCCTGGCTAATGAGGCTGGCAGGTGCTGCCCCTTACCAGGCAGACACAGGGCTATCCAACCAGCCCAATCCAGGGGAATGGATTGGGGCTGGAGTGGCAGGAGTGGATTAAGTGCTTCTCAGCCAGCCCCCTGTCACAGTGGGCTAATGCAGTGTAGCTTCTCTCATCTGGAGAACCAAGTTCAAACTGTGCCTTAGGTCACAACTAAAACAGATTTATTTTTTTATGGTGGTCTCTAGGGTGAGAAGGAAGCAGACAATACAGAGTACAAAGGATCCTGACATACATCCGACTCAGTAGGAGTAAAGGCTGCAGAAACGGGGCACGTTCACACAGGTATTTTCAGTCACATGGGCCTGATAAAAGCCAGTCAGCCTGCCCAGGTGTCAGTCTGTCCAAGGATAATTTCAGGAAACAGCTAAAGAAGGTTCTGCCCGGTGACACATGCTCACCCAACTAATCACTGAATGATTGGCAATAGGTGAGCCAGTTCTGAAAAAATGTAAAAATTGTCCCACATCCAGACCCTGGATCTGAACTCCCTACATGGGGCAATCTCAGCTCTAGGATTTGAGAAGGAGCCTGATGCAAAGCTGGGATCAGGAACAGAGTGCAGCCAAACTTTGGAGAAGAGGTTCACCTGTAAAATAGAAGAATCCAGTCTTACTGAGTCTCCTTGCCAGAACTCTGGGAGGGTCTGAATATTTGAGAGAGGGATATTTCCTATCTGGCACTTGCGGTTAATATGCAGAAGCTGAAGGATAAATGCCTAAAACCTTGGCAGAGAACCTATTTCCAGCAGAATTTTTCCAGAGGCAAGAGGTCTGAATATTGCTGAGATGTTTCAGATGAGCACCCAAACTGAACCTGAATTCAACCTTTAGAGATTTGCCTGGCTCTTGTTATTAATTGTATTAGAGGGTGTGCTGCTATCATGCCCTATAGTGACGCACAGGGTAAAAGATAATCATCGTATTAGGAGTGTATGGTGAAATTCATCCATAGGTGAGGTCTCCTGTGGGATCTCTGTGGGATCTTTTCAAGGGGAATTTCCCCACTCTCTGGGCACCACAGCTAGCAACTGCAGAGAGGGCATAAAGTGCCCTAGGATGCCCTGCAAAACAGTCTGCATGGGAAGCTCTGTTATTCTGGCTATATGTAGAATCCAAAGTTTTACCCATAAAGTCTGTCTAAGATACTGACAGCCCCTATCCCTAGTTGCTGATTGTGTCTTTAATCCCCACAACACCTCTGACGGGTGGGGTCATGCTCTTTCTCCATTTTATAGCTGGGAAACTGAGTCACAGAAAGGGTGAGTGACTTATCCATGGTTAAGCAGGGACCAGAAGCCTGGTCTCCCATGCACTAAACTGGTGCCCTAACCACTGGATCATCCTTTCTCTCTAGAGCCTTGATCTTATCTGGGGCTTACTGTCAGTTCATTAACACAGAGCGCACTGTTAGGAACTATAGTGCAGTGTTTCTCAAACTGGGGTTGCCACTTGTGTAGGGAAAGCCCCTGGCGGGCCGGGCTGGTTTTTTTATCTGCCCCATCCGTGGGTCCAGCTGATTGCAGTGCTCACTGGCTGCAGTTCGCTGCTCTGGGCCAATGGGAGCTGCTGGAAGCAGCACGCGCCGAGGGACATACTGGTTGCCACTTCCAGCAGCTCCCATTGGCCTGCAGCGGCAAACTGCAGCCAGTGGGAGCCACGATCGGCCGGACCTGCGGATGGGGCAGGTAAAGAAACCAGTCTGGCCTGCCAGGGGCTTCCCTACAAAAGCGGCGACCCGTTTGAGAAACACTGCTATAGCAGATTAAATCTGAAAATGCCATTCATTTAAACACATTCAGACAGGATAATTTTGGGCCACAGCCTTTCTCAGGTTAACCTGTTTTACAAAATGGTCTATGGCCTACAAGGCTGGGGTTTTTTTGTTTTTTTTTTTAATTATTATTTTTTATGATGATGATTGTTTGGCCCATTCTACAGCATGAAAAATCAGCTCATTGGATTTCCTTTTGTCATTTTTACTTTGATCTCTCTAATTTAGTGGTGACGCATTGCATGCTAGGAGGGGGGAGCCCAAACACATATATTTTCATGTTCCATAAGTGGTGCTTGCTTGGGAGTCTTTACTGCCAAAGCCAGTAGCAACGCTCACACAGCTCTGTGCTGCTGGATGTGAGGAACTGTGCAGGGAGAGGGCATTTCATCACATGCCAGCCCCTGTTGTTTTAACACTTGGAATATAATTTCAGCATAAAAGAGTTTCACCTTGAAACCATGTCACACCCTATTAAGGCAGAGAGGAAGACAGGTCAGTGGCCTTTTCTCCACCTGGGAATAGCCCCAAATCAGCAACTGCTGTCCCTGCACCAGTGCTGACCCCTGCGTTTAGACAAGGACAGGCAGGAGTTTGCATTGATTCAACGGATCAGGGATTGCTCATTACACAGGGTAACCCTTGATTAACTCAACTTCAGCTTTCCACTGTTCACCCAAAGGGGATAGGACTTATGCAGATCTCTGGCCACTGAGCGCAGAACTGAAGCTACTCTCAAATATATGCCTGGCCTGTTTGGTTTCTGTGTCTCTGAGTAGATATTTTCCCAAGCGCCCTGCATCCTGCATATACACACATGCTGCTCCTGCTGCCAACAGCCCACACAAAGATCTCTTATTCAAAAGGCTTGTCTGAAAGCAGTTGGAGCAAGGTGAGCTGATGGCAATCAGTAGTTTAAAGCACTGGATAACAGAGCAGAGAACAGAGCAGATTCTCTCATGTGAGCATAAGTTCAGAGCTCTTGTCGCTTTGCAGCAATCACCAAGAATAAAAGACTCTTGCATCAATCCACCAAGATACACAGTCCCTTCCTCTGAACCTTTTAAAAAATGTGTTTGTTCAGGAGCTTGTAAGATCTCCACCCTTCAAAAGCTTTGTTATGCACTGAAGAGGAATTTTTTTACCCTTGGAGTGCCCTAATTATACAGAGCATTGATTTTTTACAATGCATTCATGGATTGATTGTACTGCTATGCTCCTCCCACAGGAAGCAGCTTGCACGCTAGCATTTTTTGATCTCTCCAAAGTATTCCCTAAGGTGAATCAATGGCTCTTGCATCTTTTTGTCTCTCCCTTAACTATAAGGGAAGCTGACAATGTCTTGCTACTAAAATGAGCTGTAAGAAAAATATCTGAATATTATTAATTTCATCAAAAAAATCTTAGGTACAGCAAAATATATTGTGGTAAGATAATGTCCCCATATAGACCCAGCTAATTGTAATAACAGAAGAACCACAGGGACTTCCATACCACTTACCTTTAATAAACTAGCCAAGATAGAGACAATGATACCGTCAGAAACAGAGTGCATAATAAAATATAAAAAAAATCATTAAATGGTTTACTAAAGGTGGCGGGGAGACAGAGGAGATTTAAGTCTTTTATGGCTTTGGCACATTTGTAAAAGAAATCTTGAAGATACTGGTATAAAGCAGACTAAAGCCTTTAATTTACACTAAAGCAGAGGGTTCTCTTAAAGATATTAGCTCCAATTTTTAGGGAGAGTGTGCCAAGGTGGTAATGGAATAGACACAGATTCAATCTGAAGGCTTTAATTCATGTCCTAATGACTGTACATCATAATCTGAGTGACAGCATGGCTCGTTAAGTGCCTGATCCAAACCCCACTGAAGTCAATAGAAAGATTCAGGTCCTAACAGTGATGTTTCTGTAATAAGACCCAACACAGAGGATAGCTCCTAGAATAATGGGTTAATCTGGGATTAGCACAGAGATCCCTGTTGGGTCTGTATCTGCTGGCAAATACTTTATGTGGAGGTTTGATTCTGTTTTCATGAGGATACTGGAAATAATACTTTTGTCCATTCTGTTCCTTCGTTTTAACTTAGATCAGTGGAGGGGGTTTCATTCTAGCATGTCTTTTGCAATAAGGTTTGTTGATTTCAATCTAGTCCCTCAGTTTTACAATCCAGGGATCATATTTGTTCTGTTCGTACAGCACCTAGCACAAAGGGGTCCTGATCCAGGGCTGGGTTCTTGGTGTTAAAAGTAATTCGGCTTGGAAGGCTTAGATTTGTGTCAGTGAATGTCAGTAATCATTGTCCTCACTTTACACACACAAACTGATGAGAAAATATTTCCATCAGCAATTGAAATGTACAGAGGCAAAGTAAGGGAGGCTACATGAGAACTTAGAGTTTGATTTAAAAATATTGACTTAGTATATTTTGACATACGATGTTGAACACTTGTATTTTAATGGTTATAAAGCTGTAACTTTTTGAATCTAAGTGTCTACTGTAATTAATTATTGCCCTACCCACTCGTTGTCTGATGCTCCTATAATTTCCTGCAATTGTGAAAATTTAAATAGATTATATCAGTCAATTTTTAAGCTTTATAAGTTTTAATCTGTCAACATTATATTTAAAAACACCAAATTCAGCCAAGCCTACAAATAATAAAGCCATCAGAAACGCCCTGATGCCCAGCCTCTTCTGCCACTGTCCCACCTCATGAAGAGAAACTAATCTTTTTATTATCATGGGTGTAAACTTTCACACCTCTGTTATCAATTGCGCAGTTATGACCAGGTTTCCCTGTGATGCAATTTACTACTCTGTAACTATATAGGATGAAGAAAGGTATTGTTGTTCCAAAAAGGAAAATCTAAATCACTTACAAATGGTTTTTAGATTTATTTTTAAAGGGGAAAAAGTGTAATGTTGATCTTCCGTAGCTGGTATCAAGAAGACACATGGATGTGTACATGGGTGCTGGAACTCGGGGTGCTGGAGATACTTCTGCACCCCCGACTTGAAGTGGCTCCCATCATATACAGGATTTACAGTTTAGTTCAATGGCTCTCAGCGCCCCCACTGTAGAAATTGTTCCAGCACCCCTGAGTATAATACAGTCAAAGGTACAGTTTAGCTTCGATTCATCATTCACGTAATATTGGTGTCTGAAACTGATAAAATCAACAAAAGCCCAGATTTGCCCCTGGAAGGGAGTGCTGATTCTCAAATAAGGTGAGAGCAGCATCATTCCAGCACTGATTAAAGCAAGCAGTCTCCATTTTGTTAGGCTCCTCTTCTTTAACGGTTCGCCTGGCCCCAGGCTTCCAACATGAATGGCAGTTGTTGGCTGGGAAGATAATGCCCTTTTGTAGCTTTTTGCTCCCTCGTGATCTTAACATGTTGTGTAACAGTCTTGTGATTTCTTTGCTCAGTGGTGTTTGGAGGTTTTGAATGTACATTTCTCCCGTTTTATCTGTGCTGACTATGAACCTGATCCGGCTCTGACTAAATTCAGTGGTAAGACTCCTATTTACTTCAGTGGGAGTTGGATCAGAAGCCAAAACTGCAGATGTTGAACACCGTGAACTTTAGAAGACCTCACCATGCAAGTATAAGCTTTGTGCATTATCTCCCTACCTCTAGTGCTAAGGGGAGACTTTATCAATGAGGAGTGAATATCAATATAAAATATATTCGGGGAATTGGATCCCAAAGTTAGACTCTTGAGTCTGCATTTAGGCATCTAAAGAAAGAAGCCAGATTTCAAAGGTGTAAGAACTTGAAGTTCCCATTGGCTTTAATATCAGTCTGGGAGCTTAGCTCTAGGCATCCATATTTGAAAATCTTAGCCAAGGTCCATGCCCTGAGCATCTTACAGTCTGATTCCTTTGGGTACATGGCAGCTAATTCAAAGCTGATCAGTGATGGAAGTCTCAGAGGTAGGCAGTCAGAATATGCTGTAGGGGGAAGCATGGCTTGAGGTGCTGTGGGATGCATACCTGAGCTCCCTGGAACCAAATGCAAAGGGACTCTTGGGAAAATCTAAACACAGACTAGATTCTATGGGGCTGAGCCCAAGAAGCTACAGAACATGCAGGGTCCACATCCAAAACTGCAGCACTCATTATGTCTGAGGAATAGGGCCCTATGATCCTTACCTCTCAAGCCCTCGCCTTTGGGATGGCAGGATTTCTCTTTTCAGTTCTCAATAACCTAGAAAGGTAGCCGATAATTGGCTGGATGTTCCAATTCATTTTTCCCTGAAAACAAATGTCGCCTCCTGTATCAGAATAGTGCCAAATGGATAGAGTGTCATAGTGGCTCACAGTGTTGGCTCTTCCAAGTTCAATGTCACGTCTCCTGCACTAATGCCTGAGACTTCAGAGCAAGGTCAGAAAAAAAGTCCCATATTGTAGCTTTGCAGTTGTGGATTGCTAGAAGAGGAAAGGGGAGAGGGGATCCCTCCTGCCCCATGGGGTAGTCAGTTTATGCCCTGAACGTGAGCGATTTACCTTTATTTCCACATCTTACCCAGTCCCCTGTTCTAGCCACCAGACTAGGCTGTCCCCACTCTCTAACAAGGATTTTGGCCTCTTGTGATTTTGGTGCCCTTTGCGCCACTCACATTATTACTTTGTAAAGTAACTTAAATGCCTGCTGCCTTTGGAGCGATATCATCTGGGCGCGGCTCATTGCAGGCGGATTCTGTAGTCTCGGCCAAAACCTGTGGCCTTGAAATTAATCTCCGCCAATCTTTAGATTGCAATCAAACTTTCTAACATGGTTTTCCCTGTCCCCTTTTCCCATCTCCTCGGTTCTGCCCCTCCTTCATTGAAAATGGAAGCCGGGACCATTGATTCTATATAGTCTCTCATGGCTCCTAATATGGTTCAGTTGTTCCCTAATTCTCAGTGAGCTGTCTTCCAAAGCCGTCTCGAACTGATGATATAATAACAGCTTGCTCATTACTGCAAATATAAATAGTTGAAGCATCCCCTGAGAATGGACGCAGCTGGTGGAACTTCACATATTAGCACCGCATTAATATTTATGGCAGCTCTGTGTAAGTATGCAAAATATTGGCGTGCCTCCATGCAAAAGTTTACACATCTGTCATTCCTGATTCTGCCTTAATATCCTACACTGGTTAGTAAGCTGGAGTGGAGAGCTTGGGTCCCTGTTCAAACTGCAGCCAGAAGAACAGTTTACAGGGCCCTGCCCAGCCTAGTGTCTTTGGGCTTGATTCTCCTCTCACAGCAGTTTAATGCCATTAAAGTCTAGGAACTAGATTCTGATCCTATTTAGGCCCCAATCCTGCAAAGCACTTATGCATATGAGCAGTCCCATTGAATTTATTTCTCCACAGGCTGTGGCCATTTAATTGAATCTCATAATTCAAGTTAAGCACATGCTTAATGCTGCAGGATCAGGGCATTATTCCAGCACGACAAGGATGGCGGTCCATTGACTTTGAGGAATTTGGATTCACACAGGTGTGAGATTGGAGCTTGTTCTTTACACTCCAATGCTGCACCAGTGGATGCCATTGTCTGCACTGCCATCAGGAAATGGGGCGGCGTCAGGAGGCTCGGTTGGGTTTTGAAAGGACAAGGTGGCAATCCGCATAATTGTTCTTCTAACATTTAAACTGTCTCGGCTAGGATTCCAGTCAGTGACTTCCCCTCGGGTTAGACGAGAGAGAAAGTAATGGTGCCATAAAAGCACGTTTCAGTATATCTTTAAAGTTTAAAGAGTTTAATTGAGGGATGGCTTGCTGTTTGGGATGAGTCTGCAGTGTGGCACTTCCCTAGGAAAGGCACCAGGAGGGTCAGTCCTGCCCTGTAACTTCAGGCTTAGGTATTCCTAGGACTAAATTTTTACCAGTTTCTGCTCCAGCGGCATGTCAGATTTTAAATGAAAATAATATCAGATGGTGCAAATCTTCAGTTGGTGTCAATTAGCATACTCTGTTTGCTTCGGTAGCAATTTGCACCAGCTGAGGATCTGGTGCAGCTTTACTAGTTTAATGTTTGAAAAATCACACTGCATTGCCAATTTATAACCATCTTAAGGATAAAGAACTTGCATTTTAAATAGCACCTTTCATTCAGAAGGATCTGAAAGCACTTTAAAAACTAGCCAATATACAGGGACTCTCCATGATCACAGCACCCATGCCTGAAATGAAGCCACCTCTCCAATGGAAACACAGTACCCAGCATCCTTGCACAACATTTTTAGGACCGAGGATGAATATCTTTTTACTAAAAGAAACTGCATGAGGCATGCAGCTAGGCAAATGTATTACCTGTGCGCTCAAACGTTGTACACACACACACACACACACACACACACAATTCTTTGTATGTCAACGCACTGGTTTGCCATGAGAGATTAAATATTACCCATTCTGTTTGCAGTTTATGATCCCCCTCTCTGCACTAGGTAGAGTGCATTCCAGTTTGCAGTGCAGCGTTAATGAAATATGAGGCACACTGTTGAATTGCATGAATCATGATTTATAAAGAAAGATGTTTTGAAAATGAATAACAGCTCCATTAAAGGAACTGTGATATTTCGCATGGTGGTTTTCTTTGGTCCTTTTGAGAGCATTTGGTGTTAGGATTTCAGCATAATCAGTAGTAACTGTAGATCAGCATTTCCCAGAGTGTGGAGGCATAGAGGGAAAGGACGAGCCTCTAAAATCTTCTCTATAGGCTCAGCTTTCATTTAAAAAACAGATTTGTTTCTAGCTGTTATGGTTGGCATTAAAACCTTTAAAACAGGATCTGAGCGTAACCAAGTCACTAATGACTGCCTGAATTTGCAGAGAGTTTGAAACAATAGCTCCGAGGTGTGAATTGTCTCATGCCTCTCCTTGGATATTAACTCAGAAGATGCCAGTGATAATGCACTAAATGAGCATTTTCCAAAGTATGGAGAGCAACTCTTGGGGGAATTCAAAAGACAAGCTGTGAAGGGTAGGAGTGATGCATCGATCTTCAGCAATGCATGGCAGGGCTGCAGTGATTGGCTTTATTTTCCTGGAGTGGCTAATGCTGCTGTAGATTGTGGGTGAGATTCTCAGTTTTGTTCCAGCAGCCCCTTTGAGCTGCCTGAGCAGTCAATTAGAATCTGTTGCATTGGCACAAGCTTTACTTTGCATAGGTTTGGGATACTGTAATTTTTATTAGGGCTTCGCACGAGCATAGCTCTAATGGTGCAGATTTAGCTAGAGCAGGCAGCTCCAAAGTCTTCAACGCTTGCTTTATAAAAATGACTTTGCAGCAGACAAAGCAATTGTTTATTGAGATACATATAATAAGCAGCCAAGTTTGTATAATACTGTCCACAAGCTTTTCAGCGGGCTCTGTGAAACATTCAGGGGATGACTTGAGAATGGCTTATTTGCTTCTTACTAAATCCCTACCCTGATGCTGTTTTCCATCCTCTGTCTCAGACTAATATAAATACATCTGGCGTACAGGTCTGGGCCCAGATCCTTGGTGCTGGCTGGGGAGCATATAACACAATTTAGGAGGAAGTGGGTTAGTCCCCTAATTTGCTCTGGTTGACAATGACCCAGGGTGCCAATACAACATCTGCAGATTAGTAGGATGTATGGGAATCCCAGTCGCAATCCCTCCCCCTTGGCCACACAGCATGTCACCTTTTTATGCCACCTCTATCTCTTTCCCGTTACATTGGAGTTATGCCCCCTACCTAGCTACACCATCTTTAGGACCACTTTGCACTGGCTGACCAGCACAAATTATCCTCAGTGCAGCAAAGGGCCTAGTCTTTATGTACTTTGTACAGAGTAGGTATTATGTTATCAGACAATGCAGAAATTAAGGGTTTGATCCTGCAACTCACTCAAGTGAGTAATCTTTTCCCAAGCTGGCAGTGCAATTGAAGTTCAGTAAGATTGCTCCCATGCATCGCGACTATTCATGTGAATAAAGTTAATAGCCCCAAATTGTAATTTTTTGGATTTGTTGCTTTCAGTTCAGCTTTTGTTTATAAGATCAATTATAACCTGACTTCTTGTTAGTCAGTCCCAGAGAACTGGGGAAATACTGCAAAATACGTTCCAGTAATGTTTGCTGGAGTTTTTAAATGAATTTGCTTTGGATATGATGGTTTGCAGAAACCCAACAGAAAAAGAAATGCATTTCAAAGTTGTCTAGATATTTACAGAAAACTAATCTTTAATTTGCTGGCACAAGTATTCACACTTCCTCCAGTTAGAGCTCAGAAATACCATGTGACTTCTGACCAATCACAACTACCCAGCATGTCTTGAATATTGAATATCAAAGGTTCTGAGAGAATTGTTTCTGAACAATCCAGTTTAAAAATTATTCACAACATATTTCCAATAATGAATACACTCAAGGAAACCACAATTTGCCTGTGGCTTTCTGACAAGCAGTGAGAAAGGCAACATTAGTTGGATAATCTATTAGTTGAAAATATTTGCTCACTTCTACAGAAACCCACTTTAACACAAATAGTCCTTAGAGGACAAAAGGTCAAGGAAAACCTATTTCCATAAAATCTTGTCCCCTCAGGTACTCTAGCTAAAATGAATTGATAATACATAATTGCTTATCAATGCCTTTTTATAAAAGATTAAATACGTTTCAAGTCTAATTTAGACTTTCTGACAAATGGCTTAAAGAAGAACTGCTGTACTGAAAAATGTCCATGTCATTCTCCCCCAAATCATAGTTTCAATACACACAGCCTTAGCCTGACATCTGAATGATGTCTTTTATTAAACATTAGTAACAGAGAGCACTTAAATCATGGTTTCCCTGTAAGAGAGAGATGTGTTCAAGTCGGATCTGCACATTTTAATGCCATATTTCTTCCTTTTACTCTCCCCGTAAGACAAATTTACTTACTCCACAAAAATGTTTTGCTGAAAATAATTCATCCTTCAGTGTCCACCTAATGTACCTTGTGAGTAATGTGAAATGATGCAAAAATTACAATATACTGGACATGTTTGGAATATTTAGACATTGCCATGTTAAAGGTTATGTATACCACAGCAGTGAAATTATATGTAATGATTATCATATTTTAGAACATTGCCATGCTGATTTATAGATAATAAACATAAAAAGCTTTGATCAGATGCATCCTGAATGTAGTGAGTGTGCAAAAAATTGAATCCTCTGTTTTCAGAACAGCTGGTCAAGCCAAGAACCAGGGTTCCAAAACCTGGCCACTTCTCATACTCACAATTTGCAGGTGTGAATAGTTGTGGGCACAATTTTGCACACTCGATTATTTGGAGACCTAGTTTAGATCATTTAGGCATCCAAGAAACTGATCTATCTGTGGTATTTATATCACCCTCATCATTGTAGCATCTGAGCGCCTGACTATTTTTAATGTATTTATCCTCACGGTGCCCTGGTGTGATAGGGCAGTGCTGTTAAATCCATTCTACAGGCAGGGAGCACAGAAGTTAACTGACTTGCCCAAGGGAAGGCTGCAAATGAACAGGAGTTTGAATCTGGGTCTCCCAAACGTAGACTAGTGCCCTAACCACTGGACCATCCTTCCTTTATGATTGCACCCAAAGGTGCAATTAGGTACTGAGGTAGTTAAATGAATATAGAAATATTGCACCCATAGACTAAGACTACAAAAAAACTCCAGAAGAGGCCCAGATAAGAATGGGTAGAAGATCAGACCCCCAAATTGTATATTCTCCGTTAAGACAATTTAACAATGGTCTTACTCAGAGGGTTTAACTCACCCTATGCAGAAAGCACGCACAAGGGCTGTGCACCACTTTGGTCTCACTTCAACCCTCAGAATAGAGTTAAAGTGGGTTTTGAGTGTTGCATAGGCTTGTACTGACCTTCTGAATAAGGGTGATTTTCACCTGTAGGGCCCAATCTGGTTCCTACTGAGGGCAAAAGTAAAACTCCCATTGACTTCAGTTGGAACAACATCTGATCCCCAAGTGGTAAAGTTATAAATGTACACATGCTGTGTACACAACTTTCAGTGCCTATGTAGAACACCCTTCAATGAACCACACCCTGCAAGATGACCTTTTATTCAAAGGACGGCAGCCCTAGTAGTGAATCACCATCCCTCTGCTAAGAACTCTGCATACCCACTGCAGTGCAGGATCAGCATTGGGAGTGATCCCAATTACAACTGATATTTGGATCCACCATGACTTACTGACCCCCAGACAGGAGTGCTGCCAGCTGAGCTGTGCTGATACTGATGCTGATCGGCTCTGGTATTCTAAAGCATTGCCGGTGGCTAGCTGAGAATTCCAATGCTGCTGTTTCTAAATGGAGTTATTGCTGCAGGTGCCACTAATGGGCAAAACATTTGTGTTTCCTAGGCAATCAAAAGCTACCACCTATGTAGCACTTTACATTTTCATTGCTCTGCACAAACATTAACTAATTAGTCCTCATGCCATAAAGATTTTTATCCCCATTTCCCATCCCAAAAGCCCTCCAACTTAACTTCCTGCAGGCTCTTCTAAACTACACCAGGTGGACCCTAACTCGACCAGGAGGAGCAGTACCATCGACCCTCCAGAAATGTTCCCAACAGAGATGCTAATGTGAAGTGAGGCCTTATCTGCTACAATTGAGTCCTGCATTAAAAATCAGCCATGTGGAAAGGACAACACAGCTCAGTTTCTGGTCTGCACCATAAGTACTATCAATATTTATTAGAAGAATCAATATTCCATTGGAAAGTTGGCATTTCAGAGAGATCCTAACTCTTTCCAAAACAGGGCAGAAGCCAAAGTGGAGAGCAACAATGATGTACTACAGCAGACTAAAGAAGCCTTTTTCCCCAAGTGTAGGTGAAGGACTAGCCAGGGGAGGAGTGCATGGAACAATGACAATGCAGATTTCCCATTGCTAATGTGGCCAGGTGGAACAGAGGTGTGATTGGTTTTATTTTCCTGAGTAGGGCTCAGCTTTCAACAATCTGGTAAACGTTACACCAAGGTATTTTCCCTTCATCAAGCTGTGGGGAAACAGCAACTGTAACACTTTTGAGAAACTAGCTACTTAAACCATTTCCAAAAGGAGAAACAAAACTCAAGGTGTTGCCATTTGGGAGGGGGAGCTTTCTTTAAAGAGAGAAACTCCTATCGCATCTATGACGGGTTTAGTCACAGAGATCCCTTTGGGACCATCACCTGGTGTGCTGAAATTACCACTGAGCCTGTTTTCGCTGCCAGCCTGGGACTTCCAGAATCCTGCCTTGTTGAGCCAGACACACTAGCCTGCTGCAACACAGACACAGGGTCTGGGCCACACCCCCAAAGCTGCAGACTTTAACTAAAAACAACTCAGCAGTTTACTGTCTCCAGCACCCAGACACCCAGCTCCAAATGGGATCCAAACCCCAAATAAATCTTTTTTACTTTGTATAGAGCTTATACAGGGTAAATTCATAAATTGTTTGCCTTCTATATCACTGACAGGGATATGCACAGCTGTTTGCTACCCCAGGTATTAATCACTTACTCTGGGTTTATTAATAAACGGCAGTGATTTTATTAAGTATAAAAAGTAGGATTTCAGTGGTTTAAAGTAATAACAGACAAAACAAAGTAAGTCACAAAGCAAAATAAAACAAAACACACAAGTCTAAACGTAATATATTAAGAAAATGATTACAGGTAATATCTCACCCTCAAAGATGTCCCAATAAGCATCTTTCACAGACTAGACTCCTTCCTAGTCTGGGCCCAATCCTTCCCCTGGTACAGCCCTTGTTAGTTCCAGCAGACATCGCAAGTGGTAAGCAGGGGCTTTCTCATGACTGGCAGCCCTTTTTTGTCCTGCTCCACCCCCTTTTATAGTTTTCGCATAAGGCGGGAATCTTTTGTCTCTCGGGGTCCCCACCCCTCCTTCTAAATGGAAAAGTACCAGATTTCAGATGGATTTCATTATCAGGTGACATGGTCTCATGTCACTGTAAGACCCCTAGTCTCCATTCCCCATGGGTTGGCCCACATGTACACAGGAAAGCTTTCAAGTAACTATGGCCATTTATAACTGATTGTTTCTGGAGCACCCTTAATGGCCTTCACTTAATATGTTTACAGTGGTGATTCAAGTTTATATCTTCTTCTCCTAATTCCAGATATAGAAATAATACAGGCAAACAAATAGGATGAACACACTTAGTAGATTACAAGCTTTCTAATCACCCCATACAAGGGGTATTTAGTTTAAAGCATATTCCAGTTGTCATATTCGTAAGCATATTTCCATGAAGCATATGGAGTACAATGTCCCATCGAGCAAGTTAGTCCTGATATGCCCAACACAACTCCTTGTAATAATCTGACAACTAAACCAAACTCAGGATCAGATTCTCGGCTGGTGGAAGTCAGGGTAGCTCTGCTACCTTCAGTGCAGGTATGTTGGTTTACACCCACTGAGGATGCAGCCTTCAGCCTGTAGATGAAGCCAGAGCTGAATTCTTGTTATTTGTATTGCAGTAGCACCTAGGAGCTCTTGTCATGGAGCAGGACCCGCTTGTCCTAGGTGCTGTTCAAACATAGAACAAAAAGACAGTCCCTCTCCAAAGATCTTACAGGCTTCTGGATATCCTTTTGACAAGACCTGCTAAACTGGAAACCTGGCTACGGCAGGGGTTCTCACTTTAGACACAGCATTGTTGTTACAATAAGTTTAGTGGCTGAGAACAGGAGACGGCTGGATGACTAACTTTGGAAATTGATAGTTTTGGGCTGTGTTAATTATGACCCTACCAATGAACTTTGATTTCATTTACATGTCCTCTTGAATAGCATAAATGCTTCCAGAATGAGAAGAATACCTTTAGCACATTAGTTAATATCACAGGAAGGGAAATGACTGCTTGCTATATTCTCAGCAGGCATCTTTACATGGAAGGATGTAAACTGACTCTGAATTATTTATCGTTCCAAAGACATCAAATTGGGCAATTAATCTTGAAAACTTAATTTAAGTCCCCTAAAAGGAGGGCTCTGAGCCTTCTGAAAATGTGTCCTCCATAAAAGGCAGAGGAACAACACACAGCAGGATCTGACACCATCAGTTGCTAGATTCAAACCTGTTCTGGGAACTCATGAATATCTGTCCCAGTGGAGAGAATAGCTTTAGTGGCGGTGTAGCATTGTAGTGCTCAGGGGATAAGGATAGTCCAAGGCTTAGAGCATTAGTCTGGAACCGGGAGACTGGAGTTCAGTTCACTGCTCTGCCACAAACTTCTTGTGTGGCCTTTGGCAATTCACTTAGTGTCTCTGGCCCAGAGCCTCCAAGGTATTTAGTCATCTAATTCCCATTCATTTTAATGGGAGTTAAGTACCTAAATATCTTAACAGATGGGGAACAGACACACAAAATGGCAATAAAGCACTGCCCTATCCCACAGGTGTGCGGTGAGGATAAATAGGTTAAAGATTGTATGGTGCTTCCAATACTATGATATTGGGGACTCTTTACATGCCAAAGATAGAGCAAGGGGTCCATTCAGAACCAAATCCGGAGATTTTTACGTGGTCCAAACTCTCATTGACTTCAATGGGAGCTTGGCTGAGTAGGACTTGAGTGAAAACTGAGCTATGCAAAGTTTGGAGGCCTGCTCCAAAGCCCACTGAAGTCAAGAGGTGTCTTTCCACTGATTTCAGTAGAGTTATCTCTTGAACTTCTGCTTAACTGTACCATTCTGATGCTACTACTAGTTGGGTGATGAAAACTGCAGAAGGTCTAGACAATTTATTCTGCTTAATTTCCTCCACTGAGATGTTTTATCCTCACTAATAAAAGACTATAACTTGATCATTTTTAAAATATTGTTCCTTCTAAATCTTTATGGCTCAAAGTGAACTGAGATCATTAGAAATTATTTTCTGTGCGGTTCAGTCAGTTGCAAAGGGCTATTTCAATCACTCTGTACCTGGTAAGAGGAGATCTCATTTCCAGAGGCAAAAGGACATGACTTAATCACTTCCTTGCTTGTTAGGTGTTTTAACAAGTTGTATTAAGCCTCACCAATGGGAGCTGTCTTGCCAGATTAAAAATGATAGTTCACTTCTCCACTATTACAAGGCAGCATTTGTTTTCTTTTGTTTTTCCAGGCAGTCGCATGCCACTGTGATTTTACATGAAAATATATGACTGATATCACCCAGAAGTAATTAGGTTTTAAAAGCCTTGATTGCAATAGACACAAACGTTATGGCTTTATGGTGCTACTGCATTGTCAGTTTTATAGCTGTTGATTCTGCAAGTATTTCATAGATCTGTCAATCGGAATAACTTAGTTGACATTGACTGGGACCATTAATCAGAGGGAAGCATAATCTGCATTCTTATTTCTGTGGCTAAGGTTGCAACTGCAGTAGAAGCCCCACCCACCCAGCCTTGCTGCATCTGGTACATCACAGATCTTCAGTATTTATCCATTTAAACAGACCCACTTTGAGCGATGTCCTGGAGTATCTCAGTTTTCAAATAACAGGCCACTTATTATTCTTTGTTCCATCTCTTAGTAGAATAGAGGTTTGTTCTTTTAAGTATTTATTTAAATATCTAATGTTGTGTATATAAATATGGGAAGTTAATGCCCGGACAAATGTAGTTAGATCATTTCATCCTTTTACTGGGGAGGGAGGTGTGTTATAAGGACTCATTGGCGTATTGAAATTCTAGTAGGAGTGGGACATTGCATTTGCCTTCTTAACATCTCCATTAAGCAGAACGTTAGTCAGAAGAAAAAACTCATGTGTTTTCAGTGATTGAGTTTAACAGCCTGTGTTTATATTCAAATGGAATATAGTGGAATTAGGCCACTAACGTTCAAGGCAATTCTGATATAACTGAAGAACTTTGAGAGCTTTTTGCTGCCCTAATCAGCACTGCAATGAAGTACAATATTGCGAGAGTGAAATCCTGGCCCTACTGACGTCAAAAGCACAACTCCCATCAATTTCAGTGCGGCCAAGAATTCATCCAAAGTGTCTAGTGCTGATCCAAATCTCTGACAGCTGAGCCGGAAAGAAGGGTATTACTTTAGAAGAATTTGCTTATAACCTGCAGCATGAAGCATTTTATAAAACAATCAACACACTTTTTTTAAAGTTAATAGTTCTCTTGGCAAAATGTATCGCCTAAGACGGGATCAGTACTAATACTCTTTAATTTTCTTATAATAATTAGTCTCATCAGATCCCCCCCAAACACAACAGTTGCAATATATTTACTACTTTCAAATTCCCACTTTATTCCTCTTTCTTGTGAGCTCAATTTTACAGTGAAGTAACCCCACTAATTTCAGTGAAGTTGCTTCTGATTGACACCATTGTAAGATCAGACACAGGCCCATAGTAAATTGTGCCTTATCTGTTCATAGTAAGATGTGCCTTACAGTTGTCCTAAAAAGGGCACAATTCTGCACTGACTTACACTCTATCTAAACCCAAGTCAAAGGCATGGCAAATCAGTGCAGAATTTGGCCCTGAAGCTCTCATGCACACCCCAATCTAGGTTGACTTGTAAAATCTCTCACACTTAACATCAATCTCCCATTAGGCTAAGAATGAACAGCAATATGGAAGCATGCCAAAGTTCATGCCAACTCATCAGGAAATTCAAATTGCTTTAAGTACAGGAACCAAGGACCCTTTCGTTCATGCTGCAGAAACCATGACAGATTGGACCATTCAGAAGGTGATCCCCAAATCAGGATTTCATTCTGGTACAGGAGTTTATGAACTAGACTTAAATATTTTGAGGGAAAGGGGTGAAAAAGGACAGGGGGGAAAAAGAAGCATTCTTTCAGATCAGGATAAAGGAGCTACTATGACTGGGGGAGAGACACTGAATCCCCAACATCTAAATGGTACAAAGCCAACCCTGGTCATCTGGCTCTGCAATTAAATCATCTGATGTACATACACAACTACAGTAACTGCACATGCAAGCAAGACATACAATTACACACATGCAGTTAGTTATGCAAATCTTGCTCTACGGTGATAGAATCTGATCTGTTCGTATTACAGCTTATGAGGTCCATGTTAAGTAGTCTCAGTTCCTTCAGGTTTGGGTAACCTGCCAGGGCCAGCGTTCTTCCTTCAGTGTATAGGTAACAGGAAACACACAAGGTTACTGACTTCAAGAAATAGATCCTAGACACACCCACCTTGTCGGATACTTTTGCATTACTCAGCCCTGGGTCAAGGCAGGCATATGTCAAGTCATGTCACGGCTTTGTTTGGGTACTTGTTTTGGTCTTCATCAGAGCTCTTCTAAGAACGCTGCTAGATATCTAATCTCATTCATTGCACTAGAGCAGATTCTGCCTCCCTTGTGAGTAGTCCATTGGCCCCAGCTCATGCATGTTACCCAGTACATAACATTAAATGAAGCACACATTTTAAAAAAAGGTTTACAGGCCATCTAATCAATGTCAACCAAAATCTCCAAGCCACAGAAACACAGACCCCCTCCCCCACAGCTGGGTTTTAACTTCTCTTAATAAAATCCTGGAGGAAAGGATAAGCTCTACACACTGACTTGAAGGTGAACAAACTTGGGCTGTCCTGGACCCAGGAGGAATTGTGAATTCCAGAATCTGGGGCCTTCTGCTATCTGCATGATGCACAAATCTAAGGTGCATCAGCTTGGGTGTCTCATCTCAACTCAATTGCCTCTTTAAAGCCTTTTATGGGCATGAATCTAATTAAGGTCCAGTGGTAGCACAAGAATCCTCATCTAGGGAAGAGCGTTAGGGAAAGCAGCAGTATAATGATCTTGCAGCAAACTCCATCCACTGAAATACTTGCTCCTGAGAGCAGTCTCCTTGAAGTCAAGTTTGTGACCCCAGCAGTTAGCACTAAGTGTTTGCAGGGGCAGGCTCAAAATTATTTGCCTGAAACCAATAAGAGTGAAGAACACACTTCTCTGGGAACAAGTGAAGGCAGGTCAAAGACATGTTCCCTGCCCTTGGAATGGGGAGTGGTGGGTTTGAGATGGTCCTTAGTTCCTGTGGGAGTTTGTTCCACAGTGTGGGACCAGCCCCCCACTGTTGAGAGTGCCACTGAGCCAGCAGAACAGAGCGGTTGACAGTGACCCTTCTGGAGCTTGATGTGATCCTGTAGATATCCTGGGCCTAGGCCATGGAGCAATTGGAAGATAAGGACTGTGACCAAAAGGAGGTTGGATAGCCGTGTGTCTGAACCATCCAAGGCAGAACAAATCTTGCATCTTGTGAGGGGATTAGACTACATGACCCTCACAGTCCCTTCTGACCCTATGGTTCTATGATTCCAGGTCAATCAAGTAGAGTAGTTTTCAAGTGTGCTCATTTCCTGCATGGTTGCTATAGTGAAGGGAGTTCTGCCTTTCTGGTAATCTGTAGTAATTTGGGTGAGACTTCGGGGGTTCCATTATTCTAGGAAGGCATACATTGGCATGCCTAAGAGCTGTGCCTATCTTTTATCTGCTGGTGGACACTGGAGAATTGTTTGGCTGGATCCTGATGAAAATAGGGGGCTGGTTTACACTTCTTTAAAAAGAGAATTCTAGACAGCAGACCCAGGAAGAAAAAGATTTGAATCACCAGCAGATGAGCACAAATTCACCTGCCCCCAAGCTATATCAGTCAGTCCTAACACTGGGGTGTATTATCTCATTGTATCACTTAACATCCATTAATGCTTATGGGACTTATTCCAGCTCATGGAGATACCCAAGTAAGAATTACCTTAAAACCCTGAGATTCAAGATTGAGGGTTAATTTACTTCAGGAGCGTAATTCACTGACCAGGGAAGTTCCAGGTGTTGGTAGACATAAATAGCAAAGAATCTCTCTGAAACTTGCTTTACTGTTGGACGGGACACTTTGGAGATATTTGATTTATACTGGACTGAACTTTAATCTAGGGGCATGTATTCAGTAAAAATATTAGGGTCTAGATCCTCCACTGGAGGAAATCTGCCTGTGATATATAAACAGAATTATTGTGCCCACTTATTCAGCTGGTAGAAATCAGCATAGTTCTAATGAAGTCAATTGGGTTAGATCCTCAGCTAATGTAAAATAACCTAGTTCCATGGACTTCAATATACTGCACTGACTCAGGATCTGGTCCTTTTCTTCACTGAGTCTGAAGGTCAAATTCTGACTTTGGATGTATGCACACAGGACTCCTATTGACTTCAGTGCATCAGAGGGCAGATACAAAAGCAGATCTTTCTGTTTTGATTTGTTTCAGTCCTCCCCTGGGAGGATGTGGTTGGGAAGTAGAACCTGATGATGGGTAGAAAATACACTGGCAAGCAGACTAGCTTTTCCATCAACTACCCAGCTATCTTTGGGTAGGCGAGCATGCAGCTAACATTAAAGGCATTTTGGAGGTTGTCAAACACAAGAAAACCTGACTTTGAAATACATACTCAGAGGTGCCTGTAGAGGTTGTTTTGCAACAGGTGCCATTTAGAAAATGGAAACTGCTATGCTATTCAGTGCTGTCACTTGATGAATTAGCACGTTATTTCTCTTGAGCCAGTTGCACTTTCAGCACCAAAGAAGAAACCCTCTTTTGGCAGCAGGTCCTAGGGAAATCACAATCAAGCCTGGCAGTGGATATTAATAGCTTGCCGCGGCATTAAATAATGACTTCATCTCAAACATTATCTCCAAGGCTAGGGGAGAGATCCCAGATAGATGCATTTTAGAAAGAACTGATTCAGCTGCACTAAATTCCATTCCTCATGTGTTCAGCTGAGAATAGAAGGAACAGTATTAAAATGAAATGCTAATAGCAACTCGGATTCTGACTCTCAGTTCAACACTTGATTTATCCCAGTTTCTGGGTTACCAGCTTCCCAGATCCCTTTTGCAAACCATCTGTTTTCTATGCTAACCATCAAGTACTTATTCCTAATAATAATACTTTGTGCTTCTGTAGGGCAAGCATTTCAGGATCTAAAGCTCCAGTCCAACAAAGCACTTAAGCACGAGTAATTAATTCATTGGTCAAAAATCAAAATGTAATGAACTTGTACTTTGTCTCGGAAATATAGGATCATGCAGTCTTTCAAAAATCACTGAAGAACATTGGAGAAACACTGTTCCAATTTATCTATATATGCTTGGTCTTCACTAAAGATTTTGTAGTCCCAGATGGAAACCTTGTTTATAGATCCTCTTGGATGTAAGAAAACAAGTTACCAGGTTGAGGTTTATACCATCCATTTCCACTAATCTAAAGAGACCACATGAATCTACAGTAAATGCAGGATAATACAACCAGATGTGAAAAGATGTGACCCTAGTTTGGATGTAAATTTTAAAATAAACTCTCAATGAGGTAGCTGCCCAAGTAGCTCCATGGCCACCAGCAGATCGACAAAGAACCAAACAGAACAATTTGGGGACTTTTTGTTTTTTATTTCCACTAATTTTAGACATAATTCTGTCCTGAGGTCATGTGAACTGGTTACAAACACAGGATCCCACAAATAAATACAACTTTTCAGTCCAGAGGGTTGGAATTTTCCAAACGTTTCTTCAGATTTAGTATTTGGATTGCTTCCCTCCCCCCCCCAAAATGGGGCAAAAAAGTCTCCAAAAGGGGGGTTGGGGTGTGTGTGTGTGTGTGTTTCAACCAGCTGCCACCCTGATTGAAATTATTTGAATTTCAAAAGTTCATTGAAAATATTTGACATTTTGATTTGGGAAGAAAAGAGAAGACGATTCGATAACATTTTTGAGTGTCTTTCCCCTGCCCCCACATTTATACTTGAACATTTGTGAAGGAATGGTCACTTTGGGTCACATTTTGGAGAGACACAAGAGAATAATGAGCCTTTAAAGAGCTCAGGAGACTGCCATAAGGTCTACATATGTTTCTGTTTCTCTTCTGGGAGCAGTAGCACACGGGTTTTCATAAATTCATAGACTTTTAAAGCCAGAAGGGTCTGTTGTGATCCTCTAGTCTAATCTCCTGAGTAACATAGGCCCATAGAATTTCACCCACTAATTCCTGGATTGATCCCATTAACTTCTAGTTGAACTAATATACGCTTCAGGGATGAATCTAGCTTTGAGGGGATCTGTCTGGGTTGGCAACGGAACATCTTTTGCATGGAAAAGGAAATAGCAAAACATTGATGCACCCTGCAAAGTTAAAACTTGCGTTCTTTGGATCAGTTTTAAATTAGTCAGAGGTACATGGGACTTGGGGATGATATGGCAGTTAAAACCATCCTCATTCCTGATCACACACTTTGATTCCTTTTTGTCTGTGTGTACGGATACCGCCACCTTAAATAGACCCTGCTTAGAAGTTGTAGTCCCAACTAAAAATCCCCAGAATTAGAAATTAACTGAAAGATCTATAGATCTTGTTAGTGCTACAGTATTCCCAGACAGAAAGCAACAGTTCTTGTGATCTGGTCTAGCCAGGGGAATGACAGAATACTGGCCTGTACAACCAACGAGGGAAAATTTAAACTATGAAAGTAAAAAGAATTGTGTTTTATTCATTCTGCCTGAGCAGACCAGACCAGACAGCGCAGACTGGAGGCTGTCGCAACCAGAGGATGGGGGCAAGCCCATCTCCAGTTCTCATAGCCTTTATAGGAGATGTGTTTCCTGCCATTGTCCCCAGCAGAGAATTGGATTAACAACTGCTTTGCAAATAAGAGGAAAACCTGGGAAAACCTGCCTCTTGATAATGCCCCCATCTTATTTCTGGCACAAGCCCAGTTTCCTTATTGACTTTGATTGACTGCAGCACCTCTGTCCAGCAAAGTATATTCTCTTTCTAAAGTGCTTTTAGCTCTGATGCCCAACTGGTAAAATAAATCCTACCTAATGAAATATGCTCTTTTTTTCCCCCCAAACAAATAGTTTAGAAGAGAGCAGCCAGTAAATCTCTAATGAACTACAGGGTACGTAGCTGGTGTATAACTCATTGCATTTTTAGCAGAAAAGCCTAATCCCTCTTCCCATACTCGCAACTCCCATTCGCATCAGTGGGAGTGGGAATTACACAGGTTTCTGCACTAGTGGGATGGGGGAGGGGGACACGGACTTCAGATTCCATGGACCTGATTCTCCAGTCGCTGACACTGGTGTACATTACAGGTAACTGCAGTGAAGTCTATGGCATTGCAGCATTGTGAGAGAGTGGGGCTTGCGAATTGCCCCAATCCTGGGCACCATTAGGGCCACTTTCTGCCAATTCACTAGCCCGCAGCAGTTCAAAAGCCGATGTAGCCAGTCACTGGAGATCAATCCTACATAGTGAGATCCTCTAGTGGAATACAGCCGCTCTAACAGCTCCTACGCCACTTCCTCCCTGCAGCTGGCATGGGGGGTGTGGCTACGGGGAAAGGGTGTAGCCATGGTGTGTCTGCATCTCAGCTTCTGTAATGGCCCCTTTGGCCTCCTGGCAGCTAGTGTAATTTAGTGCAGCTCTAATTCCACTCTGTTACCCTTGGGGACCAGTCCAGGGTCAAGGGAATGCAACCTTGGCTTAAAACAATCCCTGTTTTGTGTGGGGAGCTCCTCAGCCAGAGCCAAGGATCAGGGCCTGAAAGGAGGCAAGAAAGCTCATGTACAATGGGTAGCAGGGCTTATTCCTTTTGGAAACGGAGTCAGGCTGCAGAATTTGGCTCCAGCTCTGGATTTTGACCACTCCAAAGCTCATGGCTGTTTAGATCTTGTGTTCTAGTTGACCCAATTATAAAACTAGAGACCTAGCAGCATCTGTATCCACATTTGGATTTCAGACCTTCCTCAATGGCTTTGAGTGACTTAGATCCAGCCTTTGTGTTCAGGCTCATCTCCTCTTCCTGTTTGGTATTACACATTATGTACTGTAAGTGAAGGCAGCTTGAAGTATGTATGGGTGAGCCTCTAGGGGGTGGGTAGTTTAGAAAAACCTTCCAAACATTGGAGCTTGTCCAAAGTCCTTTGGATGCAACATTCTGAAGAACCAGGTTCTCTCTTGGGGTTCATAAGCTTTTTGGATGGTGGTGTGGCTCTTTTTCCAGACAGACTGATGCATGACACACCTCACTATTTTTAACTTCATCAGACTCATTGAGCCTCAAGGAGGGTTTTGGCTTGGTGCAAATCAGGGAAGAAGGTTTATGCTGGTTCTCATTTTACCCAGAACACATCTCTCAGTTTTAAACACAGATTTTCCACAGGAGACATAGTACAAAAAGGTCGCCTGTGAAAGGACAAAGCGAAAGTGCTTCGTGAATCTCAGAAAATCCCTACCTATTCCTATTCTTCCCACTCCACACACAAGAACAGTATCACATATGCTATAAAGAATCCCTTTTTCCTCTTTACTTTCATAACACTTTAAAATAACGGTGCGATGCTACTGAATTACAAAGCAATTCCCTTGGATGTTCCCATGGCATACGCATTATTAATACCAAGTGAATCCACCATGATTTATGTTATCGTAGTGATTTTGCATCTCGTTTATTACCTTCTGGAGATCACTTTGCACTCTGCAGTGATTTTTAAGGTAGCATGGAAATTACCATGTGAATCGTGTCTTCTAAATCAATGCAGCCTTTTCCTGCCTGACAATAAAACTCTCTTGCGCTTTTCAATGAGGAGATGTTAGTTAATGCTTAATTACTATGGAATGACAGGTGATAAGGACAATAGAGTCAAACAAGTGCATCGTGGTTAAAGGGCCTTCAATAGAAATAAGTCATGAGACACATCAGGACACATGTTATGGAATGAAATCCAGGCCTCATTGAAGTCAATGGGAGTTTTGCCACTGACTTCAGTAGGGCCAGGATTTCATCCTTTGTGCACTAAAAAAGAGGTGAGCTTACTCAACAAAGTTTGGGTTTTGCTTTAGATATTCTAGCCACGTTGTTCAGGGAATCCAACCTAAACTGGAAAGGTACTGTGGCATGAGGACACTTGTGTGGCGTCAGCAGATCATGTCGCTAATCTGCCAAATCACAGGTGCAATGACCTAATGCTTTTGTTAGATATCTAGGATCAATGATGGTAAGTGAGCATTTTCTGATCTGTCAGCCCATACTTTTTAAGATTGCTTCCAGAACACTGCTGCCAGACTTTCTAATAGGTCTGAGTGACTTCCCTTGACCATAGGACTCCAGTCTTAAATTCTCGTCACTGGTGACTACCATTTCACATTCATTTTTAAAAGATTGAATTGTAATTTGTCCTAGAATTTTTGCTACGAGTTCTGTATGTGTATCATCAGTGACGGAGTTGGGCAAATGGTTCCTGTGGTGACACGACAGTCACTTGCATTGAATTCAGAGAGTTGCAGAGACATCTCTGAGATCAGAATTTGAAAGCCCTGAATGTGCACGCAGCCTAGGCAATCTAGTTTCCAAAAGAGGGAGAAATGGGTGCTGCAATTTGCTTAGCTATGTAAGGCATAGACTTTTTTCCATTAACCCTGGAACTCCTGGGGACACTTCCGTCTGCAGAGACAAGATGCCATTTTCTATGTATTTCCTTGTGGATTATTAAAGGAGACACATGTGCACACGCAATATGATCTCTGCAGTGCTGCAAACCCCAGACATTCAAAAACCATGAGCCAAGCCCCAGAACTTCATAAGCTTGGCTTAAAAATCATATGATTTTTAAATTGTTTGTTTTAAATGTCTATTTGTCCTCTTGTATTGGAACCTTTTAGGGTTCCTATGCTCTAGTTTTTTTCTCTACAATCAGGAGATCCAGAAAATGAAAGCTGAGATTCTCCCATAATCACCTGACTCCTGGAGTGAGGGCTTCAAGAAAACACTTTCGCTTCTCTCATGGAGACTCTTTTTCTGTTTCTTCTTGTTTTTGTTCTCTCAATCTAAAATCAAGGTCATTCTGGTTGGAAGCATATGGCTGCTCTTTTCTTTATGGAAACGTGTGACCTCAAAAATCCACCTGCACTTGTGCCCACTTACCTGTGCAAAAGTCTTAGTACAGCAGTATCAATACATCAGCCTTTGAAAACTGAGCTGCAACCTTATGGCTAGATCAGGGCTAGATCAGTAAAATTTCCTCTTCCACTGCCTTCCATGTACACATGCTTTCATGCCCTGTAAGAGATCTCTCTGTATTTGCAGCAGCACAGAGTTATTATAGAACACTTTGGACAGTCCTAAATCCTGGACAGGATTTCGCTGATGGAGCTTTTTGCTATCCCCAGAATGAATTCTATGTATCCTTTTGAATATCTTTTTTTGTGACTCTGCTCAGCTAAAGCTAAATTACAATGGAACATTTAAATAAGATTTACCAAAAAACACCGTATCCACTTTAATCCCGCAGTGGCAATAAATATTCAATGTACTCTCAAAGACAGGATGCTTAAATGTGACCGATAACGAACAGTGAACATGCTCTAATTCTTGTGTGACTCTGGTGTTGCTTCCACTTCTTAAGGAATTTTATTTTAATTTTACGAGAGTTGTATATAAAATGCACCCTTTCAGTATTACCTGATAGGGCTTTCTTGTAACTGATGCATCTAGTAAATAAAATGATACATTAATAAAAACTGTTGGTACCCACCACTGTCTGTAATTATAAAAGTAAAAAAAAACAACCTGGAATCATTACTAGCAAAATTACACAAGCCAGGGCAGTAAGGAAATGTTAGCATTCTGTAAGGAGATATCTACGTAGCCAAATAAATCCTCTTCCTTAAGCCAGCTAGTTATTGTCTGTATTACTCATAAAACACATCTCACAGAAGACCCTTACTGATGAAATAAGCCATCAATCTCCCCACATTTCTGTTCATTTTCCATGTGCACTGAGAGCAAATGTCATTCAAGGCATTACAGTTCTCTCAAACTATATTAAAATACATAGTGTGATGTTATATCTGTTGGAGCCTCTCTGTTCATAAATTGCCACTGCTGATTGGAACATAAAACATATTTTATAACACCATAGAGCCCCCAGAAGATTCAAGATCACTCATGTTTGTCTTTATGGCTCAATGTGTAGGACTTCTGGAAGCAAAAGCATTGTGCATTACTTAACAGTAATGGTAGGGTACTTCTGGAAAGGAAGCACCAGACATTTCAATAAAACATTATTACCGTGCTCCTTGATGACTGAAACGTCGTTAGTACATAGGACCCTGAACCCTTAACTTGTAGACTGTAGACCGGTGAATTTTCTTAATAAATCAGCTTTATTTAGGAATGTAGTTATTGTTTTCAGTATCCAATGCCCGGCTCTAAAAGGTGTGGGTGGGGGAATGGAGAGAGAGTTAAAAAAAACTTAGAATGATGAGTCTCCTGAGAAATGAAGGGGCTGCTTCTGTGCATTGAAAAATACTAAATCATAAACCAAATTATTGTCCTTGGCTCCATCACCTTAGAGAATCCAGAAACGTAGGCCACAATCCTGCAAAGAATTTAAACATATGAGGGGGCTGTGCATGTGCTGAAAGGGGCCTTACATTGGAAAACTCTGCATTCTCTTGTTTTCACTCTGTCGTTCTGACTTCTTCCAACATTTTTAAGCAGAAGAGTTTTGATCCATGTATTATTTATATTACTGTAATGCCTAGATGCCCCACTGTGACCAGGACCTTACTGTGCTATATTTTCAATGCCTCCACTGCTTTGAATCAGACACATTATGATCTGTACCTGCTGAGTGCACCTGCACCTGTCAGTTTCACTTCCTCTCTTTCAGATGCAACCTGCATCCAGTGAATTTACTTTGCTGCCAAGTTCCTCCTTCCCCTGCTCTTGCTGGAGATATGTGTTTCTGAAGGAGCTTTTTCTCCATGCCAAGACAGCTTCCCTTCCTGCACTGCAATTATTCATACTCTAGTGTCCATAGATTAGAAACTCCCTGGGCAGAGGCTGCATCTGCCTATATGTCTGGGCAGTGCCTGGCACTGTGGGGGCCTCAGCACTGAGCCTCTTGGCACTGCTGCAGAATAAATATTCAAAGCTAGATTGTGACTTGGATTATACGCCTACACCAGAGGAGCAGAGGAGAGTAAAACACACCCACTTACAGCACTGCATGGGCTACCTGGACCATGGGCTAGATCTTCAGCTAGTGTAAATCTTAATCCATTGAAGTCAGTGGAGCCATACCATTTCTGCCATCTGAGGATCTGGTGCCTTGGGGTCACTATACGACTCTCCCACCCCCAACCCTGGAGAAGATGGATGGGGAAAGGTAGGGGAATGGAAAAGGCTGGGTTCCAAACCCTCCTACAGCAGCCAGCACAGCTAAACCAGCACTGGAGGGTCTCATAATTTGCTGCTGATATATGGCAAATTGCAGCAAGGAAGTGGCATGGAGGGTACTGTGCCTCAAAGTTGGAAAGTTGGTAGGAAAACCGTTTCCAGAGAGTAGCGATCAGTGGCTCACAGTAATGCTGGAAGGGCGTATTGAGTGGAGTCCCACAAGGATCAGTTCTGGATCTGTTTTTGTTCAGTATCTTCATCAATGATTTAGATAATGGCATAGGGAGTAAACTGATAAATTTTGCGGATGATATCAAGCTAGGAGTGGTTGCAAGTGCTTTGGAGGATAGGGTTAAAATTCAAAATAATCTGGACAAACTGGAGAAATGGTCTGAAGTAAATAGGATGAAATTCAATAAGGACAAATGCAAAATACTCCACAATCAGTTGCACACATACAAAACGGGAAATGACTGCCTAGGAAGCAGTACTGCGGAAAGGGATCTGGGGTTCATAGTGGATCACAAGCTAAATATGAGTCAACAGTGTAACGCTGTTGCAAAAAAAGGCGAACATCATTCTGGGATGTATTAGCAGGAGTGTTGTAAGCAAGACACGAGAAGTAATTCTTCCTCTCTACTGTGTGCTGATTAGGCCTCAACTGGAGTATTGTGTCCAATTCTGGGCGCCACATTTCAGGAAAGATGTGGACAAATTGGAGAAAGTCCAGAGAAGAGCAACAAAAATGATTAATGGTCTAGAAAACATGACCTATGAAGGAAGATTGAAAAAACTGGGTTTGTTTAGTCTGGAAAAGAGAAGACTGAGAATGGACATAACAGTTTTCAAGTACATAAAAGGTTGTTACAAGGAGGAGGGAGAAAAATTTTTCTTCTTAACCTCTGAGGATAGGACAAGCAGCAATAGGCTTAAATTGCAGCAATGGAGGTTTAGGTTGGACCTTAGGAAAAACTTCCTGTCAGGGTGGTTAAGCACTGGAATAAATTGCCTAGGATTGTTGTGGAATCTCCATCATTGGAGATTTTTAAGAGCAGGTTGGACAAACACCTGTCAGGGATAATACTTTAGTCCTGTCATGAGTGCAGGGGACTGGACTAGCTCAGTGGTTCTCAAAGCCGGTCTGCCACATGTTCAGGGAAAGCCCCTGGTGGGCCGAGCCAGTTTGTTTACCTGCCAGGTCTGCAGATTCGGCCAATCGCGGCTCCCACTGGCCGCAGTTCGCCGCTCCTGGCCAATGGGCGCTGCGGGAAGCGGCGCAGGCTGAGGGATGTGCTGGCTGCCCTTCCTGCAGCCCCCGTTGGCCTGGAGCGGCGAACCGTGGCAAGTGGAAGCCGCAATTGGCCGAACCTGCGGACGTGGCAGGTAAACAAAGCGACTCGTCCCGCCAGGGACTTTCCCTGAACAAGCGACGGACCGGCTTTGAGAACCACTGGACTAGATGACCTCTCGAGGTCCCTTCCAATTCTATGGTTCTATGAAAGGGTATGTGTCTGAGGCCCGATGCCGCACAGGGCTATTCCTGAGGTGGTGCAGTTCATGCTCACCCCTTGCTCAGAGCTAGCCCTAAACAATAATTTCTATGACATCACAATGCATTACCAAGAAAACAACAAGGCATCAAAAATCAGCCTCAGTTTTGCACTAATAAATGTCTGCAGGTCTCTTGTGCGATACATGGTTTTACAGCATGTGAGTTACAAGTATTTTCTTTCTCTAGTGAATTTATTTGTATTATCGTTGTACATGGGAGCTCCTGTCATAGTATCATAGGACTGGAAGGGACCTCGAGCAGTCATCTAGTCAAGTCCGTTGCAGGGCTAAATATTATCTAGACCGTCCCTGACAGGTGTTTGTCTGCTCTTAAAAATCTCCAGTGGTGGAGGTTCCCTGGAACTATGGAGCATGCGGAACAAAAATCCAGTCCCTGCCCCACAAAGCTTACAGTCTACATATAAGACAAGAGAGAACAGAAATGTTCATGCCAATAATGAGCATTAAGGCATATTAATGGAAGGGAGAGTTTTACAATTATAAGTTAGATAGCAAAATTAAAGAAGGGGTATAAACTCTCATGCCTCAGGGCAGTAGCCCAATTCTAATGGAGGAGTCAGAAGAAGCTTTCCTCTTGAATGATTATTCTGGTATTGTCCGTAGTTTGATGGATCTTCCTCTGAAGCATCTTGTACTGAACACTGTTAAGAGACAAGATACTGGACATGACAGCTGTCTGGCCTGACCCACAATGGTACTTTCTATCTTTCTAGGTAAATATTGGAAACCTGATTCTAAGAGTTATGCTCATCCAGCCAAGGAAAACACACACACAAAAAAAATACCAAGTGCACCAAATCCAACCATCACCGCTCAAATTTTTGAATCTCAAGTCTGCACAATCTATGGTCCAACACCGATTTAGAAAAATTCTTCATTAAATAACTGAGACTAATAAACGTAAGAGAATCATAAACTGCAAGTGGGGAAAGTGTGAACTGAAAGGGGTGAGGCTAAAGTCATTTTATTTACTGTGACTCACCCATGGAGCTCTCACTGCAATTGTCACTTCATATTTCAAATAATTAAATCTCAGCAGAATTTTCCCTTTCAGTCCCCTTTAATAACACCGGAGTTGGATATTCCATTAAGACACTTTCCCACAAGCATTTTTGCATGTGTCTTTCCTGAAGCATCTTCTTCTATTCATAGTTCAAGGGTCCGGCTCATTGTCATTCTGAATTCACCTGGCATTCATTCTAATGCCACTGATCCTAATGACTTCATTTTGTATTCATGGTGGGGATTGCATGTACTCTTCACAGACATTCCACTTTCCTTTAGCTTTAATTACTGGACACTTAGAATAATATGTTACTGGAAGTAGCTATTGCTATATTTAGCTTGGTGATTTTTAGACTGTATCATTCCCCTGCCTCAAGATGATGGCAAAACCCAGGGAAATTTGAAGCCTAGTAGAATGCTAGATTTGATAGCCACCTTAAGAATTTGGCATCTGATCCAAAGCTCATTGAAATCAGGCAATTCTTTCCAAAATGACATCTCCCTGTGCTGGAAAGGGGGCGCTGCTCCATGGGAGCATTCCCCAACCAGGGACCAGAAGGTGATGCACTCCCAGGGGGAGGCAGTAGCTGTGCAGATCAGTGAATTCCCCAACTGCCTCGGTTGTGTCTCTTCATGTGGAACAGCACAGGCTGCTGTTGTGCATCCAGGTAGAGTTGAGACAGTCTCATGTTCCCCCATAACCCCAAGGTATTTGTGTGATTTCCTTTCCGCAGGAAGCCCTGTGGTATCCACTGAATAGCCCGTAAGGGCCCCAGCAAAGCCTAGGTATACTCACAGTGAACTTTTCACTACTGGAGTAGGGACTGGAAGCCCTTCAGTTTTTGTGAAAGCTGCATCTTGCCAGTAGACGTTAGTGGCCCAAATTCTCCATGGGTGTCCAAAAACTGCCTAGCCCATGCACCCGCTTACCCAATCCCCCAACTTCTCACACCGGCGTGTGCACTGAACATAATGATGCAGAATGGTAATTGTGGGCAAATTTGCATCATTGGCACAACTCCAGTACCTCACCCTGGAGATGATGTCACTCTGTGAATCTGTGTTCTGGACTTCCCAGGCAAACAAATACACTGCGAGTTTATGCATGGCCTGGTGGAAACCTGCACCTTAGTCAAAAATCCCAGTAGTGTTTATACCAGAGAGCACTTAAATGGCTCTTTACCTGGCAAAGATTTCCCTTCACTAATGTTCATGGGACATCCGTAGAAAGTATTTATCCATTACAATAAATGTTGAAACTCAGCCAAGGTCTGGCATGATTCTGCCTGTTACCATGTGCTGTGTAGCTAATGCCTTGGTATTTATATGGTTTCCTTTTCCACAGAAATCCCTGTAGTATTTCTATCCATTTAATGGTCTATAAGGGCCTCATCAAAGCCAGGTATCGTTTATATTGCAGATGGCTGCTGACATGATATAATCCACCCTAACAGGGAGGCTGTTAAAGGTCAGAGTCCCACTTCACTTCTGTTATTAGCTTTGAAGTTGGTAATATGCTGAATTCTCTCTCTGTGTCTTTTTCTTTTAGAGGGAGAAAAGACACTATTTACTGCCTGGCTCTTCATCAACATAATTGGTAGCTTCTTTAGGCTCTCCCCTGCTGTAAAAACTGCTATAAATCAGCTGTACAAAGCCTGGTCTTTGAAAAATTCATGGGAGGAAGAAGAACACGAGTAACAGTTTGCAGGAGAGGGGCAGTGTCCGCTCCAGATGTGCGTGGAAGGCAGACAAGGCCATGTCATTTTCATCCTCCATTCCCCCATGCCGGATCCAGACTAAAAACAGCTCTTAGACAGGAGGATGCTGTTGGTGATAACGATCCTGTCAGGATCAGCAACATCTGTACCACCAATCCCACAACAATAGACCAACGAGGCAAAAAGACATCTGTGATCTGAACCGGCAGGGAGTTCACTAGCTGGGCTGGAACTTCATCTCTGTCAATTGCTTTCATCAATAGGACAGCAGCCATTCTAGACTCTTCCTTTCTCTGAAACAATTCTAGGGGTGCTCCACCTGTGCGTAAAGCTTGTGTGCTTGGCTGCTTCTAAGGCAGCCATCAAACCCTGAGGCTTGAATCATTAAAATAAGACACTGGAGACTCAAAGAGAAGTCTCAGAAGGCAAAAGGAGTTCAGATTATCCCCACTTTGAATGTCAGCTCTTGGAGGCAGGGACTGTCTCTTTGAGTTTGTTTGTACAGTACCTGGCACAATGAAGCCCTCATCTGTGACTGGAGCACCTAGGGGTTGTTGCAATACAAATAATGATGACAATGCAGGGCCCAATCCTGCAAACACTTATGCACATGCTTAAATATAAGCATCTGAGTAGTCTGAGTGAAATGAAGTCAAGCATGTATGTAAGTGTTGATAGGATTGGGGCCCAAGTTTTTTCAGGCCACTGTCCCACATCTGAACCCTAGTAATGTGATATAATGTAGCCCAACTGCCTAGGAAATGGAGCAAGCCTCCTCTGACGCAGCCAGAACACTGAATTCAGCATGCAAGTCGATTTCTTTTTAAATTCTGCTGTGTTGTAGCCTACAAGGTGAAAGAGTTTGCAAAACTTTCTGCAGTGCAAAATTTTCCCTAATTTGGAAAATATTACAGAGAATTATAATTTAGCCTTTGGATGAGGGATAAATATTACAGGTACTCATGAATAAGAAGAAAGATTTCTCTCCTAAGTCAGCCTAGGAACTCTGATTCAGGCTGATGCCTATACTACCTTGTTTCCGAATTGGACAGGACGCTGAGATTGCCAAGCTCAACTGCTGTTCAGATTGAACTAGAATTGCTGGCCTGTCCATGATAACGCAGGAATGGGGGGCTAGCTCCTAGTACACACAGGCCTGAATTCTGATCGGACAGACATTCTGACCCACTGATTTCAGAGGCTGACTGGAGAGTCTAGCAGTACTTGGGCCTTGGCCTTTTTTGCTTTTTTCCTTTCCAAACATCCCCAAAAGGATCAAGTTAGTATCCGAGGTGGGGGTGTTGTTATGACTGAGTTATTATTTTGTAGTATTGTCCTTGTTAAGTAAGAGCATTATGTGCTTGATCCTGAAAACTGCTGAGCACTCCTCCCTTGTCCAGCAAAGCCTGTAAGTACCTGCTTCACTTTAAAGCATGTGAGTCGACCCATCAACGTCAGTGTTCTAGCTGGGCTTCCAGTGGAACTAGTCAGATGCTTAAAATTAAGCAAGTGCTTAAGTGCTTTGATAGATCGGGACTTTTGCTATATCTGTTCTTTTGAAGCTGTGCGGCAGCCCTTTCTGGTTTTTAAATAGGCCACCTTTTTCTTTGCCAGTGCAGTAACCAGTTCTTTGATCTCGGCAGTATTTACGCTTTGCCTGAAGATGGCGCTATTGAACGCCTGTGACTCAGGGAGAGCTGAATCAGGCCCACAGCTGCAATTGCAGTTCTAAACACAGCACCTTCTGGCCAATAATCACAGTTCATCTGACTCATAAAAAATTCATGTCCTTTCACATTTGACTACTGGATTAGGGTTTACTGGGGATAAAACAGCAGAGGTCACTAGCAGCCTTGCAAAAGCAAACCTGGGTGTTCTTGGGAAAAGGGCTTTTTTCCTTTATATGTCCACAGATCTGGAGGTCTGAATTGCCCTCCTGCTTTTCAAGGTTATATCTTTAACCCATACAGTTCCTAATTCCAAGTATGAATCTTCCCACTGTAGCATCTCTACCTGTGCAAATCTCACCATCTAGGACTGAAGGCTTGGCTTCAAAACATTTCAATACACTGAAAGACACCTTTCAGTAACCAGAAGGTTAGAGGCGTTGGTATTTCCCCCTTGCAGCTCCGTATAAAATAACACAAACAGGTTAACAAATTCCCCCTGCCTTTTCACTATCCCCAAATTCTCCCATCTGGGAAATGTCAAAGCCACAAGAAGCCTAAATCACAAAGTTAATCACAAAGATACCTGGAGCCGGGGGGAGGGCAGCATGGCCTGTGATGTTTACAGAGACACTTTCCTTTGAATTCATGTTAGGCTTAGCATTTCGTGTTGGGAAAATTCCTGGGATCAGGGCCAGAATGTGGGTGGGTGGGGGAGGAGAGAGCCAATGCCAGGAAAAGCTCAAAGGCTAACTGATTTATATAGCAGAGGGGCTTTCTCTAGCCAAGCCCAAGTTCCCATGCATAGGGGCCAATACTGAGCTCCCTTGCCCTTCTCTCAGGAGGAAAATTAGATCAATTAAAGGTAAATTTAAAATCAGACGCAACCTTACTGGAATTATTGCTGAGTAAAAAGGCATTCCTCATCTCTGTCCTCACCCCCATCAGCATAGGTACTGTCAACACTGAATCACTGCTGTGGCTCAGCTGTACCTCTGTAATGGTTTGTGTAGGCATCCCTTATACACCTGCAGTTCTGCACCCTTCAGTATCCCATGGCATGGGAGAATCTCCCAGTTTCCCCATAGGGGAGGCAGGGGCTACTTCTCTTCTGTGGCCGCTCCACGGCAGGTCTGGCAGAGTCAGAAATAGAGCCCAGGATTCTTGATTTTCCCTCCCCTGCTCTAATCACTGCAACACTGCATGTCTCATGATGCTTCCGGTCAAAGTTCGGGGGGCTTTTTTGGAAGGATATTTTGCCAGGGTCATGCTGTAGCCTGTTCTTAAAAGGGAGACGTGCAAAAGGAAAATCACTGCACCGCCAAACCATTCTGGGAGAAAGCTATTATGGCCCTCGCTTAGCAGTTTCTTTACACCCGTTTATCAAGTGTTTTGCCTTCTTTTGGTGTAACATTACATACACTCCACCCTTATTTATGATTCCATCCTTGAGAACCAAACTTTTCTGATGTGTTATGTAAAAAGGTATTTTAATGACAGGAATAATTGATCATAATGGGGGTTAGCATAAGTTGTGTGTGTGTGGTACACGAGAGTGTCCCAAAGAGGATAAGATATGAAGGACAGGATAAACGCCAATACATTCATTCAGCAGGGTAATGTTTGTGACTCAGCTCTCCCTCCACTGCAAAGTTCAGAGCCAGATCCTGAGCTGAATCAGGACTCCCGCAGAGTTCATATCTCGATGTTCTGGCAAACCAAGCTAGGACATTCACATCTGAACTTCCCCACCATTCCGAAGGGTTGGTTTCAGCATTCCAGTTTGGTCTGTTAGTGACAAGCTGAGCTATGACATTCAGATATGAACTTCTCCAAAGTTTTGGCGTTGCCATTAAGACCCATTCCTAGGGCCCAAGCCTGATTTGCTGGGAGTTAAAGTAAAGTTTTGACATAGCCTCTCAAGCCCCTACTCTGTTTAAGTCTAAATTCCAGGCCTTTCCTAAATCCTGTCATCTGTCTGTGCATCATTCACAAACTTTCTAAAGTTTCTCATCATTCTTGGCCGTTGGAAACTCTCTTAGGATCTTCCTTATGTTTACAATGATGAAGGAGTTAACAGAGGTTCCAGAGGAAAAGGTCAGCATAGTTCAAGAAGCATTAGGAAGAGCTTCTCAGGCCCGCTTTGATCTGTGGAGGATTTAACCAGTCAATAAGGCTGCCTCAGAGCCACATCTAGGGAAGAACCAGCATTGCCCAGATGCCCTATCTTTGGAGCCACTGGAAGGCCCTTGTCTGTGTCCCTGGCCCCACTAGTACAAGTCACTTGGGGTTTATGGCTGGAAAGAGAGTGAGTCAATAGGCTCCGTGACTGGTAGTACCATGCACGGCCTCACATTGGACTCCAGTCACCTCAGCCACGCTGACTGTTTGTAATTGCTGATGAGGCAGACTGTTTGCTCCTGCCACGTCCATGGCAATACAGTAAAAGTTTACAAAGGGCTAGAGTTTAATCTTGAGCTTGTGAAAACACCGTTCAGGGCTCCTCTGCCCCACGGTTCAAAGTCTGAAGCGTGCTCGCAGATTTATTCTTGTATTTATGTAACTGCTTTTCCGCAGAGAGGAGTCATTTCTAGTAGGTCTTATTTATAAGAAACAAGATAAATGGGGTGAAAACAAAAATATTGTGAGTGGAAAGGAGTTTTGTGTGTTAACTTCCAAACTTACCGGGCTAATGTGCTCTTACAGGGCTGAATTTGTCCCATTAGCTTCATGTATGCAGGAGGATCTGTTTAAAAATCCTTGAATATAATGTGCCTCCATTTACATTGGAGTTGGATGGCACTGGGGCTGAAGTATTTGGAACCTAGGATCTTCCCTCTCTTCTGACATTAATAAAACACAGTGGGTCAGACTTTCAAGTGCTCAGCCCCCACAGCGTGGCCCAGATTTTCGAAAGCACTCCGATCCCAGTTGCCCTAAATAACGGTCACATTTTCAGAAGTGTTTAGCACCCAGCAAGTTCCACCGTGACACCCAGTGCTTAGATTTTCAAAAACTGGCCCTTACTTCACTCCCTAAACAGGAACTAAGCTTCCTTGAAAATTTTGGCCCCATTTTGCATGCTGAGTCCCATCTGAAAATTCTGTCTGGCAGCATAAAAAAAATCTTGTCGTCTCCTAGGTCTGATTCTGTCTTCAGCATTTGTTTCCTGGAGGAATTCCTTTGGTTTGCCAGCTGATGGAATTCTTCAATTTCACCGTGACTATGTTACAATCTCTTCCTATGCAGCCTGATTTAAATCACTGACTATTAAAGGAAACCATTATTGCACATTCTGTTCTGTAAGATGGGGAAGGTGCATGTCGGTAAATACCTTTTTTTATGTCTGAATGCTATTTCAATTAACTCGACATGTCCATGTTGCTTTGTCATTCCTTTTCATTTTAAATAATTATCACCGCGTTCTCACTTGCTCATTGTGTTTCAAATTCACTTAAACCATCAGAGCTCAAAATTACAGAAGCAGAACTGTGAGGCAGTCGGCTGTTTGGCCCTTAGGGAAATGACTGGAAGAGGCAGAACAAAGAAGGTGGAAAGAAACTTTATATCGAGGGCATTGAGCCATATTTTACCCTGATTTACACCAGGTGCAATTTGAGAAAGAATTGCACATTGTCAGGATAGAATTTAGCCCTAACTGCTTGTCTGCCCATAAAAGTTATTCCAGAATAAGGTGGGTGTGATTTTAAAGGGGAATAGCTATTCCAGAATATCTCTATGTATGGATGCTCTTATTCCAGAATAAGCATTCTTCTGGTTTAGCTGGATCCACTTCCAACTATTCCAGAATAGCTCCATGTGTAGACAAACAGTGGAAATCAACTTTAAAATACAAGGGTGAAATCCTGTGCCCATTAAAGTCAAAACTCTCATTGACTTCATTTGGGCCAGGATGTCACCCCCAAATGTAGGTGTTAGGATTGCAATGGAAAAGAGCTTTAATTCCATTGATTTCCTTTCACTGTCTGTGTACCCTTCTGCCTCTCCCTCTCTTTATCTAGTGTTGGCACAGTAGTTGGTCCCCACCAACACAGACACACCCCTGTGCCACTTAGCTACCTTCCAGTGTTTTTTCATCTCCTCGATTCTCCATACCATGTCAAATCCTACCTGGATCCATCATCTCTGCATTCTCTTCATCTCTCTCTCCCTCTGCTATTATTTATCATCATACTTCCATTTTGGATGACTGCTCTGATTAATAATGTTGCACACTATTGGCTAAATCTCCAGTAGGTTCCCCATCATATACTCAGTAGGTTTCCAGATGAGAAATAGAATCAAAGTGAACTGGCTGCTTCTGGAGATTAGTAATGGAACACTGAAGACTGTCAATTATTGGTTTGAATCCAGTCCAGGTCAATAGGGAGTGAATGGGATCATCTGACCTTTTTCAGTGGTCTGTGTGAAACGTGGCCTCAGGGAAGCCAAGACTTCAACAGGCCTGGAAAGTTAAATACTTTCTCCCCCTCAGAGGTGCAGAAGAAGAGTTGTGGCCCATTGGTGGGGAAGCTTGAATAAATGTGTTATTGTCATTAATTTTTCTCCTCCACTCTTCATTAACCATGTCCTAGGTTCTGAACCTGTCTTTTAAAAGGGAGTCCATAGATCTTTCCAAAGTCTTAATCCCTCCCAGGCTAAACCTTAAGAGACAAAGGCATACATGCTGGTCACTGCAGAGGAAAGCACGTGGAAATGGGGTCACAGGGAGCAAAGATTTTATGTATGGGAAAGGCAACTAATTGGCTGAAGTCCCATGCCAAGTAGCCACCTCCAAGCCATCCATGGCTGCTACATAGGAGCTTAGTTACACTTGGTCAGAGAAAAGAACATGGCCAACCTGAGGTGGGGAGGAACTGGAAAACACTCCTCAGCCATCATAGTTTCTTTTTCAAAACACCAATGAGTGGTTGACAGGAGTGGCTGGGAATCAAGCTAACCAACACATGACTTGAGACCATCGAAGGAATTCTCATGGATATTACCCGTCAATAACAGACAATGCGAATATTGCAGCCATGGTTCCTTTGTTCTTAATACTACCACTGGGGGACGATGCAGTAGACCAGTAGCTCTCAAAAGGCCACACACATCTGAAGAGCAGCACTCCTGTTCTTCCTCCTGCTCAAAGCACCTAGCTTCTGATCATCATCCTCCGCATCTCCCCATAAAGTTACCTGTGCAGACTGGGTGAGGAGAGAGGTGGCTATCAGGCCAAAAAGCCTGCTAAAGCAAATCCAAATACTGTAAGACAATTTGACACCATGTTCATCTACTCTGCCCTCAGAAATGAGACCAACGAGTTCCCAGGATGGGCTCATGTAAGACACAAGCAAAGCATATAAATATAGGCATATCTGAAAGCTCCAAGGTTTCTAGTCCAGGAACATGGAATTATTCAAAGAGATAAGCACCAAAAAAGTTCATTAGCCATAGAGGGCAGTATTTATTTGAACAGGACAAAACCAATAGGGAAAATACAGTAGGCTGGCAGAGTAAATATTTCAAGCTGTGTTTCCATTAACTGTAAATTCCCTTTGCAAATTATCCCTGTGTTTTTTTCCTTGCACTTGAAACCATTGTTGCTTTCAGAGACTTTGCAGCCCTTATCTTGATTCAAAATGTTAAAACTCCTTGAGTCAACGGTTCCTAGTGTTTCAGTTTGTTGTTTCAGCGATTTATCAGAGCAATGGGAGTCAGAATGAGGTATTCTTTGGAAAAGTTTGCTTGAAACATTGAAAAGGAAAGCCTACATCTGAAGGCATGAATGGGATTTTTAAAAAGAATGCCTGGGTCGTACAAGAGACAGCGTGTCATTTTTCTGAAGCAGTTTGTTTGACAGTAAAAACCAATGTAACAAATACCCTTGTTGCACTAAAATTGTCTTATTTTCAGTCTTCTATTCTACAAATAAGACCATTCTTTTCTATTAAATGTGTTTTGGTTGTGCATACGGAAAATTCGTTTCTTTAACAGACCAGTTCTTTCATGGAAACAATTCTGTGTTGTTTTACCTTCAGGTGCATATTCCCACATGTTTATTTATTAGTCATTTTAAAAGGCTTTTGTACATTGGCTTTATTTTTATTTATTTATTTTCGTGGTGCAAATATAATATAATATAAAAATGTCTGTTCCTGTACAAGGAATAATCTTCCTGTTAAAACACTGGCCTGGATACTGGGTTCAACTCCTGATCTGCCACCAATCTGGATTCAGTCCCAATTCTGTTACAGGTTACTTGCATGACCTTGGGGAATCTGCATAATCTCTGTCTGCCTCAACTCTCCAGCTATAAAATGGGGATAATGGTACTGCTTTTGTCTGTTGAGGCTATTTAAATTGTAAACTATATGGGGCAGAGTTTCTCTTCCTAACTGTCTATAAAGTGCCTAGGACAATGAGGACCAGATCTCAATTAAGGCCTATTGGTGCTTCTGTAATACAAATAGGAAGTATTCAAATCTTTCCCTATACTAGGAAGATTAGACTAGCTGGAACGAATTCTGGACTACATTTCTGATGTTCTGTATATGCCTGTGATGACAGTGTTTCCAGTTCTCATGATTTTATCATGAATCTTGCAGTATTGTTTTTTTCTTTAAACTCCCCCTCCCTCAGCTCCTGAAGTCATGTTGTTATGTGAGAATTTCCATTTTCATTTTTAAAAAGGAGGGGTTCACATGCCTTATGGCAGAGGAAGAACTTGAAAACCTGAACCCTACCGGTTCAAACACTTGAAGACAATTAAAAGGAACACAAAATATATTTTTTAAAACAAACTCTCATGATTTTAAGACCGTCTCATCATTTTGAGGGCCAAATTTGTGGCCTTTTTTTAATGCCCACCATTTGCAACACTATGACAATTGTTATAAATGCAACAATCCAAAGTTTTGCATTTAAATATGCCTGGATCTGACCTTCTCTTACCCTGAAAGAGGTAAATTCTCAGTGGGCTGCACAGGGAACTCCATTAAAAGCAATGGATAAACGCACTTATGCATGCATGCACACTTCAATCCTTCCCCACACATGCAGTTTCCTTCAATCAGTGGCTCCAATTAAAGGGCCACCTTGGAAGAGTTAAGAGTTTCAGACTGATAGCTCTGAGGAGAGACGTGTCGAGCATTTCTCTGCCAGAGGAAGAGGGTGTGGGTGGGTTGCGGGGTTGTTTTAGGATGGGGACAGATGAGTCCAAACTAAACCTAGAATGAGTTAGGAAGGTTCACTGTCTGCCGACACCTGTGTGCCACTATAGTCCCAAGATGTTGATCGTGTGTGATATACCCACTTGATCCTAATGGATTTGGTGCATGCTCAGTGCTCCAATGGGAGGCAAAACCAAAATGGTTTCTGTCAATCTACTGTGACAGGGGAAATCCTTCTTGTCTTCAAAGCTAGGGGTCAGCTGACAAACAAGGCTCAATCCTACCAGTTGTTGGATGCCTCTATCGTCTCATTTATATCCTGAGATATCATTGGTGTCCAGCTAATAGTCTTCCTGTTCCTAAATTCCCAGTTATGTGGATTCTGCCAGGACTGCCTGAGGCAGATAATTTTATATATGAAATACTATTTTTCTTAATTTTTAGTGGTCAGACTCTGCCTTCGGTAACCCCTGTTCATCTCCTGGAAGGTGGCCTGAGGATTTGGCACCAGTCGTTTGAGGAGAGATGCAGTGGCCAACAATGAAAATGGAGTCTGAGGGTAAAAAGCATGGTTCCATGGCTAGGGCACTCAGCTAGGCTTTGGGAAACCTGGCTTCAGGTCCCTGCTCTGCTACTGACTTCCTGTCTGCCCTTGAGTGAGTCACTCAACCTCTTTGTGCTTCAGTGCCTTGCCTGTAAAATGGGAATAAAGTATTTCCCTTCCTCAGTGTAGCTATAGTGAGGCACTCAGATGCCAGTAATGGGGGCCATGTGAGTACCATAGTTAGATACAGTTTATGTGGAGTTTGCTTGCCATGGTACCAGAAGCAAAGTCCATTGGTTTCTCTGATAAACACCAAGGGGATGTGTTTTCTGGACACAATGGCTTTTCTTTGCCCAGAGAGTGCTTGAGTTGTGCTGTCCCTCCCCACATCCCAACCACTGGACTCTTCTGCCCAGCAATGTTTGTTGTGTGACCTGCCAAGATGGGGGTCAGGTGGAGGTCACTCCAAAGGAGAGAAAGCAGCCATTGCCTTTGTGCTTATCAGCTGCATCCCTGGGTGTAGAGACAGTCAGGTCAGCTTAGGGAAGGTGGCTGTCAAGGACAGGCCTGATAGGGTCACTGCTGGGTTACGAGTTAATAGCTGCTGTGATGCTAGAACAAGATTTCAGGACTCGCTAATCACATTCATTAATTCTTAAGCCTCAACCTCCCTGCCTGAGCAATTTATTATAAGGCCAAGATAGTAAAAATTAAGTACATGTCCTAAGCAAGAATAGGGTTTATCCAACTGGTGTTATAGAAACGTACGCACTCATTGTGTCCAGCGCAGATCTGGCAACACTCTAAGGTGGCATCTCCCCATAGGCAGTAAATAAGGCTCTCACTCTACAAACACTTATGTATGTGCTTAACTTTACTCATGTGAGCAATCCATCGACTACCCATGTGCTTAAAATTATGTATGACCCTAATCAACAAAGCATTTAAGCAGGTACTTAACTTTAAGTGCATGAGTAGTCCCATTGAATTCAATCAGATCACTTATGAGCTTTAAGTTAAGCACATGCTTAAGTGCTTTTCTAGATCTGGACCCAGCTGCATAAGTGTTTGCAAGGTCAAAGACCAGCTCATTGCTCAGAACTCCATACAAACACGTCTGAGGAAAAGGGCACTATGCCAACAAACGAGACCATCATGCCACAAATACTGAAAATTCAGTTCCATCTAGAATCAGAGAGGGAAATCTTTCTAGCAACTATATTAAATATGTGGTGTATCTGGCTATAAGGCCAGTCTGTCATGGGTCTAGTGCAGGGATAGTCAATAGGTGGACTGGGGGCCAAATCCAGACCACAAGACACTTTTAAATGGACCAGAAAAAATTTTTATTTCCTGATTACCATTGTTGTTATTTCTGTATTCTTTTCTTTGGAGTTTGGCCCTTGACTCTACCTTGATCAAGAAATTTGGACCTTGGGAAAAAAAATAATTACTTGCCCGGTCTAGTGCATTTTCATGGCAATTTACCATTAAATACCATCTCATTACTAATTATTCAAAGTTAAAAGCTGCAATCGCCACCTAACCTACCACTTGCCAAAAGGTCTAACTTTAAAGAGTCTTTACATATCTCTACATCATTGAACTACCCTGAGAATAGAAAAGGGACATTTCAATAGGAAAAGTAAAGGTGACTCAGAATTCTGGGTCAGGATCTCTGTATTTTTATTTAGTTTAGCTGATGGAATCGGAGTGAAATCAGAGGGAAACAGATGTTCCATTGTAAATACTTGTCCTAATGTTACCGGGGTAAGATCTCAAGTGCTGTATACTTGGGGCTGACTCTTACAATGCTGCCTCTAACTTTCTGTGATGTGAGTGAAATCCATCTGTTAGCAAAGAGCCTGCACAAGACCTCCTGAGCTAGGGAATCCCTGCAGCTCCCCTGTGTGGGTGTAGGGATATGTGGACTGTGTAGCAGATCTGAATATATTGGCATGCAGGAGAGCAGTGATGTGTGCTAGGCAAGAGTCCAGTGGCTCTGCCCATATGCAGATCCTCTGGCCAAGACCTCTCATTTAGGAGTGCTGCAGCCCTACAGCAGTCCCCTCCCTGAAGGCCTGTGAACATTCAGCATCATCAAGTTTTATGTGGGATTCAAGAATTTCATCCTGAAGTAGCAGCAGTAGTAAATGTGGATTTGATAGAGTGAGCCCTGCACGGTCAATTCTAAAGACACAGTAATTTGTGCCATAAATGACCGTGCAATAAAAACTTGGGGCCTGAGCTAGAGACAGTATATGGAAAATGTTCCCCCAGAGGCTTGCTGAGATTTTTACATGAGGGATCTGACTTGATCTTTGTTTTATTCTGTAGCTCTGGGCTGTGTCTAGAAGAAGAAGAAAAAGAGAGAACTCTTATATCTCCTCAGCAAAGTATTTCACCAAAACATTCCCCAAATTATATACTGTCCTACTCTTTCCCCTGAATTTTAGGTTAGTAATCCCAGCTTGTCTTTCCCTGTATGTTATCCTACAGTAAAATCCTCCACTGAAGTCAATGGCAAAACTCCTATTGACTTCAATGGAGCCAGGATTTCACTCCTGCTTGGTAACTGATAACCCCATCAAAACACTACTTTGATAGCTTTCTTAGCATACTCTCGTTTTCCCAGAAGGCCTGTTCCCTACTTTATAAACAAATAGAGAGGCCTGATCTAAAGCGTACTGAAGTCTATATGTTTTCCCACATATTTTAGTAAGAGCATAAACCAGCGCTTTTCAAGATCTCCATGGCAGGTGGTTATCTTCTGGATGGGGAAGGCGGGGAGAGACAGCAGTGATAATGTGCATTTTTATTAATGTTATTGCTCTCAAGAGTGAATGAGAGCCAGGTGTCATGTAGATACCAGTATTGTATGGTAAACGTTGCCAGAATCCTGAGTAATGTTAACTTGACAGAGGTACGGTAATGCACTGATTTTTCATCTCTCAATCTGTGCAAAATTCCGCATTATTGCTTTGTGGATTTGCACAGAGCGACTATCGCAAAATTTTACCACCCAAAAATTTGTAGTTTTAAAAATGCCAAAGCGTCACAATTGTGACATCTCCAGCTTGGTTTGTATGAACAGATGTTTATGCAGATCAGGTAACTGCGCATGCAGATAATTAATCTGTACGTTCGAATGCTGGACTAGTGGAATGCTTCCAACCCTCTCATCCGGAAAAAAGAGAGCCTCCTGCTGCTAATGTAGTGATGATAATGGGTCAAAACATAGAATATCGGGGTTGGAAGGGACCTCAGGAGGTCATCTAGTCCAACGCCCTGCTTAAGGCAGGACCAATTCCCAACTATATCATCCCAGCCAGGACTTTGTCAACCCTGACCTTAAAAACCTCTAAGGAAGGAGATTCCACCACCTACCTAGGTAACCCATTCCAGTGCTTCACCACCCTCCTAGTGAAAAAGTTTTTCCTAATATCCAACCTAAACCTCCACCACTGCAACTTGAGACCATTACTCCTTGTTCTGTCATCTGATACCACTGAGAATAGTCTAGATCCATCCTCTTTGGAACCCCCCTTTCAGGTAGTTGAAAGCAACTATCAAATCCCCCCTCATCCTTCTCTTCTGCAGACTAAACAATCCCAGTTCCCTCAGCCTCTCCCCATAAGTCATGTGCTCCAGCCCCCTAATCATTTTTGTTGCCCTCCACTGGACTCTTTCCAATTTTTCTACATCCTTCTTGTAATGTGGGTCCCAACACTGGACACAGTACTCCAAATGTGGTCTCACCAAGGTCTAATGGAGGGGAATGATCACGTCCCTCAATCTGCTGGCAATTCCCCTACTTATACAGCCCAAAATGCCGTTAGCCTTCTTGGTAACAAGGGCACACTGTTGACACATATCCAGTTTCTTGTCCACTGTAACTCCTAGGTCCTTTTCTGCAGAACTGCTGCCTAGCCATTCGGTCCCTAGTCTATAGCAGTGCCTGGGATTCTTCCGTCCTAAGTGCAGGACTCTGCACGTGTCCTTGTTGAACCCACAATCCTTACTCAGTCTAGACTCTCACTAAGTTCAATAGAGAATTCTGCCTAAAATGTGTTGGTATAATATGTCCTGGAGTAAAGATATGGAATCAGGCCTTTGAATAACACAGTAGCAGGAGTGGAACCAATGACTGAAATAACATTGGTGCTAAATTACAAAAGCATTTTAAGACCCCTACATTGTTACTGTTTAGAGCTTCTCAAAATACAAAAGGCTGTATCTTAAATTGTGCTCATCTGCCTGAAGTAGTTTATGATCACTCTTTTGCTTCTTCGATTGATATGTAACTCAATTTTTTTCTTTCAGAGTTGTAGCCATGTTAGTCTGTATCAGCGAAAACAATGAGGAGTCCTTGTGGCACCTTAGAGACTAAAGCTTATGCCCAAATAAATTTGTTAGTCTCTAAGGTGCCACAAGGACTCCTCCTTGTTTTTTCAATTTTTTTCTTGTTCCTTAAGATTCAGACTAGTTCATGATCCAGAATGCTAGGCTACTCTATTGCTCTCAAATAAACTGATCATAGACACAGAGGAGATACCATATCAGAGCGGACCAATAGTCCATCTAGTCCATCATCCTCTCACCAGCAGTGGCCGACACCAGATTCTTCAGAGAAAGATGTGAGAAACCTCCTATTGGACAATGATGGAATAACCTGCTTAGAGGGAAGATTTCTTCCTAATCTCAGACAGCTAAGAACTGGTAGAGAGGGTCAAAGTTCTGAGCCTAGTATTTATGCCACTGATTATTCTCCTTAGTTTGCTCCCTATCTTAGATAATAACCTGGGACACATTGACATAGCATATGAGTACCTCACAGTCTTTAAATGATACCTCACAACACCTCCATGATAGAGGGAAATGCTATTGTCTCCATTTTATGGATGAGGAACTAAAGCACAGAAAGACTGAGTGAAATGACCAAGAAAGTTAATGGTGGGACTTGAACCCAGGTGTCTCAAGCTCTCACCACTGGACCAGACGCCCTCTCTTTACTGATAGCATAAAAGGTGCTGAGATTCCAGAGAGCGTGGCTCAACAAGAAAGGATTGAAATTCCTACTCAGTGTGTTTTGTCTTTTGATTCAATGACAAAAATCTAGTTTTGAAAAAATATATGTAATAATGTTCCCCAAAAAGGACATATTAAGCCAAGACTTTCGAAAGAGACTAAGGGAGATAGGGTTGTGCAAATCCCAGCCATAGTGCTAATAGTAACAATAATAATAATTAACGATATCTAGCTCTTATCCAGGGCTTTGCATAAGTAGATCTCAAAGCACTTTACAAAGGAGGTCAGTATCATTATCCCCATTTTACAGATGGGGAAACTGAGGCACAGAGAGGGGAAGTGACTTGGCCAGTGGCAGAGTCAGTAGATGCCAGATCTCCTGAGTTTGATTTTGGTTGTGTATCCACTAGACAACACTGATGCAGATAATTGATATTATGCAAATGTCTTGGCAGTACATAGAGAGTAATGAATACAGCTGGTCAAAAATGTTAATTGAAACAATTTTTCCTCAGAAAATGCAGTTTCATTAAAATTGAAATGTTTTGTAGGAATGGGCAGGAGCTGAAACTGCTCTTGGGTTTGTCCACATGAACAAGAAGACCACTGCAAGCTGGAGTGTGAATCTAGTCTAGGCTAGCTTGCCGCGGTCTAACTGTTCCTGTGCACCCCACTTTTGTGCATTAGCCGTTCATGAGAGTGCTTTAATCCAGTCGTCTTTGAAACAGGACTAAATCAAGGCACGTTAGTGGACTGTTCATGCGCATCAACAGGGTGCCCATGAAGAATTAAAAGGCAGCAGGCTAGATTCACACAGCGAGCCCCCTACGGTGGCCCAACGCACTACCTGTGTTTGGTATCTCTGTCCCAACCCCTTGGGCTTGTTTACAGCCCCAGGATACTGCTCTGAAGATGTCAGAAGAAGACTTTTCTCTCCTTTAGCTGAGGTGTTGGTACTGTAATATTTCAGAGGTGGGGGGTGAACTGATAAGATGTATGTACCTTCAATCACAGTGGTTGGGGTGAAATATTTTCTCAACAATTCCAACTCCGTTATGTTAAATGGACATTTGAACTGGACCTTGGATATCGAGAATAGAAGGACACAGAAATGGTTACGCCCCCATTACTTGACTGATTGCTTTGTAGGTGAAGTAGGACAATCCATTCACTTTGCAATATGTATCTAGTACTACTTTGTGCTCTTCATTCTTCTGTGGAATGTTTTTCTCTCTGCGGCTCTGGGTGGATAATTACTCCAGTTTGAAAGGTGTGAGTTCCACTTACGTTATCTGTACAGCTGGCCACTTGCCAGTTCTCAAAGCTATATGTATCCAGAGCAGAGTCAAGGAATAGACTTGATATGTGCACGCAGCCAAGCAAGAGGCAACAGAAATTGTGCACACACTCCTTAAGGCCAGGAGATGAAATGGGAAGGGACATCCGCCCACCAATGGAACAAGGGGCTATGAATTGTCTTTGAGACTTATTTGCCAGTGTGGAAAGAGAAAGTCAAACCAGTGCCTGGCACCTGATTGCCGGCCAGAGCTGGTGGGTGGTGCATCTCTAGTCATCTACTCCATGTTTCTGAATCTCTGGAGGCCCCAGGCCATTCTGGGAGGCACAGTCCTGAAACTCTAGGGATTGTGTTTTAATGAGGCTCTATTACCCCTCCTGAGGAAACTCCACTGGGTCAGAGGAAACATGCATCTTCTCATCCCAGTCCCCGCCCTCTCCTCCTCTGCAGCTTCCTGAATGAACAGCGCACACAAGCACTGGTCTGAGGAATAGGGGAAAGGGCAAAGGCAGCCAAGTCCTGCTTCTATGTGAGAACAGAGATATATCCCAACAACTGTAACCAGGAGTGAGGAGAAAAGCCCAACTGTTGTTTCTTCGCCTGGATTTAAAGTGCTCACTTCAGACCAAATTCTGGCATCCAGTCACGCCCACAAACATCAGTGGAGTTCCATAGTTGTGACTGACAGGGGGATTTGGTCTTTATGGTGAAATTCACCCCACGCAAAGAGCTCAAACAACTGTAGGCACCACTTAAACCCTAAAGACGTGCTTTTAATGGGGCTTGAGTAGCAAATGCAAGGCCTTGTGTAGGCCGTGATCACGGGATTGAATGCCCCCTTTCCAATCCTGAGCAGCCAGTACCTGCTCAATGGGTATCTCTGGCTGTGTTGACTTCATGCAATGTTGTTTTGCATAGGCCCAGCACATAACTTTCAACTCTTTATAGATTTGTTTAATCAAAACCAGATTGTTTATTTCAAACCCAGCTGAGATGCTGCTCCTCACTGAGGACTATTGGCATATCAGCCTTCAGCTTTCAAATGTCAACTGTCTTTATTTAATCCAGGTTATATACATAAAAAAGAGAGATTAGTGGGTGGATTTTTTTTAAGGCAGATTTTTTTCTTCTTTCTCATTTTCCTATAGCTGAGAAACAGCTGAAGCAATTTTCCTCATGCTCTGCAGAAATATGGCATAGGATTTTGAAAAAGACTCAGTTTTTCCCTGGCTCTCCTCCCACTGAAATCAGTGGTAAAACTCCCTTTGACTTCAGTCAGAGCTGAGTTAAACCAATGGTGAGCACATTTGAAAATCCCACCCATTCACCTTTTGATAGAGAGACCAAGCATGGAATGTTTAATCTGAATTCTTTAGAAAGGTCTGATCAAGGCACTATGTATTTGGCAGCAAGCTGAACCCAAATTCTGCAACAAGGGCCCTAGAATCTATGGGACTCCATTAGAAATTGTAAAAATTCTGTGACAGCTGCAGATAAATGTTCAGAGTTGAAGGTTTTATTGAATTAAATTTAACAATTGTTTATTTTTATATTCTATTCTGTTTATTTCACATTCTTGTCGCATTTTCATATGTTGATTTCCATCTTTAGATTTCAGAGCTAACCAGCCAAAGATGAATGAGCCAGTTCATACCCTTTCAGGAGTATTGTATCAGACTCCTTGCAAAGTTGAGAAAATAAAGTTGTATTTATATTTCCACTCCAAGATTTTTAAAGTTATCTTCAAAACCATATTAGTTAGAAACTATTTTTTTAAATGAAAGCAGAAATTCTACAGTGATGTATGAATTCCACAACAAATTCTGAGGCTATGAATCACAGAATATATGGAGGCCTGTTTATGAGATGTGAAAACTGGGAATTATATCTAAAACTACCATTTCACCACCTTGAATTCTGTTGTTTGCATCCTTGCATATCTTACTATTAAGATGCTAGTGTTCCAAGCTCTTCCTAGCTGCTAAAATCTATGGTATCCAGATGAAATGATCATACTGGCCTCCAAAAGAAAATATTTAACCCAGAGATGTCAATGGAATATAGAAATAATGGTCAAAATCCCAGAAGCCTGCCTTGTTTTTGTCTTTCTCCTTTCATCTCGCACTTCAGGTCATGCCATCACTTACATGCTTCAGCCCAAACAGGCAATCGTTGAGTTAAGAACCTCCAGTTCAAAGTGAACTATAAACCTTAGACTATAAGATAAATCATACAAATTACTTTACAGAAATAAATAGAACGTTTGGGAAAGAGGTTATCTTATTGCCTTCGGTTTACATCTCTAATGACTGTAAGTTCACAAATGCATTCTGTCAAGAATATAAACTTTGCTTTTATTATACCAAGCACAGCTATTTATTACCAACATGTACTGTATGGCTTGTTGGTTTAGAGGAAAATATTAGACTTTGGGTGAGAATGTACATACTTTATTATTAAATTCTCTGGACACAATGTTTGTAACTATGCAGGCCAATATTTTGAAAGCTTGATCATCTTTGATAAGAACTGGTGAATTAATTTATGCAAAAGACTAAGGAAGAGAGGCTGAGCCCTGCTAACATTTACCCTTACTCCCATGAGTAGAGACATTGACTGCACATAGGAATAAGATTACTCACCTGTGTAAGCATTTTTCAAAGGCCGTGAATTCAATATCTCAGTTCCCACCCTCCCACAAATCAGCATGCTTAGATTTCTTTTATATAGCGTGCTTATGAGCTGTCTATTACTTAGGGTCGGATTCTGATATCCTTGCTGACAATGAGTAGTTCCGTTAAAATCAATGGACCGATCATTCCATTTGTCCATGTAAGTACTTATTTTTTGGTGGTACAAGCATATTGCTGGGGTACATGGGTTCTGTGATTGCAACAGTCATGAATATGTGAGAAATGGGACAACATGTTGCATTTCCTGCTCATGCATATGTTTGATAAGCTCTTTGGAGACTGTAGTTGCAGCCAGAGATTGTTTGCTTCCTTCCCATGCTAATCACAGTGACTGTGTTCTGTCAGTCTGTGTTATGTCTGGTAAAGCAATGACAAGGAAGGCACAGCATAGACAAAACCATTTAAACCTAGACATGTTTGTGAGCATATGTGTGACATGTTTACGGGCTTGTTTGTCAGAAGAAGGAATATGAACCCTCTACCCATGGCCGAGCTGGGCAAATCAAAGGGCAGAATATAGTAGAAATTCCAAAGCTCTAGTGTATCTGTAGATCTGCCAAAATGTTGCTCTTATTGAAGTCCAGAACCAGAGCAGCTATGAGGAAGTCTCTGATAGAGACCAGCCCAAGCTGCAGATTTCACCTCTTAAGATAATTTCAAACATCCCAAAGTTCAAGGGTATTCAGAGCAAGGGTTTTTTGTTTCAGGTCCATCTTTCTTTGTTTAGTAAGAGCCTGTGAGAACATGTATTCAGCTGGCCTACAATGTACCTCCATGGCTCAATTTAGGAGGGCCTATAGACTACCAATCCTGGGTTTAGGATCCAGCTCTGAGCACTGCTTGGATCTTGTTATCATCTTTCTCAAAAATGCTGCGAATGGAGAACTAACCAGCATCTGGACTATAAAAAGTATATTTAGGTTTTGTAGAATTTAATTTTTGTATATGATTTTGCTGGCTAATATCAATTTTTATTCTAAGCTTTTTTCCCCATTTCTGAATTTTCACAGTTGGGCAAAATTATGTGATTTAAATTTTTTCAGTTGCGGGAAATTATGGGAAGGTCGTAGAATAATTATTTAATGATTGTAGCTATTGAAATTCAAAAAGTTAAAGCTTTATAACCATTATAACACAAATTATCAACATCACATGTTAAAATATACAAAGGAACTATCCTTAAATCAAACTCTAAAAAGTTCTCAAGCAGCATTTTTCTTCCATTGCTGCTAAGAAATTTAGATGATCATCAATAAAAATATTTGTTTCAGTTTGTATGTGTATGGTAAAATCGACATTTACCGACATTTGCTGATAAAAATGTAATCTTTTCAAGCCTAAATATATGTATTTCTAGATTTTAGTTAATATTTTCAAAAGTGGCCTCTGACTTTGGGTGCCTCAGTTTCTGAGACCCAAGTCTGAAGGGCTCAAGTACCAAAGAGCTAAAAATGGAAACACAGGAGTTGTCTCAAACATACTGCAGTTCAAATTTCAATAACCCAGCTATTATTTGCCAGAGGTTGATGATGCAAACTATAAGAGAAGCAGGTTGTGCTGAAGCCTCCTTCACCTGACTATTCTTAATGAACTACATAATTTTCATTCTTGATAGGATAAGGTGTTCCCATATGTCTTAACTTTCAAAGCAATATTGCATTAAGGTAAAAATCTATACATTGCACTAGCAATTTTCAGAATTAAAAATTCATTATTGCCTGTGTTAAAACTGGCATATCTTAAAATACAGTTTGGGTCTATCCTAGATTAATAAAGTATGTGGATTTCTATATGGAGGATTACTCTTTATTTAAATCTACAATCTTTTGTAATGTGAAAAAGACACAAGTATGCCTGGATTATACCTGAAGAAGAGGTCTGTGTAAGATCAAAAGCTTGTCTCTTTCACCAACAGAAGTTGGTCCAGAAAAAGATATTACCTCATCCACCTAGTCTCTCTGGATTATACCAGTCATAATAAAGGGCTGGAACAATAATGCGTTAAGCACGAAATTTAACCAAGGTGAATGTTTTAATACAGTAGTTTATATAAGAACTAATACACAGACCATCTACAAAGCATGTTACCTGAATGATAAATTAAAATCAAGCATCCAGTAACAATAATAATGTAAAACAATTTGTGAAGCTGTTTCCTAAGAACACCTTGGTTAGTTTCCAAAGAAAATAGATGTCAAAAACATTCCAAAACTCACGTGGTTTCATTGACGTTGGCTGGCTCAGAGCTCAGTATACAGAGTTTTCCCCAAATCTCTCTAAGGAAAACAAGCCTAGTGAATTAGGGGCCAATCCTGCAAAGTGCTAAGTGCCTTCAATTCTTATTGACCTCTCTGGGGTTCATAGATTTCTGGTCAGATCTCCTGTGTAACTGAGGCCAAGGAATTTCATCCAACACTTTCTGCACCAATAAATGGAAGTTGGGGATACTTAGCAACCCCTCATGGGGACTCAGCAACTGGCAGAATCAGTCCCCTATTTTGAATATTGTTTTTTAAAATATAAATAATATCAAACAGAGATCCAGGTCTTGAAGTCCTTATTCAAGCAAAGCCCCTAGACTGGAGTCTATAGTGTAAGGACTGCAGAACTGGGCTGATGGTCTCAAGTTTAAGGCCAATTCCTCCTTGCTTTACTCATATGAGTATCCCCAGGGTTTGGGATGGGAAGTGCGCCTGCAAATGTTTCCTTACAGGAGTAATCATTACTTGCAAAAGAAAGACCAGTGAGAGTATGTCCGCTCAGATCATTAAGCCCACGTCCGTGAGAGGTGTTCAGGATTGGGCCCTTCGCCCTTAGTCTTCCCCGTTAGAACACTGCACACAAGATGTAGCAACAAGCCAGATTTAGTTCAAGGTTAGTCTCAGGAACCCTTATCTGATCACTGACAGTAATTTATCACCCAGAACCCATCATTAGTGTCAAGCTGTTTTATTACCCACTAACTTAACACTGTTTTACCAAGAGTCAAGTGTGATGTCACTCATGTTAAAGTAATTTACAGCTAATAGATCTGAGGACCCAGTCAATGTTAGCCTGCTGGGTTCTTTTCATACTGACTGTTAGGAGTTCTTTTAAATTTTACCCAGTAGGCAAATTAGATAACATCAAGGAAGGATTGATAACAAAGAAAAAATTAGCACAAAATCCCTAAATATTCTTGGAGTGGATCTTTTAACTTTAAATATAAAATCTCATCCACGGCATGTTTTGCAAAACTGAAGTATCTAGTAAGGCCTAGGAGATAGTAATAAATATTCTGCAATACTGTATGTGACAGGAAATTTGTTAATGCTCTGGTCATGTAGCAAGCTTCTGCACATCAGCAGAGATAAATATTGAATATTCAGAGTAAGGGTTCTTGCCATTCTGAATGTTAAGAAAAACTACAGGAGACTTTTAAGCCAGATTTTGTTACAATAAATGGAATCTGTTACATATGAACGGAGTTTTCATTTTCAGCTTTCTTTGTCTTTCCAGCCAATTCTGTGCAGTCTTAGGGTCAGCCTCAGTGCAGGCTGTGTTTATAATAGAATACATTTCCCATTTCCAAGCACTTGCTGTCTCTTCTAATGAAATCTCTTGCTGACGTCTCCAGGATCCATATTTTCAGCCTGCTAGATGTTCAGAGATAATCCTGATTAATGTGTATATATTCTAGGCAGTGCGTGATGGTGAATTATCCTTTTGGAATGAGAGTAAGGCCACTTCTGTCAATTCACCTTACAAGTTTCAGATCCATTAAAAACATTGTAAATGACTAAATCTGCTATTTTCCCCTGAAGGTTCTTAAAACTCAGGATCACTTATTTGATTATTTGCAAATGGGCCAGAAGTTGTGAACCTCAAGACATTGCAGAAAAACCCTAGTTAGGAAAGATTTTTAAAGATTAAAATGTAACTGTTCTTGGAATCTCGGGTAAATATCTTTCTCTGACAACACACACCTGGATTGTAAATCATTGCAACATCACGTTTGTCAGCCCTGTCAATAACTGTCCTGGTCTGTAAATTCTGTTTGATCAACAAGCTCTTAAAACATACTATTCATTGGTGACCTCAACTTCAACTCATAGTAATGATTGTATGCGGATTAGCGTAAGGTTCTGGCACAAGTGACCCCAACACCTTACTCTTAGAAATGATTGGCCAACCAAATGTTGAGCTGAAGATTTTTGAATACCTGGCCAAAGGTTTTGGCTGCTGAAAGCAAAGCCTGGTCCAGTTAAAGTGGGATGGAACAAAGAGGTGACTAACTTTCTTTCCCTTCATGAGAAACAGAATTAGGGTCCTACAGACACTTGTGCATGTCCATGGGTAGTTCCATTGGCCCTTAATGACACATGACTCTCTTCAGTTTGGCTCTGTGGAATTGCAGGAGTGAGTTATTGGATGTTAAAAACTCTCCATTACGTGCCAGTTCCTGGCCCTTCCTCCACAGCCACAGAATGCCCCTGGCCACTAAATTAGTGGCTCCACTACACATAGAGGAAGCAGGATTTAGGGACAGTCACCTAAGGTATGTGTCCACCTTATGCCCCATAAAACTCAGCTCCATGGTGGATCTGTGCATGTCGGCATACAGGGGTGGCGTGGGGATCTGCTGTTCAGGTTAATCTTTCCATCCTCTTCTCAACCACAGATGGCTGGATTATATCCACATGGGCTATTGCAGCTTCACAGCTGCAGTTGCAATCAGGGAGCATCTCTATGGCCTGGAAGAAGATTCTTTCCCCTGTGCACAGCCCGAGCTAGGGTCTGGATTTGGACCTATAAACAGAACTGTTTCTCTGTTGGAACCCCTGCCTCGTACATGCAAGGGTCACCGTTAAAACATTGGCATCTGCCCCAGCGAGTAGAGTTTGGCATTAGTGTGCTATTTACACCATTTGCTACTCTAAATGGGTGAGCACTGGACTAACTGGCTGTGAATGCCATAGCTCCATGGCTGTGGGGAAGCATAAGCAGTAGGAAAACATTTGTCAATGTTTTTAAAACAGAAGGCTGGGCTTCTCTTCAGGGAGGATCCTCATTCTGTCATGACAAATGTTTATTATTTAGCAGTTGTACTATGGTAGCCCCCAGCTGAGAACAGAGCCCCACTGTGCTAGGTGTTGCTGTACAAACACAATGAGAGACATCCCTTGCCTTGAAGAACTTACAACATCACAGATGAAGGGTGTGGAGAAATCGAGCCACAGAAAGGTGAGCTGACTTGCCCAAGATCGCACAGTAAATCAGTAGCAGAGCTGTGAATAGAACCCAGGCACTTTCAGTCCCAGTCCAATGCTCTATCCACTGCTTCTGGATATCAAATGTATTGGAGGATTAAAATGTCATTAGACTTAATCTCGTTCAGCTGGTTTATCTAAACAAGGTAAATTCAGCCTCCTGTCTGGCCCTGAAAGGACTCATCTGCAATAAGAGAAATTACTTTCAAAATGTATTTACCAACATGAAGGCCGTATGCATATTTACAGCCAGCCACCCAAATTCTCCTCTCACTTGCACTTATGCAGCTCCACTGAAGCCAACTGGCTGGCACCAGTGTAGCTGTGAGAAGAACGTGGATCTTCTACTTTACGCATTTGTTTTTAGGGTCTTTTGTGTCCCCAAGCCTCTCACAATTTTCCTGTCCTTTACGTTCACCTCTCCCTTGACACGCATACTAGTGCATCACCCTGTCACAGCAAGCTAGCATCCTTCTGAATGAAAAGGGTTGGGCAGGAATTCCCCTCAGAGCCAACCACCATGGCTTGTTCATTAGTTGGAGAGAGAGATGATTGCTAAGTAAGACAGGATATTCCCACTCAGTGTTCCCAGGCCTTTCAAATTGTGGAAGCAAATGGAGTAGGACTCAGAAGCAAACCAAGGTCTCCCATGTGACCATATGCAGCAGCTCGACCAGATCAGCCTTACTTGTTCCTATACACACCTAGGTCTGTATGTGGAACACACTTATGTTGAACCCAGATACTGCACTCAGGTAGTGAAACTCTACTTGTAGTGAAATAATGAAAATCCAGGATTGTGTCAATGCACAGTGTGCAAAGTGCAGTCCCATCCCCAGTGAACCTCCTGCTATGGGCTTCAGTTGCTCAAAGATATATGTTTACTTTTGTACACTCCTGACTTGTGTGCAGTCAGTGCCCAGAGCATGTGCACAAATTGGGAGAGTGTATGTGTGTGTATAACCCTCTGGCAGTGTGTTTTACAAGTCCTCCTCTCATCTGATCTGCATGGACTGTGAGTTGTTACAGGCCCCCAGTTACAGAGCCCTGGTTCTTTAGCATAAGCTGTAGCACCTCAAGCTTTTATGACTGGAGTTCCCCTTTTCAGTACCCCTGTGTGTCTCTCAACAGAGTGCCAGTCCCACAGGCATGAATCCTTGACATGCGTGAACATCGTTTAGTATGTGAACTCTTGAGAATTTGGGACAGAATGAAATTGTTTTCACTAAAACAATGGCGTGCCTAGAAGAGGATATGACAGCACATTGCATGATGAAATATTCCTCTGGTTAGCCAGAGAGACTTAGATCACTGGTATAGACAGAATAGCCATCCCAAACTGTTCTCACTCCATGGGAGTCTGTTCATACTCCTTGAAGCTAGGATTTTCTGCCAAAGGAAAAATGCTGTCAGTAAGGTTGAGATGTCAATGGTGAGGGACTGAAAAATGAGGTTAGGTCCGGTGAGAGATGCAGCCAAAGAGCTGTAGTGAGGCCATGAGAACAGTTTAGAGATGTGGTTGGAGGGTGTGCTGGACAAAGCCAGAGGAGCCAAGATGTGTTGGAGAAATAAAACCATTAGTCTGAGAATGTAGGTAAAGGACCGAAGGCAGAAAAACATGTCAGACATGGAGGTATAAAAATCATTTGTCCAAGTAATGCAAAGAATGTTCCATTTAGCTACAATGGATAGGGGTGGCTGCACTGCATATTTATTGGATCATTGTCTTCATAGAATATCAGGGTTGGAAGGGACCTCAAGAGGTCATTAGTCCAACCTGCTGCTCAAAGCAGGACCAATCCCTAAAGAGATTTTTGCTCTGATGCCTAAATGGCCCCCTTCCATAACTGAACTTACAACCCTGGATTTAGCAGGCTAATGCTCAAACCACTGAGCTATCCCCACTTCTGAGAGGTGTCATGCTGCCACTTCTCTCTCATGGAAAATTATTTCCATCTATGTAAAATAAATGAGGAGAGAGGTGCAGACTGAAAATTAGCCCACGGTAAAGTCATTGCTGAAATTCATCTCTGGGGTGTCTTCATTGACATCAGTGGCCTTGCATCATATTTGAACTCAGACCTGGATACATTTGTGTGGGGGTGTGTGTGTGTGTGCGCGCGCAATGTCAGTGCTTTAATTCAATGAGTTCTCTTAGGAATGGATTCTTAGATAATGAATTACTGTTACTATCACAGCTGACAGGTTTTATAATGTGAACATGTGTGTGTCAAGCTACACTGCAGTTAAAATGTGCTGAGGAAAGTGATGGTAAAAATGGGAGCAGACTTAATTTCCTTCTGTGTCTTCAGAGTCGTAGCTGCTTATTTGATGGCTGAATATATGTTTCTGCAACTCTCAGCAGTGCAGAGTCACCATAAATTTGGAAGAAGATTTAGCCCAAACTAGTAGCCCAGGTTTCTAGGTACTTTAAGCCCAGACTAGCTTACCCAGCTGGGCTGTTAGAACCCAGGCTCCAGCTTAATTAGGGCTGAAACCTGTCCATTTCACAGTGCACATGCAGGTTAAATCATCTGAGTGCTGACAGTCCTCCAGTGCCTTCCTATAATCCCCTTGCAGGACAGACAAGTTCTCTACAATTGACTGGGAAAGAATCCTAGAGCAGGGGTTCTCAAACTAGAGATCGGGACCCCTCAGGGGGTCATGAGGTTATTATATGGGGGTCATGAGCTGTCATCCTCCATGCCAAGCCTCGCATTGGGCCTCCAGCATTAATAATGGTGTTAAATATATTTAAAAGTGTTTTTAATTTATAAGGGAGGGTTGCACTCAAAGGCTTGCTATGTGAAAGGGGTCACCAGTACAAATGTTTTAGAATCACTGTCTTAGATTTGGCACAAAAAATTATAGGCTATGCCCTCAGACACACCTGGGGTGAATGCAGAACCAGTGAATACCCAGTAACATGGGTAGGGCTTTGCTGTGCATATATTCACACTGAGATAGGCCAAGCTGATTGTCAATCACCCATGTTAAGTGGTGAAGTCAGACCCTTCACATGGGCAACTGTGTTAAGAAGACACAAACCTTACATGGCTAGATATGATGTGAAAAGATGAGGAGTAGGGGAATGTAGCTCCATTTTCCAGACACCTGATTGAGTTTAGAATTAGAAGCGTCTTTTCACCTAAGAGGCTGGTAAACAGAAACAAGAGTAAGGGGTGAAAACACGAGGCAAATAGTCCAACACGAGACTCCCAAAATTTCCCCCATTAGCCTGGGGTCTATCCTAGCATTGCCAAGCCCAATTGTTGATAAATCATGAGTCAGGCTCCCCAGAATCATAAGACCTTTAAAAAATAATAACATATTATGCACTTCAGCAGGTCACAAAGTCCTTTACAGAGAGGTTTGTATCATTATCCCTATTTTACAGGTTGGGAAACTGAGGTACAGAGAGGTGAAGTAACTTGCCCAAGGTCACCCAGCAGGAGGGGAAGAGCTGAAAATACAACCCAGGTCTCCTGGTCCAATGATATAACCACTAGCCTTCCCTGCCTGTTGGGATCTTTAAATCTGCCTTCTAGTGTTTAAGCCTGTGTCACACCATCAAGCTGTTCTCTGTAACAATGCTGGCTAGAAACTTACCTTTTGTTTCCATGAAAGCTGGCAGTCTGGGGTAATCACATGACTCCAGTGACTGAGGCTTTAAGAAAGAAATCACAAGCCTCATGATAAAACTGGTGAGAATCGGCAACACTGAGTCCTGTCCCCAAGATGCCAGGCGAGGAGAAACTGATGACTTACAACAGAATTTTCCAAAGTGCCTAAGTGGCTTTGAAGCCTACATCCCATTTTTAGGAGCTGTGCAATGGTGACAGCTTCCCTGATGTGAGAAGGAGGAGAAAGACCCTTGGCACGTCTCCCCGGGGCCATGTAATAACCATGTTACATCATGACTTAGGTGGCTGAAGCCCTGCTCTCCCCCCCACCCCCGCCCCACTGAACAATGGCTAACTGTTCTTTTTCCATCTATAAATTTGTCTGAGTTAACAGTTCCCCAGATCTGGCAGCAAGCTGGAGCTGGGAGTGAGCTGAGAGATAGGAGAGTGACAGTCTGAAATGAAACACAGAACTGCTGGGCCTGCAGCCGTCAGACAGGAGCCTGGCTCTCTCCCTTAAAGATTACTCAGACTCCTTCACTGGAGCCCTCCGCATTCCCCAAAATCCTAGCAACAAAGTGCTGTCTCTCAGCCTCCAATGAATCATGTGAATTTAACCTTTCACCTGGCCACAAGGAGGCTAATATACCAAAATAGCCTCTTTTTTTTTCTTTTTTTTTCATTTCATTTATTGCCTTTGGGCTGGGGGAAGGGATTATGCAGGGTGGAAACCAAATGTGAGTGGGACAGCACGAAAAGTGAGCTTAGCATTCAACTGCAACTCCCTGCCTCGCTCGGCTGGCCTCGGCCGGGCAAAAGAGGCAGCTGGAGGATCCTGAGCATCAGCTGAAGGGTTCAACAGGTACAAGTCTGATATTTTCCATTTTGTTAGCAAGAAATATTCCCCTCTCCCACCACCCCACACACACATACAGGTGGAAGGTGCAGGGTGGGCAGGTGGAGAGGAGGGGGTTGAGCGCAGGACTCATGGATTCTATTTCTAGCTTTGTCAGTAACTTGCTCTGCGCTTAAGGCTCCAACCCTGCAAGCCCTTATACCTAGAGGTACCATTAGCCACCAGAGAAAGGTCCCATTGAGTTTTCACATGTCTAAGTGCTTGCACGGCCAAGGCCCAATCCTGCTCCCCTTGAAATTGTTGGCAGAACTCCTATTGACCTCAGTGGAGCAGGATCCATTCCTTTAGCTGCTGGGCCAAATTCTGCACCATGTTGTGTATCCACTGAGAAGAACTACATGCCCATGTCTCCCAATGACATTGCTCAAAATTGAAGGGCTCAACAGCTCTCAGGGTCAAATCCTCCTCCGTGTCCCTATCTGTAAAATGAGGGTGATAATTTTCACTTTTCTGTACCTCAGTTTTCCTGGCTGGAGCATGGGTACAATAGTTCTTACCTATCTCACCCGGGAGAGTGGAAAGTTACAATAATGTTTGCAAAGTTCTTTGAGATTACGAGATAAAAATCAGTAGGGACAAGCTCAGGATTATTACTATCACTTATTTTATTGTATTCCCTTAATAATGATAATAACGGACTCCCTCTCTGCTCAGACTCCAACCCATCTTCCATTAGATTTAGACATCTTGATTGCTGTAAAAGTCCCTATCTCATAGTCCTTCATGAGTGGGGCAAAAGTGCATTTGAAATCTTAAATAAATTCTCTATCAAGAAAATTGTTAAAGCAAAGGTTAGTGTGGAAAGGCTCTAATAACTTTGTGCCATGTGACCCATTTGAAATTCAAACCACAAATCCTTAGTCACTGCCAAGCAATTTGCTTCTCTACACATTAAAATAGTTGTTCCTTGGGAAAAATGCTTTACACGTTTATCTGTGACGAGGCGCCCGCTTGGTGGTGTACCATGTATCCAGGAGCTGAGGAGAAGCAGACGATATAAACTGCTGAGATCTTGAAACCCGTGGATGATCCCATTTTCCCCCTGCCATTGGAGTTCTGCTGAATTTGGAAAGAATATAGGTGAATTTATTCGAGGACAGAAAAGTCTTCTTAGAAAGGGGGAAAGGGCGTCTTTGAAGGACACTAAAATACTTGACATAAACACACACAAATACAAACTCCTTGAGACGTGGCTACATGCATTGAACATAAGATAAATATTTTTCCATTAAGCCTGATGTTTGTTTAACCCTTTCGAGCGGCTTTGCTTAAGTGTCATGCATCTCCTCCCCACCAAACCGTGATCTCCCCTTTCAGCTGATGGGGCTGCTTTAGCTCAGTCCTCACGCATACCTCGTCCATCCCACCAGGCTTCCTTCCCAGCAAGCCTTTGGTCTTGATGTTCTCTCCAGTGCTACCTGCGGAAATTAACCTCGCTTGTAGGTTGCATTACAAATCGACGCCCTGTGAAGAAGACAAAGAATTCACTCTAAACAGGTAGAAAGGTAACTATTTCTCTGGGGCTTTACCCTGTTGGAAAAATGTTGGTTTCCTTTTCTTTATCTGGCATTTGATCACTGCTGGGGGCTGGGGAAAAGGTACAATTGTTTAAATACTTTCCTGCGCAAAAGAAAGGAGAAATGAGATTATGTATGCTCCTTATCTCGTTGAAGGCCAACACAGCAAAAGAGAGGGCGCAGTTCGGAGTTTAGCAAGACTTGGCTAACGAATACTTGAAATGAAGTGTTTCCTGAAGGCATCTTTCCTGTTTGTTTCCCTTCCACTTAATGTAGACAGGAAGAGGAAAGCGAATCGAGGTACAGTGTGTCCCCTGGCTGTTGGTTTGGAAAGCCTGAGAAAGGTTTTAAAAGTGTGCAACCCTTTCCAGGAACCTGCGAAGTCTTTCAGTGTGGAGCGATAGCATACTCCATGGAGCTAGTGTAGATCTGGATTTGAATTTGGGGTGGTTTTTTTTGGTGGCATTAGGGAACCATTTGCGCTCTAGATAAGGCAGGCACAGATAGTCTTGAAATCTCGTCTCGTGGGAGACACTCCCATTAGGATTGTTGTGTGTATTTTCAGCTCGGGACTCTCTTCCTACTGCTCCATTTCTGGCTTGTTTAACAGACCAGCGGCTCGCTGTTCTGCACACAAGCCTTTCTGTTTAAAGTGAATTGTGATTCGGAGCGAATGCTGCGTTAGTCTCGCTCCGCCTTGAAGGATTTTCAGTTTCACCGGGGAGCTGCGTGGGATGAACCAGGATCGATCGGTAGGGCACATCACCTGATTTGCATAGTTTTCCGCTCTGCTCAGCAATGGCCGATGCTGGCTCTGTAACCTCACTCCCAGGGCATGTCTTAGATTCAGAAGAAAGATAGGGCTTGTATTCGTGACTTGGTCTATTGGGGGCAACTTGTCTTATGAAAGGAGAATCTCCTTTGCATTTGATCTTCTTTCGGCGCATGTTTCTCCAGCTTCACTTCCCACCCAGACTTGAAGCGAGATCAGAGAGTTTCACTCCTTAAAGTCTAAACACCAAGGGTGTTTCTACCCCCCGCTTCTCTCTCCTTTCGGTAAAAGGCTCCTGATGTCTTTCCCTTTCACCTTAATTGGAAGGTATGTCCCTTGACCCCCCATTTCCCACCAGCCTCCTCCTTCCAGTGACCTGCTCCTGTAGCGAATGCCTCACATGTCTAGGGTCAGAAAATACCCTACAAATCAAAAGGGAAGTGGGGGTGGGGGGGATTAGGACAACGGGGTCTGGGGGCGCCACTCAGTCTGTTCCAGAGCCATGAAAAAAACCTCACCTGGACAGTTTAGATCCTAAATCTCTCTTTCCGCTTCCCCAACACTAGCGGGGTTTGCCTCCAAGCTGCTGTGAATTTCACTTAATGCTGGCGGTGGTGGGTTTTTTACCGCAGCTAGACAATAATCCGCAGGAGTTACTGGATGCCCTGCTAGCAGGGCTGCACTTTAAGGCGCTTAGGTTTGGGCACCCCTCCCCCCTTTGGTGGCTATGATCGCTCTGCAAAAAGACCAGAGTCGATCCTCAGCTGGTGTGAATTGACATTGACTTCAGCTCTGACCCGTTCCCCACATCTCAGGAGCTGCCCCCAAAGGTATTTCTCAGCTACACCTAGCAAGTGTGACAGGGGTCCGGGACTATCTCCGCCACCCGAGGCCCCGATCCTGTTCTCAGGAGAGAGAAGTCAGCCCAGATCCTTGTCGATCCCTGCATGACACTATCGGACACTGGCTGGCCGGGGGAGTCCCCACAGGTATAAACAGCAGCCTGCCCCAGACTGAGACTGAGTTTTCTCTCCTTTAACATCCAATGAGCTTCCACACGGTGACATCCCCGCTGGATAAGCTGCGGTTGTCTCGCACACTGCTTCCATAGAGGTGAACAGGGAGATTGTTTGCAGGACCAAGTGACTCGCTTTTAACCCCGCTATAGACCACATCCAGCCACGCAACCTGCCTTCCCTAGACTCTGCCCTGCCGGATGGACAGGGGAGGACAAAGCCCTGCATTAGCGGGGTCGTTTCCCTCTCTCTCCCCTGATCCAGCACGGCAATGAAGACGCGGCTGCGAAGTGCAACAGCTCAGGGGACGCTGATGCGCTGAGCCGAACTACGGGCCCATTCCTCAGCTTTGATCCCCTCCATGAGCGGGAAGGTGCCAGATCTGCGGGGACATTGTCAGCAAGGACCCTGCCCTGGTACTGATCTGAACCTGAGCCGGATCCCCCCCAATCCGCTGTCGATCCCTTCCCCAAGAGCTAATAAGAATGTCTGGACAGGATCTATACATCTGTTGTGCCCCTACCCCCCACTGTCAGCTACACCCTGGCACGGGGGTGGGGGCTCTCCCAGGCCTTGTGTTGTGCGGGGTCCACCGTGAGCTCGGGGAAAGAGCAAGGCTGGAAATAGGATGGTGGAGTCCTCCCTCTCCAGCCCTTACTGGGGCAAAACTCCCATTGACTGCGGGGAGGGAAGGGGGGTAGGCTCCAGCCCTGCGCCTTTCCACGCAGCCCTGCAAAGCACGTGCCCCTGGCAGATCTTGTATCCGTGTGGATGTGCCCGCACAGGAGAGGGAGAGAAGCCAATTGTTAGTCGCAACCCCGCGCCTCGCGTCTTGCCTGTACAAGGGCAGCACCTGCCCGGATCTCCGGGCTGCTGCTTGGCTGAGGGGCTGTGTTCAGGGGGGAGCACGTGTGGGTCCCTGTACCCTGGGTGCAAGCCAGCGCCAAGGGCAGCAGCTCGGGAAAGCGCGTGGGTCTCAGACAAGCAAAGAACACGCGTGGAGGGGTTGGTAGCCTGGCCTTGACTGCCTCCTCCTGTCCAGAGTAGCGCGGGATAAACCCGGGATGGCGCCCTGGGGCCCCCTTTGTTAGGAGTGTGTTTGAGTCTGATAGTTGCGTTCATGTGAGTCGTTGCTTCTCCCAAAGCCTGGGTGGAAGCAGCGGGGTGCTGCAGAAGTACAGAGGCACAGAGAGAGGAGATTGGTTCTCCATATGCCCTGTCCCTCTGACCAAGTCATTGTTTCTTTAGAGTCACGTCTTCTTTTGGCACCGCTCTGTCAGATCTAGGGCAGCCTGCTGCAGCCATACAGAGCGATTGGGGGAATTGGGCTGCAGAGGAGAGGATGGGACGGAAATGGGGCTGGCTGCATCAGCCTGACCCCCTGTGTATGCTGCCTATTTGTAGGGACAGGTCCCCCTAAATTTCCCTAGGAGCGCCCGGTCTGGGATCTCTCTCTCCAGCCAGGCACAGGAGTGTGAAACATCCTGAACTCTGTGTTAGCCTTGCCAAGTTCCGATCTCTATTCGCTTAGAGGACAGGGTCGATGCAGGTGGGATCCAGCTGTCACGCTGAACTTCACTCTGGAGATCCACCAACCAGCTGTTTGATCTCTCCCCTCAGGTGCCTTTCTGCGTTCTTACATTATTAACCATTGTGGTTACAAGACATCCCAGCGAAGGGACCCTGCATTGGCTGACACGTCCGTGCTAGCCCCATGTGCTCCCCTCTGTCCAGATGTGCTTGCCCCTTGGGCACCCCGAAATTCAGGATTGAGGACTTCTGAGTTTGGTGCAAACGGGTTAGCTTGGAAACGGTACCGATTTCCGTTTAAACCCTCCACGGATTCGAGCCCAGACAGGCAAACCTGATTGGAAACAGCGAGGTCTGCGCTCGGAGAGGTTCTTGATTTTAGTTCCACTGGGATTTTGAGAGTGGCCCTGCAAACCCTCCCTAGCCTGAGTAACTCTTATTCCCGCAGATTGTTCCACGAGAGCCAGTGAGGTCATCCCATTAGTGAGGATGGCAAGATCTTAGACCCTGCAGAAGTGTGTCTGGTCCAGCCCCGGGCTCTGTACCCAGCACCTGAGCTCCTTCTAGCTTTCCATGCGCCCAGTTTCTCTTTTCTAGAGGGCCATTGTACAGTAAACCCCGTGAATCTCGAGTAAGCACAGGGGCCGGTGCTCTTTTCCTTGCAACACCCGAAAGCCTCAGCTCCTGGGAAGAGACAGGGACTCTGCGCCACATCCATAGCTTGGGCTATGGACTGGGGGTCGCAGACGAATTCTGACAGGGCTCCAGAATCCTCCCGCTACAGCAATATTTAGAGACTTTTTAAAAAGCCCCCCGGTAACCTCGGACAGATCCTGCAGATCCTTGGCTGACTCTGTCTCCCAGGTCTGTCCTATCCCAGCGATTATGGACCAACTAGCAGAACACGATCTTTATGTGGTCAATATGAGCGCCACACGTCCTATAGCTCCTTTTGGGAGGGAGTTTGTTTAAGTTTGATGAGTCTGAGACGTTTGCACTTTTCAGCAATCAGATGGTCCAGAAACATTTGCAAAGACCGGTTTCTAAAAGTACAATAACGCTTTAGACTTTAAAATCACAGCTGGCTTTTAAAGAGACACATAGACAGCACAGTCTCAAAAACAGACTCGCTGTATACCCACGAAGGCGCACATATAAATACATATCGATCACGTGTATATATGTAATATTTAAACACATACATACACAAACTTAAATCACGCTAACTATACTGACAGAGATATCATATATGCGTTGCACACACACATACACAAACTAAAAACTCTCTACAAATATACACACATCTGCATATACACATAGGAATATTATAAATATAATGTATGTATGTGTAACATGCATGTGTAACGTGCATATGCTCATTCATGTGAGTACCCCGTATGCATAGATGCGGTGATGTGTACATACATAATGCACCGCTGACAAATGACACACTTTTGTAGCTTAAACTGTGTGAATGAATCTCTTTTCCTTTAGGATCGTATTAAACCACTGAAATTGCCAGCTTTTAGGAAAGGCTGATGGAAACAATTTTGGGTTTGCTAAGCAATTATTTCCCATAGCCATATTTTCTGCCTAGAAAGACATCGAGAGAGAGCTTTTAACCTGTGGGTTCCTATCTGGGGCTTTTTATAATTATTTGGTGCTTAAAGTGACCACAGTTTTAAGGGCACTGTGTTGCATTTGATACTAATTATGGGGAACCACCGTAGACCTGCTTCTGTCCATTGTAATGGCTACCAGTATGTCTACAACATAGAGAGCCCTTAAACACACGCACACGAGCATTAGACCACTTTGGTTTATGGAAATATAACCTTCTTCTGCAACAATTCGAATTGTGGAAGCAAGGGTACATAGAGCCATCTACAAGGAATCTAATTAAAAGTACAGCAAGATTTAAGTTTAGGCATAAGATTAATATCTATAATGTATGTATGTGTATCTACATACATAATATATGTCCACATGTGCGAATCTATGTGTGTGGGGGGGGGCGTTATATGCGTGTGTTTGAGTTTAGAAAACTTTATGTAAGTTTCCTTTACCGTAAAGATTGTATATATATATACATACACATATATATACACACACATAACGTTTGTATTGCACATATTGACATCTCTCTCTAGATATTGATATAGAGAGATGCCAGTATGCACATACAAACTTTTATATATATTATATATATATATATATATAACGATTAAATATATATATGATATATTGTGTTTTATTTTACAATCATGCTTACCCTAAAAGAAATCTTTCAAAAAGATTTTAAATTAAAATATTATTAAATAATGTTTTTAATTTTAATAGTAAAATCAGAAAATTGAAATATTTTCGGTTATCTTCAAATTCCGCAGTTTCCCCCGGTTTTGCCGTTAAGGCTAATGGGAGGGTGTTTGCAAAGGGTTTCAAAGGACGCTGCTGTGAGCATGAGAAACACAGACTAAAGCTCTGAATCTTCTATCCGTTGTTTTCTTATTGTTATTATTTCTTTTCTGTGCACAGAGAATATATTATAAGTGGTAAATTGCAAAACCTTATCGGAATCAGCTAGACTGTGACAGGTAAATAAATACACAGGTTTCGCCAGTCACATCGTATTATTCCGCGGTAAATATCTCGCATTCTTATACAAATTCATTCTGAATCGGAGATTTTTTATGCCTCCAACATATTTTTTTGTTACTGTAAAATATCCAAGCTTAAAATACACAATAAACCAAACTGGAGAAGTAACATCCAGATCTTATTACTTCCCTGCTGTATATTTGCGTCTCTTTTCTAATTATTAACACTAGCATGTTTTTTTTAAATAACCCGCCTACTATTTATTTTTTATTATAGGATGTTAGCAATAAATTCCAATCCAGGAACGCGACCGATTGGAATAGGGGGCCCGATCCTGCACGCAATCGGGCTTCCCACTGTAGTCAGTGGGCGTTTAGCCTGGGCAGAGATCGGGTCCCTAGTTTGTTAGGAAGCAGTAAACAACGGGGTGTAGTGGGGGATAAGGAATTAAACCCCGATTTTTGTTTCCATCTGTGCAAAGGGGGTTGGGCGGGAGAGTCTCAGACAGATTCTAATAGCGCTGGTAGGACTCGCTGCGCAGCATGAGCTGGGGGCGTGGGGGGTGTCACGCCTTCTGCATTGCTGCGTTGAGCTGATGGCTAACTAAGATGTAATTCCTTGTCCATGGAGGGGAAAGAATTTCACAGGTATTTCAAGGCAGTCGAAAATAATCAGAGACTCCTTGACTCCCGAGATTAATTTTGCCCGCTCGCTCAGGTAAAGCGGGCTGAGAATCTGCCCAGCGATGGAAACAGAAAAGAGACTTTTGATTGGTTCTGTTGAACCGATCTCTGCCAAAGGGCTTAAAATGTTGAATATAAAATCAAGTTTCATTTCCTGTCACCCTTTGCTTACTACATACGATCCGAATCAACTCCGCATTGTCTGTCTTCGGGACAAAATCCAGGTGGTAGCTTTGAGCTGCTTTAATATACACTGTAATAATAAATAACTATAATAATTAAAATAGTTGTTAAGCAGGTACAAGCTATAACTTGGATTTATATTTACTTAAGAGCCTTGTTCCTTGAGAGAGAGAAATTTAAAATACTTTATAATTCGGCGTATTAAATAAAAGGTGGCTGCGAATCCTACTTGATAATACACTCCCAATAAACAGTTTTCTGATTTTGTTGGGTTTTTCCCTTACAATAATAGCTCCTTGCTCTTTTAACCTCATTCAAACAGTGACACCTTGAACCACAACTCCCTAAGAAGAAGAGGGATGTTTCCAAGTATTGAGTAAATTCACGTTAAAATTCTGGTGTTCGAAATTTTTTCATGCTAATAACGATAATAATTAACAACCAGAGGCTTGTTACTTAGAGCTCAATTCTCTCCTTGGTTACTCCTGGTCTTCGGCGAAGAGTTTACTGAACAGTTTGTTCTGTAGTTTATTGAAATTGTCAAGTTTTAGAAATACATTTAGGAACGACCCAGGGCCCTATCGGTTCTGTCAGCTTCACCCCAGAGGCGCTGCGAATAAAATATTGCTACATCTTCATCCGGATCTGGGATTTGTGAAGGTTTAGTTCAATCATTGTTTTGAGTGATTCTGTAAACTAGTGGTCGGGTTCTCTCCCCCACCGCTTTTTTTATTATGTTGTTTTTTTAAAAAAAAAATAGAAGTTGCTGTTAAGGCAGAAATCACAGCTTCCTATATTTCAGTGGAGAATTCTTAGCCCGGTAGGAAAGTTTTAGATTGTTTTAATACTTGATAAGATACAAAGTGACTTTAAAAAAGTGCTTTGATTTGGGGTGAGGGAGGGGAAAATAATCTCTCCTCTGACACTTTAAAATGAGGGCACCAAGACAGGAAACCTTGTGCATTTGATGATCGTATTTCTGCGGGAAGGAGAAACTTCAAAATAGAGATACACCGTTTCAAAATAATTCCCAGACCCTGCGATCTTTACTGGCGGTAAAATCCACGCGTATTTTAACTCTAATGTCTGGGAGCGGATACATGTTAGCAAAACAGCTCCCTCATTTTCAGATCTGAAAAGTGTGAGGGGGTGGCGGGGTTGGGAGGAAGAAGGTGGCTTGTCCTTATATTCAGCGCCAGATCAAACAAACAAACTGCCCTCTAAGCTCATGGCTTTGAGAGAGACCCAGGTGTAGTCAGCACCGCGGAGAACTAGGCAAAGGCAGGATCTAACTTTCTAAAACTTTCTGGTTCTTAATAAATACTAATAAAATCATACGAATAAAATAAAAATGATAATTAATTAATAGTACCATCGACTCCGACAGGGGATCGACACCCCCCCCCCCATTCCACTGACGGTGCAGCAAAATCCCTGCCCACAACAGGGGCTCCAGTAAGAAATAAAAACCTCAGACAAATGCCCCTTGTGCAGCCCTGCGCGTTAAAGGGGCGATTCACTCCCCGGGAGTCTCTCGCTTCCCCCTCCCATGGAAAGTTTGGCGCTGGAGGTTGGTTTTGGGAGACACCCAATCCTTAGAGAACGCCACGGCCTACCTAGCCGGGGGGGTCACGTGATCCGGGCCATACAATTGCCCTGCTGTAAAGCGAAGGGAACCACTTTAACTCCGAGATTAGCAGCGAAAGGAGCCAGTTAACGCAGATAGGGGAGCCGAGTCAAACCCTATCAGAGCGATACCACTCCCTTCAAAGGGGCAGGCGGCAGGGGGGTGCGGAGGGATAAGTCACCGATTCTTTACTGGGGAAGGGGGGGCAAATCAGTCCCTCTTTTTGCTGGAATTTCCCCGAGGATTTGGATTCAGCTGCTGCTTAATTCTCACCCAGCCATGCACGGTTTTGCTCCTTCCCCGCTGCACTGTAAGTACTTCTCGGCGAATTTATCTGCCGGCTGCCCTTATCTCGGAGATAATGCCTCGGGAGTCGGGAGGTTTCCCAATGGGATTCTGTTAGCTTTCCGAGGCAGCTAGTGACATTGCTCCGTGATTTACGTGGTCTCTGATTTAAAAAAAAAAATCCCATTTTCAGAGGGTCCTTTTATAGAGGAGCCAGATTAGGAATTTTTTTGCTTCTTATCAAGGAAGCAGCACAATCCTGATGTGGAGAGGAGCCGTTCCTCCCACCCCTGCGCGACGGGCCGGGGGAATTAGCAACACGTTAAATTATTCGCTTTGCTTTCTCATTCCGAAAGATCTTTCTGTTGCTCCTGTGTGCAAGAGCTGATCTGGTTATCTTCCCACCGAGGCCCATTATTTACAGCACAGCCACGATTGCTGAGTTGTTTTTAAAAAGACACCGAATTTCCTGACTTCTTAAAATCGCCGAGGAAGTTGTAGGGTTGTGTTGCGACTTGAGCAGACTGATGGTTGAAAGCGAACAGTAATTTCTCTTCCTGGCAGGGTTAAACACAAATGACGTTATTTATATGGCAGGAAAGTCTTCTAGAAAAGTGTTGATTTTATGTGTTGTGTTTGTGTTCATTATAGAATTGAAAAATTATCTTAAAAAAAAAAAGAAACCAAGAATTAGCTACAGGACAATATTAAATGGTTAGAACGACTTCAGGGTTTTTATTTGTCCAAGTCGCTGTTGTAAAGAAAAAGCAAATCGCATTAGAACTTGGCGAAATGTACATGGGAAGCAGAATATTTGTGAAGAAATCCTTTAAAAAAACCCTCTTACTAACAAAAGTTAAGCGCATTTGTTTAAAACACAGAAGTAACCCGTTTGAAATACTATTTTATTTTATGTAGCCTAGATGTAACTTTGGGACTCTGAGTGGCGTCTCTATAGACAGACACCGTAAAGCAAAATCCACAATATATATTATCTACTGCAAAGCCAATATTTATATAAGTAACGCTATATATTTCAATACATATGATGCGAAATATACACAATAAATATAAACGATATATGTTGTATATGATCGTGCCTATGTATATCATTGTATGCGTTGTACAATAAGATATGTTGGATACGTGTGTTGTATTATGCAATATAATACCCAATATGGTGAATTTTCTCTGTAGAGTGAATTGTTATGGATAATACTGGCAAACTGAATAACTAAAAGGGGAATCGGAGCTGAAATAAACATCTGCAGCTGGCAATAATCCAAACCTTTAATTCTCACCCTGCTCTTTTTCCCATCCTAATTCTTTTCGTCGTATTGAGCTGCGATCGCCTTCACCGAAGACGTGTTAAAACATCCCTCCTCTTGCAGCTGTGTCCGTGTGGAAGGACAGGTGCAAGAGGCTGCTGCGAACCAACCTGGGTTTTTTTTTTATGATATAATAGTTGTGCCATAAAAAAAAGTTCATATCTCGCTGCTTTCATGTTTCAGGTGCCTGTAACTGTTACTGACCTGAGCCCGAACATCTGGAGCCAGCTGCAGGGCAGCCCCGCTTCTCATGTCAAACTCCCAGCCTTCGACATAGGAATCTTTAAGCTTCACCCCACAGAAAACTTCTGCGCCACCTGAGCTGCTGCTTTTCCCGACCCACGGCTGCCCCGGCCCTTGGCCCCGCTTTGGAGGATATAAAATGTATCAGAGTTTAGCCCTAGCTCCCAACCATGGGCAATCGGCTTATTCCCACGACTCCAGCAATTTTCTGCACTCGTCCGCCAGCTCCCCGGTGTACGTGCCCACCACCCGGGTGCCCTCCATGCTGCAGACCCTGCCTTATCTGCAAGGCTGCGAGACAGCCCACCAGAGCCACCCCCTGGGCAACCACCCGGGCTGGGCGCAGACTGGCGCCGAGGCCTCCGCCTTCAACCCGAGCAGCCCTCACCCATCTTCGGGCTTCCCCTACTCGCACAGCCCGCCGGTCAGCAACAACGCCGGCCGGGAGGGAGCCTACCAGAGCCCGCTGCTCCTGGGCAGCGGGGCCCGGGAGCAGTACAGCAATGCCTTGGTGCGCTCGGTCAATGGATCCTACTCCAGCCCCTACCCTGCCTACGTGAGCCCGGAGATGCCCCCCTCCTGGACCGCGGGACACTTTGAAAGCAGCGTTCTGCACAGTCTCCAGACCAGGCAGGCTGCCTTGCCGGGCAGGAGATCCACTTTCGGTAGGTGACCGCCCCTGGGAGCTGCCCTCGGGCACCGCAGAGCCCAGCCCGGCTGAGCCCCCTTCCCAGCCCCCAGGAGCTCTCCATTCTGGCGGCCCTGGGGTGGGTTTAGCTATTTTTTAAGATGCAAATAATGTGTAAGGCACCCACCTCTCCAGCTTCGGTGGACAGCAGGATCCGCTCCCTAAAGGGCTGCTAGGAGCCTCGTGGGAACTGAAAACTTACCCAAAAGAGCCCAGCGTGTTAATGCAGGGCTTGGTCCTTGTGGCCAAAGCAGCGCCTGACTCTGCCCCTCTGGAATTAATGGGGCTATCTGAGGAGTCAGGTAATGGGAGCAATGAGGCAGGAGAATCTGGCCCCTGAGTTTTAAGTGAACCTTACGGAAAAGATGGTTCTTTAGAAAGACCTCCTTTCTCTTTAGCCCTAGGAAGGGTCCAGTGGTGGAAACAGCTGTCCCCTCCCCTCCCCTCCGCTCCCCAGGCAGGAGCTGGGTTGTTGCCACGTGGATGCCAGGATATAGATATATATGAAGGGGAAAGAAGACGCTTAAAAAGGAGAGTAATTTTGCTGGAGAACAGAAACATGGAGGTTGTTTAAACGCCTTGCCCTTACCCAAAATGATCTCTCCTTTCTACCATATTGACTTCGTGCCTTCGCCTCAATACTTGCCCTTGTGTTTGAATTAGGAGGGCAGATTTATGGCTCCTTCCCTTTTAAGTAATTTATTGTGGTAAATTAGTTTATATTTGAACAGACTCTTGGTCTCCTAATTCGCCTTCACCCAAACAATTCCTCAGTTGCATCAATCTGCTGCCTTTGGAGAGACAGTGAAATCTAGTCAGGCGTTGAACAATAAAACCCGCTTCAATTCGTTTTTATCCACACGGAGAGCCCTTTTAAATCAAGCTCCTAGCCAACTTTCCAGCTTCTCCCCCTCTTCCCCGTGACCCTGCCCGGTCTGCCCAATAAATAGGACCAGCTCTGGTTTATAACTCATGGGTCTAGTCTTCTCCTAAGATTATGTTTTGAAAAGTACTTTAAAATCCACTTCAGGATCTCATCCTTCTTATCATCTTTACTGCTGTGAATCGAATTATCTTATCTCTCTAGTGAGAACAAAGTAAACTAGGAAAACTCCAGTCCATGTTTCTTACGAACTTTTCCAAATTGCGGATCCTACTTTCTTCTACTGCACTTTAAACAGATGCTTCCTTATGATTTCTGGGAATCGTTTTGATTTGCCTTTGGAAGTCATGTATAATCTTTTTTCCCACTGCATTAGTAGGATCCCCTGATGACTTGGACTGTAACTCTTCACTGCACCTAAAGCAAACGTTAATTCCATAGAAATCACCCCAGTTTATAAACTATCTCCTTTTCTACTGAGAGATGTGGGTTCCTCGCAAAGTCATTCGCTGTGCCCTGCATTTTGTATGTTATTGGCCTTCCAAAATGCAGTGTTCAAGAATTTCTTCTAGTTATTTATTTTTGCTCTTAGATCATGTAAGCGAAGGTGAAGTTCCCTAACACAACTAAAAGTCCAAACTTTGATTTTTTAAGGATCGTTTCTTTAAGTAGTTCAAAGAAGGTGAAACCAGGAGTGCATTTTTATTTGGAAAGAAAACAGGCAATTTTCAAACCACGAATAACAGCTTCTTCCAGACTGGGAGGGAGGGAGTTATTTCAGAAAAAAAATGAGGCTTTAAATCAACTTTCACTAAGACTGAAATAATAGGGGTTGTTCTGTATCGCCGGCTTGTAAAATAACTGAGGCAAAACTGTACAGCTGGGAGATACCCGAAGCTAGTCAGACAAACAAACCCTTTCACTTTCCCTTCTGATTTCTGGAAGAAGGGGGTCAGATCTCACTCTGAAATGTCTAGTTCAGTGCCTCATGAATATGTCATACTTGGGAGTTAGTTGGGGAAGTATACGCTTGTACCTATGTGCAAAATCTGTGTGTGTTTGAAACCCATGGCATTCTTGAGTGTGTGTATTTATAGGTGGGTGTAACAGATGTGCATGGATGTGGGTATATAGACGTGTACACACACACCCCTTTTATTTTACAGCCAACGTTTCTTGTACATATATGTTCTATGGCTATAGAATTCAAACAGAAGTGTATGTCTACAGCCACCTACCACTTCAAACTCCGCCAGCGCTGGTCCGGGGAGCTGGAAGATTGACTCGAGAAAGCTGACCCCCCCCCCCCTTTCCCCTGCGAGTCTGTCATTTGTCAGCTCGAAGCTCTAGGTGTGATTGATACCCACAGGCCAGCATCCCCCGAAGTTGTACATCAGCCATAGACATTCCAGCAGGCCTTCCCCAGCCTGCTTGTCGCCACCAGTCAGCAACCAACCCCATTTGATTGAAATCAGGAAAGTCTTCCAGTTCCCTCTCCCCCCCGCCACCCTCCTCCTTTTATCATCTTACAATAACATCATAGCGATCATTTATTTTTACAACCGATCGGGGCTGCACCCGCCCGCTTCCAGCCACATGAGAAGCGGTTTCTGGGCAGCCCGCAGGGAAATGAAATCAGCTCAATCTTCATTATCGCCCCTTGCCGGGGATATTTATTTATTTATTTTAGAAATCATTAAATGACACATTAAAAGGTTAAATGAAAAGGAAAACAGGGGGCAGGGCGGAGGCGTCTTTCTCTTTCTTGTCCAGACTATGGAAACACGTGAAAGGGCTGCTAAAAGCAGGGATGGGGGTTAACTGAAATGGGCCCTTGCTCGCAGGTCCCCTCTGGTGCTTTGCAATGGGTCCTCAGCCCAGTGAAGCCATAGGGGAGAGTCCTGCTTCAAAACCCAGGCTCCCACGAGGGTCGGCAGAAAAGAGCTTGGGCTGATGCATTCGCCTGGATTTCTTTCTCGCGCTCCAGTTCTCCTCTTGACCCCGCTGCGGCGGGAGTCAATGAGAGTTTTGCAGCTGACATCCCTGGGTCCGACACTTCCCCAGGGCATGAAAAGTGGGAGACGGGATGAGCAACCCGACCTGGCTATCGGCTGCCATCTCTGCTTAAGCAGAACTCCCCTATTCATAGCCCTGGGACAGGGCCCTCAGCTGTTTCCGCCTCGGATTTATTTCATACGGGACAAATCCAGGACAGGTGAGATGAGGAGAAATCTTTGAAGCCAGTGGCAAAACTCCCTTTGACTTCCAGGGGGCCAGGATTTCACGCATGGGATTTTCACCTACGATCTGGAGGTGAGCAAAACGGTCAGGGACTCCAGTGGGAGTCCTGTTAGGGAGGGATCTTCCCATAGCATCTTATTTCTGATCCTTCTTTACCATGGCTCTCAGTCACTTCCCAGGTTCTGTTTCCCTTCTTCCAGCTGAGCTTTTTTCCTGAGTCGTGGTTTCCGTGACGCACTGGTGTGTTATTTTCAGTTGTGATGTTACAACTATTTGCCATGTAGGGATCCTGGTAGGCCAGAGAACAGCTAGGGACACACGGCACAACCCTTTACGGGAGCCGGGATGGAGAACAGTTCGGCGGGACGCCCCGGCGTGTCTGACCCTTGGTGTCCCGGGGCTGTTTGCTCTTGCAGAGAATCGTAGGAATTATTCAGGAAAGTAGCCGCGTGGTACCTGAATGCGCAGCAGCCCAGTGCTCTCCCATAGCGTCCCCCAAAGCAATCGGTGCTTAATGGGCCAGTGAATGGCCTTTTATTCCTCCGAAGACAAAGCTGGGTTCCTTTGAGGACAGGCATGCTGGCTCTGGGGCGCCTGGGATCCCCGGGGGGAGGGATCCTGTGCGGGGAAGGGGGCGAGCACCTAACAAGCTGCCTTTGGGTCAGTTTCAGAGTACTTGGAAGAATTCCCCGGGGATGGCAGAGAATGTGTGAACTGCGGGGCGATGTCCACCCCGCTGTGGAGAAAGGATGGCACCGGGCACTATCTGTGCAACGCCTGCGGGCTCTATCACAAAATGAACGGCATCAACCGACCGCTCATCAAGCCACAGAAGAGGCTGGTAAGGCTGGCAACCCCCAACCACCCATATCTTTCCCCTGACCCCCGCACCGCGCTAGGGAAGCGGGGATCTGTGCCAGCACCAGGTTCTGGCTAGAGGGGGTGGTTTGTGCGCTCCGAGGGGGGGAGAGGCAAGTGAGGTGCCTTGGAACTTTCTTCTGGGGCTTGGAGAATTAAAGGTCTGGCCCCGGAGATGTTGCAGCTCGGAGGAATCCAGCTGAGAAGTGAACTCGTCAGCGTTGCGCAACAATCTCAGCCCCATTTGTGCCGCTGGTCCGTGGCGATCGATCACACCTGATGAGGATGATATTGTTCAAGAGTCGTTAACTATTATTGGCCCACGTGAATACAGCGAGCACACCCCACCCGCCCAGTCTGAGCTGGTCAGTAGGTAAGGGTGGAAGGATGAAATGACATCAGCTAGTTACCAATGGAGACATTTTAGAACCTACTACTTCTGTGCAAGTTTGCAAGAAAAGGAACTAGCTATTTACACAGCTCCTGCACCACTCGTGGGAGTCCGACAGGACTGATTTGAAAGGACAGAAAGCCCTAGGCTAAGAAACCAAAGGTTGTATGTTTCCTCTGGCATATGATTTATCTAATCAGAATAGAGTGACATGACCTCCCCTCACTCGTTCCCACAAAGAGAAATCCAGTTGCTTGCTTTAAAAATAATAATAATAATAATTAATAATAAATAGTATTTGACACGGGAATACAGAAGTACAACCCCTTAACCGACATCTTGATCTGAGAGCAGTTGGTTGCTTTCCTTTTGCAAGGTAGAGTGAAATTGACGTTGGTAAGCGCGGGTTCTCTTGTCCGCTTTCCTCTCTGTCCACTTACTTCGTATTTCAAACAAAGGACAGGGTTTCTTGCTAGCCTGGGGAAAACCTTTAATGTCTGGGGCTGTATAAAAGCAGAAACTAAAGAGAGAAGCAAACTATGTCATGTCCCTTTTCGTTTTGTTTTTAATATGACCACCTTTTCATTACCCCGGAGACTGGCCTTTCTCTAAATATTCTTTTATCCCCTCTATCAACAAAAAGTCTGTGTTTAAATTCAGGGGAAGTTATTCAATGTTCATTTGACATATTTTGACACTGTTCTTTAAAAAGAAAAGAAAAAGCCCAGAGCTTAATTGGGATTCTAGGATACAGTGGCCAGTTAAAACAATATTGAGTGCGAGAGAACATTGTGCGTTTATCGTGTAGAAGAAGTGAATTTGCTGTCCATGTCAACAATAAAGTTATCCATCCAAAGTTTTGCCTCTTGAGGCCCCTGAAATTTCCCCTTATAATGCCTAACAAAAAAACTCAACATATTTTGGAAGGCTACCAAAGACAGATTAAAATGATCTATAGAGTGTCTGACTGCGATCCTCTGTTTCCTTCTTGATCACTTTGAGTGTATTTTATTGGGATAAATACATGCGTGCACATGTATGCATTGCTCTCTCAGAAGTAAGGAGTAGACAACTAAGAATCTACCAAAGGAAAATACAGCCAGGTTAGCTAGAGAATGAAAAATAGATATTAATGGGAATAAAGATCTAAAAAATGAAGATCAATGCTATGGGACTGTATTTACATTTAAATGCTAACATGACTAGCTCTGGTTTTCTGCTTTCAAAGTATAAGGAGCTCTTCAAGTGACAGGCAGAGATCTATTAGGACCCTCTAGTTATTTAATGTGCTTATTACTGAATGCAGGAATTCACAGCTCCAAACACATTGGTGGATACAGGCTGATCAATAAAACACATGTATGAAGGCTGAGGATATTTTTAATATTGCTCTCAAATAGGAAAGGCCTGGTTCTGTGCATAGAGCTCTAACTAAGTATGCCTATCACCTTTCCAGAGCGCCTTGTGCATTTCTGGGTTTGCAGAAAAGTTTTCCCATGTAGGCTGCCCAAGACCAAGAGAGAGGTTTGAGTTCTCCCCTACACGCAAGTCCCCAGCTCCCACCCTGTTGTCCTGCTTCCACAATCACAGTTAGTGCTAAAGTCAGTGGGTGTGTGCTGCCTGAGTGTGGCTCTTCAAGTCAGCTGATCAGACATCATGGCTCAGTGCTATCTGAGAGGAGCCATTTTTCAAGCGAACACCTAAAAAAAATGGTTGGTAGAATGCATGGGCCTCACACAAAGTCAGGAACCACTTTGATAGATTGTGGCTGAGGGTTGTTTAAATTAACTGAAAAATGGAACCAGGGAGTTACTAGTGGTGTGACATGGGCCTGTCCTTGTGAAAACCTTGACCAAAACAAAGGCATTGCCTGTCGGGCACTAGCTAGTTGTGTGTTCAGTGAAGAGGTTGATCTTGCAATTCTGATTCAGGGGAATAGCCCCTTTGGAAGGTACAGGCTGGGCTCAAGGATAAAATGCCTACGGTCTCAATTTAAGGCCAGACCCAGCTCCCATTAAAGTCCATCAGGCCTTTAAAAGATTGAAATAATGAATATATTTTAACAATTACTCTCCATAGTGTAAATGCCCTCAGGATAATAGGAAATTAAATGTCATGCAACTAAGCAGTATTTTCAGATTAAATATGCCTCACAATTTCCAACCATTTTGATAATCACAGACACATAGAACAGGCATAGTATCCGGTAAATAAATAGTAGTGCATGCATCTCGATAGACAAACTGATTATCTATCCACTAGAATGCATGTTAAGCCCCTCCTTCTAATTTACCTTTTAGACTGGGCTGAATATGGAACAACAAGTGAACACTGATCTAGCCTTACTTCCATTGAAGTCCATGAGAGCTTTGCCACTGATTTAAATTGGAGCAGAGTTGTCCCTGGTTAAATAAATACTGTAGGCTGGAATCGCATACAGTCACTGGTGCATCTCTGGCGGTCAGCATTGGCTGAAGGATAGGTTATGGTTACTGTGTTCATTAGTTGCTGTATCTTTTCAGATTACAACATTAATCTTACAGATATTATACATTGGATTCCATCACAGTTGGGTCTCCTTGCAAGGGGGAGAAGGCATGTCTTTTTCATGTAAATTCACCTTTGATATTTTAATTTAGTTGTAAAAAGTTTCATCTTTTCACACCGCAGTGATTGGTAACAGAGCTCAGGACTTGATTCCTCAAACTCTAAATCAGTCAAGCTAAATGCTAGTAAACCTTTAGGATGAGTCCTTAGTGAAATGAAGTTTCAGTTGGAAATAGATTTCTTTGCTAGAGTTTAGGGCATGAATGCTAATGTAAAATCCCTCATTATTACATGCATGTCTCCAAAGCTGCAAAGACATTTGCACGTGTTAACTTTACATGTGTATGTAATCTGTGCATGTGTGTGAAGTAAAGCATGTGTGCAGAATTAGGGCTTATAGATAATTTGGTAAAGACCTTAGTGTTTTCATATTAAAGATACTTTTATAGATATAATGTAACAATATGAATAGGATACTACACTCATTACTCAGGTAAAACTCTCTTTGGATGTCAATGGACAGCTTTGACCAAGAATTTACAGGATCAGATCCATATAGCTCAGGGATCCCTAAGAAGCCCATTTTCCTTTGCATGATAATAAATCTTACCAAGGTCACTATGCAGGGATTTTGGTTTTTAACAAAATATTTTGATGAACAATTACAATCTCTGCGCAACATTTGTGCTTACTGAGCCTCAGTGTAAATTGTCTGTTTTCTATCATATTGCCATTGAAGCTTTGTTTCCAAGTTATCCAGGCAGATGTGATTTTTTTAAAATTAAAACTAACATGTATCAGTTAAACTGTTTTAGAAGTCTAGTGCCAATTTTTAATAACATTTTTAATGGATTCCAGCTTCTTATTATAACCAATTTCTTAAGAAAAACAATTGTTTTTAAAATTGTAATTCTGCTGTATTTTGCTTTTTGGTATTAATTGATATCTTCAAAGTAGTCACTGGAGATAGTCAAGATGCTTGCATCTGAATTAGAGCAGGGCAGGAACTGGATTTTTTGTTTCACAGAAAATTCCATGATTTCAATTCTTCCCATTCCAAAATGGAACAAACCCCCCAAAATGTGAAATTTCCTCTTAAATCAAAATTAAAAAAAATTTCAGGTGAATGGAAATGTTTTGTTTTGATAAAAATGAAACATTTCCTTCTGATTTTGCTTTTTTCTTACATTATACATAATATAATATCAAAACAAAATGTTTTTCCAAACCAGAAAATTAAAATGTTGCCTTCTCAAAATGAAACATTTTGACGTCAGCAGAATGCTCCAACCCATTATTTTAAAACATAATTTAACTGAAATCCATGTTTCCATGGAACATTTTGCTTTCAATGAATCAGCATTTTCTGATGGAAAAACATTCTGTCATTACTGCTGCTCAGAAGTTTTCTGTGTATAGTGTCTATCTACTGGGGCAGATTCTGATCTCAGGTATAGTGATGTAAATCCAGAGCAACTCCACTGATTTTGAATACCTTTTTTGTTGCGAGAACAGTTTAACAAAAAATACCCAGGGCCATATTCTGATCTGAATGTTGCGGGCATTGTAACTATTTTCAGAACAGACGTTTCTCAGAGTTCTTTCAATCCATATAGCAGATGAAATGGAGACAAATAGGTTGCACCATTATTAAGGGTGCATAGGGTTAGGGGAGGCTAACTCTCACACCTTCCCACTTGTGTACTAGTCCAGGCTACCTAAGAACGCTGGGGCTATTTCCTGTGCTGCAGGGGGTTAGGCCTGATCACTGCTCACCCATCCTTTATGCAACAGCCCCATCAGTAGAGCTGGTCAAAAATTTTCTGATGCAATGGTTTTCTGTTGGAAAATGATGATTCAACAAAATCTAACCATTCCACTAGAATCTATCAATTTCACCAAAAAATCCAGTAGGAAATTATCAAAATGCTTCATTTTGACAATAATATACTAGAATATAGTTGAAATGATCAAGTCAAAAAAAAGTTTTGATCTTATCAAAACTAAAGGGTTCAATAAGGTTGAAATGAAATATCTCAGAATATTTTGTGATGTGAACATTCAGAGATTTAGACTTTTTGTCCTGATTTGAGACACAACCGAATTCAAAATCCCAGAATTTCCCATGGGATGGAAATTCAATTTTTCAACCAGCTCTCCCCATAAGAGGAAAAGGGATCAAGTTAGAGATGGTTTCAGAGCTTAGTCCCACTTAGTGCATGTTCTGAGCTCAAAACACAGATGTGTAACAGCCATTTGAAATGTCCAACATTACTTACCTACCATACTCCTCTGTGCCAGATCCAGAGGAACTGTTAGTCTGTTATTTCTGATGGTACTTCCAAGCTGGGGGATGTAATGTATTTGCATATGTATATATTCAAAGCTCCAGGCTTTGCCGCATTGGGATATGATGCTAATGTGTTTTGTTAAAGTATTCATTGTTGGGGCTTTCCTGGTACAGGTCATCTGCCTAGTGCTGGGCAATCATTACTGACTGAATACTTTTAATTCCCAGTTTTTAGAGACATAACAGCTAGGACTGTCAAATGGAACTAATCTAACATGTAGATAAACCCCAGTGTGTACAAGCCATCCTTCTCACCAGCCCCAAATCTCAAGCTGTAGAGGTCTGGGGCCATGTGCAAAGTGTACTGCACGCAGGCCAGGTGTGTGTCTTAGGGTTTGTCTACACTACAGAGGAAATTTGATCTAAGCTGCGTAATTTGAGTTACATGAATAGCATGACTCAAATGGACGTAGCTTAGATCTACTTCCCGCAGAGTCCACACCCTGCAATGTTGATGGGAGACGCTGTCCCATCAACTCCCCTTACTCTTCTCAATCTGGTGGAGTACAGGAGTCGACGGATGAGCAATCTGTGGTTGATTTAGCGGGTCTTCACTAAATCGACCACTGATGCATCAATCGCCGCTCGTCGATCCCCTGGTAAGTGTAGACAAGCCCTTAGTCTGTCTGGCAAGCGTTCACACAGCTCCTGTCCCTCACTCCCACCTCCCAAAGACTCCCTTTATCAGACACATGCATGCCTGTCCTCTCATTTTTACAGTCCATCCAGTATCCTATTCAGGTCAGGATTCATGACCATGTGAAGGATTTTCTCTGGCCATGACAGGCCCTGGTAAGGACAGGGTTTTTACACCTATAGGGTCTGATATGGCATCCATTGAAGTCAATGGCAAAGTTCTTATTGACTTAAGAACTGCGGGATCGAGCTCCTAGTGAAGCGAACCTCATGCACCTCTGCAGTTTCGGATAGTTGAAAACACAAGATGGTCATGACAGCTACTCTTTTTGCTGCAGCGATTCCTAGCGTGTTACTCCAGTTGAAGTCAACAGGACCCTTGGCTGAGCAAGGAGGCTAGTACAGACTAATATCCTTTGACTTTGTCAGGAAAATAAATGGTCAGGTCTGATATATTTACATTTTAACAAGCCACTGAGCATGTAACACCCATTCCCCAGAGGGCTATACATGCACAGGAAATATTTTTCATCATTTTAAAGCAATTATGCACACACAATTCAATGCTGTGAACTGGAAAGGGAAAATATTGGGACCAGCTCCTGTAATCAACTCCACGTAGGCAGACACTTGTACCCACCTGGAGGCCTGTGAACCAAAGGGTCTGACTGCAGCAGGGCTGGCTCCAGGCACCAGCTTAGCAAGCAGGTGCTTGGGGCAGCCCCTCTAGAGAGGGGCGGCATGTCCAGCTATTCGGCGGAGGGTCCCTCACTCCCTGTCGGAGCGAAGGACCTCCTGCTGAATTGCCGCAGATCGCAATCGCTGTTTTGTTTTGGGTTTTTTTGCTGCTTGGGGTGGCCCTGGCTTGCAGGATCAAGGGTTAGTCTATGGAAACCCACAGCTGACATGTACAATTCCCACTGACTTCGGTGGGAATCCCCTGCACAGTGCTTTGGCCTTAAGGGGGAAGATTTTCAATAGGACTTAGCTCTCATTTAGGCTCTGGAAGGGGCCAGATTTTCAGGCTAATTCAGGCACACAGCGCCTTTTTGAAAATCAAGCCATTAGTGTCACAATGGGAGCTGATCGGTGCTGAGCCCTGGACAATCTAGCCCTTAATGTCAGAGTCACACTGGCACTTTTCTACTGGTATTTGAACACTGTGATCCTTTTCTGTTATTCATCATATACAAAAATTGGTTCTTCTGGTGATTTAAAAACAAAGTGACTGGTCCATCAGCAACCTAACAGCTGGAATACCAACCACTTCCTGCTGCAGTTACAAAATCCAGTCTCCAAATGGCTCAGCCAGCATAGAACAAGCCAGTCTCTAGTCTCCATAAGCAAGATCATTTGAAAAAAGAATACAGTTCGGCTCCCATTCATTCAGTGGCAAAACTCTCATTGTCTTCACTAGAGTCAGGATCAGAACCACCTGGGAAACAGGTTTAAACCCCAAGGCATAAGGCAGAAGGGAAGGCAAAAAGGGGTGAAACTTAGAATGGCTGTGCTCTGGTTCTAAGGGCACGTCTATACTACAGCCACTTAAATGGCACAGTTACGGCGCTGCAGCCGTGCCACTGTAGCATGGACACTTCCTACATAGATGGAAGGGTTTTTCCCCCATCCATGTAGTTAATCTACCCCTCAAAAGGAGGTAGCTAGGTTAACTAAAGAATTATTCCATCAAACTAACCGGGTCTACACAGGGGATTAAGTCAACCTAACCGTATTACACAGCTGGAGACAACATTTTTCACAGCCCTGAGCGACATCGCTTGGTTGATGTAATCTCTAAGAGTAAACCAGGCCTAAGGGGCCCCATACTGCCATCCTTATGTAACAAACCTTCCGCTGATAGAAGCTCTGCAGAAATGCATCCTAAGCAATTGTTAACATCACTGAGTCTATATTAGTTACCAACAGTTGAGTAAAGGAAGCTGGAGTAAGCTCTCAGTACACTCCAGGAAACGGACCCACGTCTCCTTGTCCAGTTTATTCCTATCGTTTTGCCTTTGTTCCTATTTAAAGTCTTACAACAGACTTGGTGCTTGTGGTTTGTTATTTAATTAACTTTGAAATGTCTGAGCTGAACAAATTCCGCAAAGATTAATTTTTAAGATATGTGTTGTCATCCTAAGTCTGATTTCTCCCTGCCTTCCATAAAACCATTGTTTACATTCCCAAAACTGAAAAAAAAAAAAAAAAAAGTCGAGTTTCAGGGTTTCACATTTGCTTTGATTTTGCTAAGTCCTAGACCTTTTTTATAAGATGTTTTCTGCGCAGAATTTTTCTGTGCAATATCCCTGCATAGAGTCTTCGCTAGCTTGGTTGGCAGTAAAAAGGTGCTGCACTTTAACCAGTGAATTCAATGAAATGCTAAAGTCTTGTTAAGATGAGGAACCATTGAATTACACTCCCTTACAGTGCATAGCAATATATACTTTGTAGTAAAATAATGCTCTGTTGTTTGTATCTTACGAGCTTCATTCTGGAACCAGCCAAGACAGATATTCCACTGTGTATTATTTTGCCTGCTGGATATGCTGCTTTTACTATGCAAAGTTGCATTAAAATAAAAGGCATATTTTGCACTGGAGATTTCAATATGACTGCACAGTACAGCAGGAATGGTATTTAGCAGTTCTGTGTACAGTAGTGTAGTCATGTATATGAAGGATATGGTTAGTAAGAATAATACAGTTGCTAGCCCATTTTAGATGATACGGCAATGTTCTGTAGGTAGCATAGGCAGCAGTTTTGCGACATATCATTTTTTATCTTTGACATGAGCAGAATGCAACCCTACTGATTTCCATAGAAAGCGATATTCCTTAGTGATGGGCTGGGATGGAATTTTGTTTTAGAGAGCATCTTTCATGGTCAAGGTATCTTGAAACACTTTACCACATAATACACTAGGCCCTGATCCTGAAAGCCCATGTAACTGTGCATACGTACGTAGTCCTATGAGTATAAAGTTAAGCTAATGCACAAGTGACCCTATCCCACAGGTAACAAGCAGCTCGGAGCCCTTGCTCAAGCTGAAGCCCCGGAATGCCTGAAGCACGATTCTCAGCCTAGGTGGAGGAATCTCTTTCTCTCCAGCAGGGCACAATCCTGCAGCATGCTCAGAACACGCCTAATACCTGATACCTATCAGACCCCACAGCAGAAAGGCTCGATGCAGGTCTCTAATAGTGCAGTTTCGGGTTGACCAAAACTATATGTAAATCCAAGTCAAATTTGGCAAACAGTTTCACCCAAAAAAGAAACAGAGAATTTTTTCCCCGAAAAAGTCAAACTGTTTTGTTTTGACATTTTCAAAATAAAACGTGATGTTTTGTTTAGAAATGTAGGTAGATTTTTTTTAAGGCTAAAAGCACCCAAAATGAAACAAAACAAAATGGAAAAAATGGGAGGGAAATTGGTTTGGGTCAAATGAAACATAGTATTTTTCAGATTCTTTTGATTTGGCTGCCAAACCAAAAATATCAATTATCTGCTGGCTCTATTCTTAACTTGGTTCTTATTCAGTGAAAATGTCCACTAATTGTAAGATTGGGCCTTTTCTGAGGAATCAGCTATTGTCCAAGTTACTGAGGTTGTAATCTTTTTTTAAGGCGAACATAGAACTCTCCACTGCAAATGTGGCACAGAAAAATACCACATGGTTACTGCCGCACCTCGTGAAATAATTTCAGTAGAGCATGAATATGCACATAAATTTGTTCCATGCAAGTTATTGCACTATTAGCCCCAAAAAAACAACAAAGAACAAAAAAGGAATTAAAATTATTAAAAAGTTCTTATAAGAACAATATTCTCATGAAAATCATTAACACCAATCACATTCTGAGCTGAGGAATCAGGTTCATTTGATAGAGAGGTTTCAGAAAAGAGTTAAAATAGCCATAATTTAACTCTCCGTACGTAGGTAATTCCACTTATAACATCCTTCGGGGACCTTGACTTGGGGTTTGAGCTTAAATACCATGTTAACTGGTGGGTATCCAGATCTATGCAAAATGTATGATGTGTTTTCATTAACTGTCTCATCAGTTTCAGTTCATGTGTTTTCCCACCCCTTGAGTTTTAGGCTCATTCAAAGCTAGAATGGCAAAGGAACTCAAATTAATAATCCCCAGTTCTTATATAGTGTTTTTTTTATCAGCGGATTTCAAACTTTTGTGTTTTGCAACACTCTGCCTTGTGTCTGGGTTTGTATGGTTTCATGAGACATCTCAGTGATCCAGATTTCAGAGGTTTCACAAAGGTTCATTTGACCAAGAAGACGTACCATTTGCCCACCTGTAGCAAGCTGTCTAACGACCCGTTTCCCAACAGTCATGCCTGTCTAAATTGGCAACAAGTTTTGCTGAGTTTTGATTTGATGGTTTTGGGGTCCAAAGGTATTTTCTGTGAAACTCCCCTGTTTTCATTTCCATGTTCCAAGTCTCTGATGGCTTTGTGGTTTTCTGTAAACACTCAGACAGCTCCACAGAGGGACCATCCTCTGTTAATTCTGAGTTTCTTGGCCCAGTAGCTCAGTCAGATCTTCATGTAGCTAACTTTAGCGTACGTTTTATTAAATATGCTCAGACAAATGATTCCAAGAGCTTTATCAGCAGCAGTTGGCTGTCAAGTGCAGCCCATGAAGGGCTTTTTGTTTAAGTGTATGCTACATTTATATAAATAAACACTGGAGTACAATGTTGAAGTCAACAACTTCCTAGACAAGGTCAGAATGCTACAATGGTGGACTTGAATTGGGGGTGGGGAAGGGCAAGAAAGCTCTTTCTTTTAAGTAAACTGCTGGGAAATTAGCAATAACATTTTGTACCTTTGTCCTTCAGTAACCAAAAGTAGCCTTGACTGTGTCTTTCTTGCTGCAGTGGAAAGTTAAATCACAATGGGCAACTTCAGAGAATGTTTAAAGTTTTTTAGACCCGGTATTTTGCTAACCCTGGGCCTGATCACACTCCCAGTGACTTCGCTAGGAGAAGGAGATGGCCCCATGGTCTGTAAACTTATTTGAAACAGCAATTTATTAAAACTATCTTATAGTTGGTTCTGAAATGCGTCAATTACATATTATCCACTCTTCCATCACAGAACTGCTAGGTGACTGACTATGCAAAGATTACAGAGTAGGAAGGATTTTCTGCTGAGTTAGGCATTGAGCTGAAACTGAGGAGATGCGGTTTCTATTCCCAGCTCAGCCATTGACTTCAGACTTGCTTTAGTCCACACAAGAAGGTGTAACTTTTAGTCTGCGCTAGGGTATCACACACTAAATGGTCCAGGTGGACCCTGCTGGTGCACACTAATGTAGTACTGTTTGAAATGGGACCACATTAACGTGCCCCAGGGAAATTTTAGTGCACACCAGCAGGGTCTACATGGGCCATTTAGTGCACAATACCCTAGCAAAGACTAAAACTGACACCTGTATGGTGTGGACTAGAACGCCGTGTTGACAAATTCTTTGTGTCTGACCTTGGAGAAGTCCTTTCATCTACCCAGTGCCCCAGTTCCCCATTTGTTTAGTGAAAATAGCACTTTCCTGTCTCGCAGTGGTGGGGAGAGAATAAAATCCATTACTGATTTGAGGCCCTCAAATACGAGGGTGTTGAAGGCTATAGAAGTATCTAGATAGGAAGACCACTTTGGTGCCATGCCTAGTATTGGAATTCAGTGGTTAGGACCCCAATTTTCACTCTGACCTCATGTCAAGAGACTTACTTGATCATCCTGGGCAGTGGATCCAGCCCCTCAGGTATTACTAGTCCTGCTAACACTTAAGGGTGGGACTTTTCAAAGCTCTCAGCACTGGCCTTACTCTACATTCAGTCAGTGGCAGAAGTCCCCCACTCTTCAGCAAGGACAGCTAGGCCAGAACCAAGCACTTTGTAAACCCTCCCCTTAATACCAGATGTGGTCCTTACTATTGTGGGTCAGCCCATTGGCTTGCTGTATGTGCTGCTTCCATGGGACTATTGATGATAGGAGAGACTATGGGACGGTTTGCAGGCTGGGTTGTGCCAATTCTGCAAGGTGCTGATCTCCTCCTTCTCTGGCTGAGTTAGCTGAGGATGCTCAGCTCCATTCAAGATGTGAGCTAGGCAAATGGGGCCCAATAGGAGTTAAGGAGGCATATCTGAGGGCAGGTTTTTGCCCAGCCTAGGTATACCAGGTATAACATGACCCCGTCCCTCTTGCTCAGGACAGAAATTGCTAGGGAAAGATTTTGAACATCATCAGCTTCTTTTCTGTGCAAAAGTAATCCGCTTGCATCTCAGGGTTATGTTTTGACAGGTTATTTTTTGAAAAATAAATAATGTATAAAGGAATATAATGATCTGCAACAAGTTGCTGAAGCTGCTTCGCTTAGCAACCAATGACTCAAAAAGCGTTCTGTCCCTTTGCCCTCCCTGTCTTCTGAAACTCAAATCTGATCTGCACTTAACAACTAACCTTGTAAAATGTTTCATTTTTATTCTGTCTCCCTTTATCCAGTTTATCACAATGCTTAGTAATGATCTGAGGCAATAATGGAAAAACAAAACAGATTTGGAATTCTTTGTTACTTGCATCACCCAACATCCATCTCCGCGATGAATTGACGTTTTTGTCATCAGGCTGAAGAATATCACTCAAACACCTGAATGTGGCAATAGTCCATGATATTAAATATGGCACCAATATCTTAAACACTTACTGAAGTCCCCTGTTCAAATAGCTGGAATGCCTAGAGCTAAGAGACATTAAAATGAAACGCTCATAAGCTGACAAGCTAAAACCCTGTGTTGAGATATCTGAATTTCCCACTAGCTGAGAACACGATTGACAGAGACAGGCCTGCTGCTTCTGCCAAGTGTTTCTGCTTCCAGCTAAAGAAACATTAGCTTTGGGACCTGTCGTGCAGTCAAGCCACCCACAAAAATTGGAATTAATTAGTGTTTGGAAAGTGCTTTGGGCTCTTTAGATGAGAGGCAAGAGATGCAGGAAGTTAAAAGGATCATTCTTTTTTTATGAACCCCTCCCAAGCCCAAACACCACTGATGATTTACATCAGAGATGAGTCTGGCCCCCATTAACTTTTAACAGTTAATTTAAATTGACAGCATTTTTCTATGGCATTTGCAACATTTCTGCTTTCAAAACATGGATAATAATTCTTTTAAGACCCGTCTCCCTCCGAGTGGATCACTTGGAAATTATTGCACCATATTATGAAATATGAGTTCTCGGAACATATTTGTTCAACTTTAGTGGAAGGGATTAAAAGGATGTTTGCCAGGTTTATCAAGCTCCATATAAGAACGTTTGCAAATCAAAGTGAGCTCACTGGACTGCTATTTCTTTGATGTGAATTTTGTTGTCTTGTGCATTTAATCAACGTTTTTCATTGTCCAGGAAATCAGTGTAATTTGAGATTTTCCTTTTCTCCCTCCATGCAAACTCTTACTTTTCTTTCTTTCACGTGTGTGGGGTTTTTTTAGTCTTCATCGCGACGTGCTGGTCTTTGCTGCACTAACTGTCACACAACCAATACTACCCTCTGGAGACGGAATGCAGAAGGAGAGCCAGTCTGCAATGCCTGTGGATTATACATGAAACTCCATGGGGTAAGACGTTCATTTATCCTCTATAGGAAACCATTTTGTCTTTAATCATTTCCCACCAGGTTTAAAGTATCCTGCCTTCACTTCCTATTGGAAAGGGCAGCTTTATCCAGTCCAGGAATTGCAAAGAATTCAGAAAAGAGCTAAAGGAATGATCTAAGGTCTGGAAAATATGGCTTATAGTGACAGACTTAAGAAACTTCGTCTGTTTTGTTTATCAAAGAGAAAGTTAAGAAGTGATTTTTATTGTGATCTACAAGAACATACATGGGGAAGACATTTCTGATAGTAGCTGGCTCTTTAATCTAGCACAGTGGTTCCCAAATAGTGGCACGGCTTGTTCAGGGTAAGCCCCTGGCGGGCCGGGCTGGTTTGTTTACCTGCCACGTCTGCAGGTTCGGCCGATCGTGGCTTCCACTGGTCGCTGGTTGCTGCTTCAGGCCAATGGGGGCTGCAGGAAGGGCGGCCAGCACGTTCCTCAGCCCGCACCACTTCCTGCAACTCCCGTTGGCTGAGAACGGTGAACCGCGGCCACTGGGAGCTGCGATCAGCCGAACCTGCAAATGTACCAGGTAAACAAACCAGCCTGGCCCACCAGAGGCTTACCCTGAACAAGCCGTGCCCTTAATTTGGGAACCACTGATCTAGCAGAAAAAGGCATAATGAAATTCAGTGGTTAGGGGCTGTTGCTAGACAAATTCAGACTAGAAATAATGTGCACATGTTTAACAGTGATGATCATTAACTATTGGAACAATTTACCTCAGGAGGTGGCAGATTCTCCATCACTTCAAGTCTTTAATTCAAGGTTTGCTGTCTTTCTAAAAGATCTGTTGTAAATCAAACAGAACTTATAAGGAAATTACTGGGTGAGGTTCTCTAGCCTGTGTGATGCAGGAGGTCAGAGTAGATGGTTATAACAGACCCTTCTGGCCTTAAAATCTATTAATTTTAAAGACAGTAAATGCTTCTTTCCTTTCCATTATCTCAGGGACACCAATGGTGTAATTGTGTTTCTGCTAACATCTGAATATGAATTTAGTGGATAAGGAAGATGTATGATTGCTAGCTTGGAGTCCCCTGTTTCCATAGAACAGGTACCTCCAGGTAGCAGCAGGGCAAACTTTCCCAGACCAGGACTATGCACCTGCCCAGACCTGGCAGGGGCATTTCTAGAGGAGACGGAATAGTTTGGTCTCCACACCCATTCCATTCTTGGTTTCTAGCAAGAAGGATAGTTAGCGCCAAGTTGTGGAGCTGGTTTGATGACATTTATCCACTCAGGGCAGGAACCACTAGTGAATTGTCCATAGGCCACAAAGCGGACTTTGTGCTTCAGCCTGGGCCGATTTGAGCCAATGCCCTAGAGGTTAACATCTCCCTATCCCATAACCATTCCCCGTGAGACATCCAGTGCCTCACACCCTGGTGTAACTTAATAAGACACAGTTGCAAAGGTCACGAATAAATCAGAAGAAGGAAAATAGGAAATAATGGAAAAAAAACAAAATTTGTGTGAAAGCCTCAACTGTTCAGCCTTATACATCTTCCAGCCAAGGCCTGTTGTGGAGAAAAATAGCACTTAGTGAAGGACAAGGTCTTTGGACATGCTACAATGTGTAAATATAAAAGCAACACGCGAGGTAGAGCTCAGTACAATACAATATTAATTATTCCAAACTTTGTGGGTGTCAAGGTGCCACGACCTCTGGCAATGAAAAAGGAAAGCATCCAGACAAGGAAAAGGAAGCCTAAAAACATTACCAAAGGCAAAACCTCAACAGGTATGGTTCTTTTATTATATCTCCCTATCGCTTAAACCATAAGCGGGGCCCAATGTTGTCAGTGGTTCTACAGCTGTGGAATTGGCTAAAAAAATAATTCCTGCTACAGAATATGCCTGCAGAATCTAATCTTTCCTACAAAGAAAAAGTGTCTTTTAGTCTTTATGACAGGAAAGAAAATCCTCCAGATGTGAGCTGATGCATTGTTGTTTACCTGAGCCTCAAACAAGAGTACCATTCTTCTCACTGGGGTGTCCACTTATGTTGGTGATGTAAATGGCAGTGCTGTTAGCTATTTCACTGCTGGGCATTTTAGAAGAAACATGCAGACACTGTATCCCTTGCTATTGGATGGATGGAGCCTATAGAGGTGGGAGCAGTAGGGCAGCTGGGTATTGTCAAGAGTTGCTGAGGCAGAGGGATCTAGGAAAGGTTAAGAGATGGTTTAAAAAATTCCCCTCAGAAACACTTGAGAGAGATCTTGTCGATTTCACTTTGCTGCTATATCCTCCATGCTGCACACTGGAGTAGGCAAACCGTTCCTGGACAGCAACTTCAGCAGCAAGGGTGTAAGTGGTGTAAAGGGGAAAGGCAGGGGGCTGGGAATGTCTCAGATGGCCTCTGAGCCAGTGAGGGGAGTGCCTCATGTTGCCCCCAGCAGCAACCCTCTTGCTGGTTTAAGAGCGTGGCTGATGGATTCTGAAACCGTTCCAGCCTTCTTTAGTCAAATAGGAGCCATGATGTGGGGCCTTTAGTTTGGTGGGTGTTAAGGTGGGGAGCAAATGAGTGGACTCTTCTCAGGGCTCTGACAGGAAGGACCACCCAGGAAGAATAACATTCATGTCTATCACATGCCTTCCTCTCCCCCGAGTACCTCTGGCGCAGTGTTGCTCAAACTGGGGTCACCGCTTGTGTGAGGAAAGCCCCTGGCAGGCTGGTCCGGTTTGTTTACCTGCCTTGTTCGCAGGTCCAGCCTATTGTGGCTCCCACTGGCCGTGGTTCGCTGCTCTGGGCCAATGGGAGCTGCTGGAAGCGACGGCCAGTATGTCCCTCGGCCCACGCTGCTTCCAGCAACCCCCATTGGCCTGGAGCAGTGAACCGCAGCCAGTGGGATCTGCAATCGGCTGGACCTGAGGATGGGGCAGGTAAACAAACTGGCCCGGCCCACCAGGGGCTTTCCCCACACAAACGGTAACCCCAGTTTGAGAAACACTGCTCTAACGTGTCACTTACCAATCAGTTTTGGTTTTGCTGTATTTTACCTGAGAAACAAACAAACAAACTACCACACAAAAAGTACTCTCATGCTACAATAATGCCATGAGATAGGAGATTCTCCCCTAAAAAGTCCAGGCAGCTATTAAAATATAAATGACTGTTTCTCTGAGAACTGACTATGTGTATGTTACTTTATCAACTTGTAACGGTTATCTTTCAGGGTCTACAACTTCAGCCACTAACTCTCCTTCTTCCATTACAAACTCAGACAGCACCATCACTTTAAAAACCGAACCCAATGTGGCATCACAGTACCCCGGACAAACCATAGTGTCAGTCTCCCAGGTAAAGCTTGAGAACAGAGAGCTATTTGTATTTGTTCACATTGATTTTTTTGACTAGCTGGTACAGGATTAAGTAGTTCAATTGTCTGTTGCTGTAACAAGCCAGTTTCTGAATTAGACTCTCCCATCCACGCCTCAAACTGTCTTCTAACCCGTAAACGCACCTTTTGCTCTGGAAACCATTAGGCACAGATATAAAGGGTCGCCCCAAGTTTTACAGTTTGCACAGAGTCTCGTTCTACCCTTCTAAAGAGTACACAGCTCCAACTCTCATTGATCGTAGTGGGAGTTACGTCTAGGTAGCTAGGCTTGATTCTGATCTTGCTCTGTTGTAAATCAGGAGTAACACAGTGGAGTCAATGGAAAACCAGTATAAGTGAGATTAGGAACTTGCAGAGTTCTTGACAGCTTTCTAGTCAGACAGGTATATACTTACCTGTGTGGAGTTTTCTTTATTGTTCTGCTGGCAATTAGAGGCGTATTTAACATTCTTGAAAGTGCAGTGCAGAGTGTTCCCTAGAGAACCTAATTCCTATCTCACAAGTTTGTCTGAATGGGTTGCATTGGGTGACGGATTGGTGCTTTGTTTCTCTGGTGGAAGAGATGGCTTTAAATCAAAATGTTCTGACTGTGCGTCATCTTTATATTGAGTCTAACCAAGCCCCTGAATCCGAACATGTCTTAATTTAAGGGAAGTTCCGACTGAGATTCCCAACTGTGAGACTTGGTGCCCTCTCTAGTTTATAGTAGAGGTTCTTGGTTGACATTGATAAGTTTGATTGGTGTTATGATTATAAAGAACATACATGTGCCCAAAGACAATTCATCAATCAGTTGAGCCAGGTATATCACAGGCTTCTTCCAGAGAGATCTGCTAAGGCTTTTTAGTCTTAGAATGAAAGCAATCCTCTTGTCTAGTTCCAGGGTTCTCTTGCGCATACAGTTCTGGTAGGGTCTAATCTATCATATTCATGATCTGTCATATTCATATTATTAAATTATGACAAATCTGACTATTCTTTTGCTAATGACATGGTGCAAGTAATGGGTTTATCTTACATCCCCTTAATTCCAAATTGGAACAGTGTCAGCTAAATTGCTGGGATTTTCAATTTAGCCTAAAGAAGATAGGCACCGAATTCCCATGACGTTTCGATGGAAGTCAGGCACCCAATTCCCTTCAGTTTCTTTGAAAATCCCATCCTAAGTGATTAGCAAGATGATTTTAGAGCTAGATTATTGCATCACTGATCGAAGACAAATATAAATAAATAAAAGTAACTGTAACTCAACGTTCTCATTGAAACTGCTGCTTTCAATATATATTAAAATACATCTGTGGCTTTATAGTTATTTCTTCTTCTTATAATCTTCATAGGCTCAAAGCCAATCGGATGACACACTGGCCAGCGGCCATTCCGAGTTCAAATTTGAACCTGAGGATTACGCCTTCACTTCTGCTACCATGACTCAACAGTCAGGACTAAGCATTCCCCTCCGTCAGGACTCTTGGTGTGCACTGGCATTGGCCTAGAAATGAGGCTTCCAATAAACACTTTGGACCAACCTTTCTACCTTCCCCGCTAATGGATAACAGGCAAAAGGAATGGCTGCCTTAGAGTTTTGGGACTGAAAGGTTTCAAGTAGTCAATATATGATTCTGTGTGCAAAGACAGATTTCTCTCGGAAGCTGTGAGTGAAAGCTTAGAAAATGTTGGCTGTCCTTGGCCAAATTCATTCTTCCTGACTGACGGGTTCGGTGGTACTCATTCCTCTAAAAGCTTTCACTCTGCAGAAGTGAACTGGAGACGCCTCCCCAAAGCAAAAGAGATGGGGATGTCTCTCTTTTCATGAGGAATCCTTTATCTTCCCGAGACGAAACAAATAAATACATCCCAGAATCTATGTTTATTCACGATTATTTCTCCCTTCTGTGACTCCTCTGTGTGCAATTTCTTCCACTTTCCTATAAAGACTGTGATAATATGGCACCAAGTAACTTAATTCTATTAACACGTAAACCGTGTTGCCTTCCTTATGTTTACTGGCCGTGGCAGGAAAGGAAAAAAAAGACCCTGTTGTTTTAAACATATACTGTTTTATATTAAAAATAATCATCTCTATAGAGCATTAGCTTCTGAAGCATTTACTCTCTCAACACAGATCCCATGAGTCATCCATGAGGTAAACACGCTGCTCTTCCAGTTCTATCTCCAAAGAATTTTTTTTTCTTTTTAGGCAAACCATGTGACAAAAATGGTCAAAATAGATTCCAATAATAATAATAAAAGATCTTGAAATGTCCTTTTTCTTTTGGGTTATTTTGTTTTTGTTTCCAGTATTGCCAACTCCAAGCCTTCAAAAATCACAAGCGAAGCCCCTAAAATCACGAGATCAGCTTAAATTCATGAGATTTTTTTTTAAAACCTAATAAATGTGTGGTTCTTTTTGTTTGCCTTCTGGTGTTGGTCTGTTTAGAGTTCATGTTTTCAAGCTTTTCTCTGAGGTACGGGCATTACTTACAGACTCCTATGTTGGAGAACTCAGAGCTGGGATTATGGTCTGGGAATTGGCTCTGTAAAAATGGCAGCCTGGTCTACACTAGGTCTATTTTCAGTGTGCATCCTGAGTCATGACTTCTTACTTTAGGGATAAAATAAATTGTTCCTACTCTTTACTCCTAACAGCAATGGAGAAGCCATGCAGTTACAGGTGCATTGACGTCAACGAAAGGCTGCCCTTGACTTCAGTGGGAGCCCTTGTCATTGGCTTGCATGTGTTTTTGGATCAGCTCCTTAGATCAGGTGGTGTTATCACATAGGGTTCTCTATTTCCCTTGATTGTGCAACAGCAAGACAAGTCAAATTGCCATGAACCCATGGAAATGACATTGGTGGGGCCTCATGGAGGCAGTAGGGAACTACATAGTGACATTCACCCCAGTACATCACCTCCCTTTGGCCCCTACAGCTGCCTTGCCAGAGCAGCCTCCACAAGCCCTGGGGGAAGGAGCGAGGGAAGAACCCTTTGAGCTCTCTGGTCCAGGGCTGGCCAACCTGTAGCACCGAAGCCACATGCAGCTCTTCAGAAGTTAATATGCGGCTCCTTGTACAGGCACCGACTCTGGGGCTGGAGCTATAGGCGCCAACTTTCCAATGTGCCAGGAGGGTGCTCACTGCTCAACCCCTGGCTCTGCCACAGGCCCTGCCTGAACTCCGCCCCTTTCCGCCCCCTCCCCTGAGCCTGCAGTGCCCTCACTCCTCCCCACTTCCATCCCCCCCACCTCCTGCACTTCACAAAACAGCTGATCCAGAGGTGCGGGGAGGGAGGGGGAGATGCTGACGACGGGGCTGCCGGTGGGCGGGAGGCACTGGTAGCGGGGGGGGAGGGGTGAGCTGATGGGGGGCTGCTGACGTATTACTGTGGCTCTTTGGCAATGTACATAGTAAATTCTGGCTCCTCAGGCTCAGACTGGCCTCCCCTGTGACACTTGTAACGCGCTTAGCACCTGGGACCTGCCTAACTTCTCCTTTGCAGCTTTTGTGAACATAAGGAACGTGCTTGGTTGGGGGTGAGCTCAGATGGAGTAGAGTCAATGCTGGGGGGTGATCAGAGACACCCCAATTTTAAAAAGCAAAAAAAGAGGGGGAGGGCAGAAGTTGAGTAACATCATAAAATTACTTTTCCAGACTCTCTTATTTCTCACATCTAAATTAAAACTCTGCCTAGCTGGATAGCTATTTATGGTCAGGAAGCTGTCAAGCAATTGTCCCTTAATATAGACACAGACTGGTACAAGGCTTCCTGAAGCCGCTCTTCCTCCTGTCAGAAGAAATGGATCACTCGATTTTTATTATAAACAACAAGATAAATACAATCTGGGAAGAGTGAGATCTGGCATCAAATCATGTCTCATCTGAAATGGAGCATGGAACTTTTCCTCCATTTAATCCTTGTTAGAGAGAAAGCAGATGCTCCAAGCAACTTGGGGAACGTTAGTCCCCTTTCAACTTTGCTTAACTTCAAAAGTGACATAAAAACCCATTCCTTCTAGGAAGCTAAATAGCTACAGGCTTACATTGGCTTTGCCCTTAGCTGTCATTTAAAGAGACCATGGTTTTCAATCCTGCCTTTTATCTAAAACTCAAATGAAAAATATTTTGCAGTTTGTTTTAGTTTAACTCAAAAATCTTATTAGCTTCTCAGATCAGGTGAAACTTCAGTGCTGCAGAGTGGCTGGAAGAGCCACTTTCTCCCTTTGTAACACTCTTTTGTTAAAGTAAGTTAAGCATATGCTCCAAACAGACAGTCTGGGTGACATCCTCAGCTGGTGTAAATCTGTGCAGCTCCCTTGACAGCTGTGCATCTGCTCTGATTTACACTTGATGATGTGGCCCTCAATCTCTTAGCACTTTGCTGGGCTTGGCATTAAACACAATGGACTCTATTGAGATAAATGCCTGACAGGCCCCCCCAAATTTTCCCTGCTCATTGGTCCCCACCTGTCAATGCTGCTTTCACCTGTCTGGGGAGCTGGTGTCTTTCTAAGCCCTGATCCCTGCTGGGGATCTGATTCTCCAGTCTATCTTTCCATGGTTTCGCTGTATCTGCAGAGGAGCAAGTAGTGGTGGTGAGCTATCCCTCGGTCTCTGCTTTCAAGTGCAATAGGCCCAAAGCATCATTCATTTTGTGTTGGAGTCGGAGGTGATGGGGGAGAGGGATATGCTGGGTTACGTGCCCGCTCCTGATTTGCTGGTTGGTTGGTACTGAGCATACTCAGTAACACAGCTGAAGCCAGCTGCCCTCACTCTGCTTCCCCCTCCTGCCCCCTCCATCAGCAGGCATGGGTCGTCTCTGGTTTCTAATGCTTGGGCTTTGGTCCAATTTAAGAATCAAGAGGTTTTTTCTGTTGCCTCTCAGGCTGACCCTGACTGATCCTGGAGGCTCAGTAAAAGTAGGGTGAGGCTCACAAGAAGCTTTAGTCTTTTTTCACTCAGCTCGCAGGCTGGGCCCTTGACCTCAGCCCTGGCTGATCATATTCAGAAAAATATCTTCTGCTCCGCAACACTTTTTTTGTACTTCACCATTCATGACATTGCCCACTGACTCTATGGCATGAGCTTCCATCGATTCCATCTTCCCCCGCGCAATGGAGGAAGAGTTCATCTGATGAGTAGTACCAATCCTGCAAGTTTACCCTCTCCTTCACGTGCCAGAAGATGAGACGGTCTTCACTGCAGCTTGGATAAACTGCAAACAAAGGGATGGCCAAAGTTTGGTGGATAGGATTCTACCATTAGATCAATGACCCACTGACACTATGATTTCCAACACGCAACACTCTATCTTAGATATTAGGAAACATTATTTCATTAGGAGGGTGGTGAAGCACTGAAATGGGTTACCTAGGGAGGTGGTGGAATCTCCGTCCTTAGAGGTTTTTAAAAGCCTAGCTTGACAAAGCCCTGGCTTGGATGATTTAATTGGGATTGGTCCTGCTTAGAGCAGGGGGTTGGACTGGATGACTTCCTGAGGTCTCTTCCAGCCCTAATCTTCTATGATTCTATGATCTTGACCCAAGTGCTCCTATGAAAATGGAGACCTGGTGTTCTGGGCCGTGATCTGCAAGAGTCCTACCTCCCTATTAAAGAGGAGGACAGAATGCAACACTCCGGTCAGTTTCACACAGCAATGGAACATCGCCATAGCTGCTGTAAATCAGTATAATTGAAGACAATAGTGTTATGTTAATTTACACCAGCTAAGGATCCAGTCCTAAAAGTTTCCTTCAGACTCCTGGCAGACTGCCCCTCTAGCCCTGCCTCGGGCAAAATGGAGGCACTTTCTGATCCCAAACTAATGCATTTGGCTGGGTAGTGGTTGAAAGCAGCAAGTGGAAAAAACACCTTATGCGAAATTAGTAACATGATCAAACCACCAATTAAATCCTGAGCTGTCTACAAAAGAGGGGCATCTGAAGAGACAGTGTGAGACGATGCCTTCTACAGACAATAGCAAGGGGTTCTTGCTTTTGCTTGTGTGCGTGTGAGACTCTGAGTGGGTGTCACTTGAAAGGCAGACAAAAGGACGCAAACAGTTCCAAAATGTTGACACTGATGGCTCCAGCAAGGTTATTTATTGCCTGATTGTCAGTGAATGTTGACTGTAAGCCTGGATAGTCTCTGGCCTGATGACTGACAAAATGAGACGATATGACAAGAATGAGGTAATTGCGATGTGTGAAGTAACTTTCCTTTCCTGCTGGTCTCCTGCACTTAATGATGCGCATCTTCCACAAGGCTCCTTGGTCACATTTCAAGCTGAGCTTAACATATTTCCCCCCATTGACCCCAGTTCTTTTGATCAGGGAATTGCTCCTGCACTTGGCCTGGGGGCCAAGACCTGAAATGCAGCACAGCCAGCTCTGTGCCACTGCACTGAGGGCACTAGGTCATGGAAACGCTCCAGAGAGACCCGTGCTCTATGAAGACCATGGGGCAGTGTGTCATGGTAGGTATCTCCATCAGACCACGGAAGAAGGTGGAGGATTGTGGGCAGTACAGGGCCAGGCTGGAAGAGGATTATGGGGCTCAGATCCTCAAAGGTAAGTAATTTCCTTTGATTTCTTTGAGGATCTGGGCCTGGGTGTTGCCAGTGGATGATGTCAGAAGCAGCCGTCTCCACCAGTGGAAAAGCAGGACTCTCACCAAGAGCTCACCTTTGAAAAATTGCTGCTTCAGTGTCTGCAGAGGGCGGGGTTTGCAGCCGCCCAAAGGGAGCAGGAGCAAAGCGTTGGTATTAGATGCAGCCAAAGATCCATGGGGCATGTTGCTTCTATCCCATGGATCTGGGGCTGGCCTTAGCAGGGTGACCGGAGTTCCAGTCCAGTTCTGATGCTGTGTGCCCTTGAACAAGCCTCATCCCCCTTCTCTCCTGCTGTTTCCCCTCCAACGCTCCCATCTGTCTTTTCAGTTTGGATGTTATCTGTTCAGGGCAGGGACATTTTCTTACTAAGTATGTACAGCGCCTAACTCAAATCCTGGCTGAGGACTCCAGACCATTGTGCCACCAATAATAACCATTGCAAATCTATTCTTTATCCCATGGCACTCACGTCCTATGCTCTAATTTTATCCAGCCTGTGATGGTGCAGTGAGTCACCTGCGAGGCAGGTTTTTCCTTTCCTAAACAAGCATCGCTGGTTCCCCTGGATGGCTTTGGCTGTAGCAGAGAGCTTGGTAGCGAGAGCCTCTGCACGACTGTGTGCCTGCCATCCTGTGTGTCACCATCTGTTTGAGTGGTGTTGCACAGCTGCTTTTGAGCTATCACTTGCCGTTGTCCAAAGATCATCCAGCCAGATGAGTTTACAACATGACTACAATGATCCGTTTCATTTTGCACTTGATGCAGATGCCATGGTGTTTTCACCAAGTCAGCAAGTAACGAATGAAGCACTCGAGCAGCTAAAAACATATTGTTCTTGTTTAGGGTTGTATGAATAGCACAATAAAATCATTGCTAGCCAGCGCAGTTGCTTTCTTTTAATAGTTTCCTTTATTCTTCTGCGTGGAAAATGGAAAGTTGGCGCTAAATTTCTGGTTCCACTTTCTAATTGGGTGTGAGTTTTACGCTGGGCCTAGAGGGTCATGATCTCACTAGTTTGCATTAGGAAGCTCTTTCCTGCAAGTTGTACGGCTGTTCAAATGTCAGTGAGCGCCTGTCTGAGGGCTATGGCATATGGAATATGAGTCATCCAACAAACAAGCATGTTTAAACTTACTCCTTGTTAGAAAGCCATTATTTAATCAATAGGGCCAGAGCCTCAGTAGCTGTAAATAGGTGTAGCTCCATGGAAGACAATAGCATTATGCTAATTTATACTAGCTGAGAATCTGGCCCATAATGTTTCAAAGTGGGTTAGTTTAGTGGCTTCTGCAGCTACAGAGGCGTCCCTAGCAGTGGGATGAGAGGAGCCGGGCTGGGCAAGAGGTGCAGGCTTTGGAAGAGTTAAACAGCCAGGTTCACCCCCATGTATGAGCTGGAGTCATCTCCAGGGGCCTTTCCCAGCCACGAACATGGGAGGGGAAGGGGTAGGACCATTGGCTCCATAGCTACTCCCTCCTTGCAGCATGGATGAGCTTGCTAGTGCTGGAGTTCTTTCAAGGTTACAGTAGCAGCTGCCGAATGGCTCCAGAGCTGATCTGTGGCGCAGAGAAATGAATTCCTTCTGTCATGGCTCATTCACCTCTCCCCAGCTATTCGGCCTAGGACCTGGGTGCCAAATCAGGGGCTAATGCAGCCTTGTCTAACCCTAAACAACCATTCCCTGGGCCAGGCTTTTTGGTTTTGGACAGGTGAGAATGGAATATCCTCTGCTTGGTGTGTTATTTATTCCCATCCTATGAACTGCAAAGAGCCGGCGGAGGAGCTGGACTTTTCTATCTGCGCTGATACATTTTCATGCCAGTTTTGAAAGGCAGAACTAACTGGCCTGACCCAGGGCCACAACAGGTCAGCCAAGCCCAGGAGAGTCTGCCCCACCCAGCTCTCCCAATGCCCAGCAGCACCTAGCCTGTGCTTCCCCTAACGTTATTCTGCTGTGGGGCTGTAATGGAACAAATGTCCGTAGAAATTCAGAGGGGACCAGGCATCGGGTGATGGGGGCATCGAGGCCAGGCATCAAGGAGGGGGCCAGAAATTTTAAATTGCACAAACCTGGCAAACTGTCTTTCACAATACAGCAGGTTTGAGAAAGACAGACAATAGCAGCCCTGGGAGAAATCCTGACTCCACTGAAGTCAACGGTAAAAGTCCCAGCAACTTCAGTGGGGCCAGGATTCTATTCCAAACCCTGGCACCCAACTTCCTTTTGCACCACAGGCCTGATCCAAAGCCCAGTGAAGTCAGTTGGGAGGCTTTGTGTTGGTTTCAATGGGCTATGGATGAGGCCTGATGAATCGAAGGCTTCCAGGGGCCTACTAGGATCTCAGTGCTCAAAGGTTAGTATTGCTTTCTGTCACCCATTTGTCTATACTGAACCTACATGGCATATCCACTTCTCTGATGGGGCCCTCTACCCCACGTGGAGTTCTATGGCCCTGCCCAATTCCCTCCCTTCCCGCCCCGCAACACACTCACACTTTAATCCCACTTTCACATGAAGCCCTCATTACACGTGATGAACCTGCCTTCTACATCCTAATGCCCTTCCTTAATTACTTGTTGATCGTCTCCTACGGGACTGTACATCATCACCTCGGCCTCTGTCAGCTCCGGGAAAGAGACTAGAAATTAAATCAAACCCTGTATGATGGGTGCGGGAGTAGATCTTTCGTGTCAGGCCACCACCGCTGGACTGAGCTTCTGCTCTTTTAAACGCATGTCTGAGCTGGGGTTTTAACATACGTGGTCCCTGGTTTTGCTAAATGAATGGTTTGCAAATCCACACACAGCCTTCACATTTGGATTTTTCATTCCCTGCAAGTCCAAAAGAAAGGACAGTTCCAGAACTTCTGTGCTCCCGTGTCATGTGTCCTGCTTTCCAAACCCCTCAATGGACTTGTTCTTCCCTGATGCTTTTACTATTAAACTGGATATTATGCGAAACAAAAAACCTAAAAAGAACACATACAAAAAGAGAGGAAGAAAGCAAAATAGGCAGCATTACATTCCAAACTAATGTGTTGGCTCCATTAAGAGTCAGAGCTATTTACTTCTGCTGTTGATAAACCTGAAGTGAATATTTACTCCTGCCATTGTATGCGCTGTTGAGGAAGATAAACAGCATTGTCCTTTTACTGCATGGGGGGATTCTTCTTACAAACTGTTTTTTTTTCTGGGGGTGTTTCTCCAAGAACCTCTTGTTTGCCATGAATTTACATTGAATTGCCCAGAAAGCGCTTAGTGGAGGTGTGCTCAGGCACAGCACCTTAAGAAATGTGCTTTAATTTCAATGCTGAGCTTTCTCCAGTGGAAATTTGCTAGAGGTCATACCCACTAAAGGGCCCTGCTCTGCCTTCCTACTGTATTCAGGATCCTGGGTTTTAGTTTATTTTCAGCCAAAAGAGCGGTGTAGGAGATAGGTACTATGCCCCTAAGGTAATATATGTCTAAAGCAGATAACGAAAAGGGAGAAAGTACCAAATTACCTATATACTGATATCTCAGCCATAGGACATTCTGGTCTCACTGAACCTGACAGTGTTACAGGGCCATATTTTTGCATGAGTGACCTGTTCTTGTAGGATTTTTTTCAGTGTAATAAGGACAAATTAGTGTTGGAATCTCAATCAAGGCCAGGGAGGTACAGGCGTTAGACTGATTTCCATATACACAGTGAGATTTTCAAAGATGCTCTGTATTTCCCTTTCAGTTGGGAGCAGAGCTAGACCAACCCTTCAGGCTTTGGAAAATCTCACTTTCTGATAAGAATCCTAGAGGGCCAGGTCTCCAGCCAGTGTAAATGGATGTTGCTCTGAAGCGAATATCTAATCTTGTCCTTGTGTATGTGTTGTTCAAGATTGTGGGAGATGCGAGAGGGAGAAAGAGAACAGAGGATGAATGGGAAAGGGATAAAGAATTAAACAATTACAAAAGAGAGTCCCAATTGTCTCAGGGGAAGTAGAGAGAAATATTAAACCACTGACCTTTTCTGGGTTTTGAAAGCTTTAGGGAGGCATTCAAATATTATGTGATGAGTGCAATATATAGAAGCACATATAGATAGATAGGAAGAAAGAAAAAGACAAGTGGATAGATCTTTTGGAATGATTTTTCCCCCCACCAGCATATGTAATGCAGGCAGAGCAAGAAAAATCTTTCTATATCCGCCTCCATGTTCTTGTAATGTTCCAAGAATGACGCTCAGGGTTATTCCACGCTCCCCATCGTTGGATAAGGCAGAGATGGTATAGCACTGGGAAGCAACCTGCTGCCAGATCAGGAACAGACACTGCTGACAACTGGACATGGGAGATCAGGCTCCAAAGTAAGGGCCTAATCCTGCAAAGACTTGGGCACACGTTGAACTGTCTGAACTATGAGGACTCCCATTTACTTAATGGGATTACTCATGTGAATAATGTTACACATGTGCTTAAGCATTTGCTGCACCAGCGACACAGTGTGCAGCCCTACGCTGGGCAGTTCTGGCTACCTCTGACAGGTAGTTGAGGGTCTGTCTCTTTTACACTTTCGTGACACTTGAATAGCTTGACATGCTGCTAAAGTCTCCTTGAAATGAAATTTCTGGGTCTAGATTTATCCTCACTGGTGAAGGGAAGTGCCAGGAGGAGAAAATTATTGCTTGAAATGTGCTGATGAATGGTTTATGCAAATGTATTTCAGCCTATGGATGGTGCATGGACTATTCACCCTGACTATGGCTTCAAATATATTGACTTCAGCACTCAGCAGTGCTTATTTACTGTTGTTTCAGTGGTCACCTAAATCACATGCTCATATTTCTGGGTAAGAACTTGTCTCCACTACACAGGTTTGTCGACAGAAGTCAGGTTGTACACACAATGCTCCCCATGTGGATTTAACTCTCCTGCTACCATCTCAACAAGCGCCACAGAGCTTTTTGCAATGAAGTCAGAGTGACATAGCATCAGTGTAGATGCTGTGCTGGTTCATGTCGCCCTAAGTGGCCTCCAGGAGGTGTCCCAAAATGTCCATCATGACTGCTCTGGTAAGCAGTTTCTACTCCGCTGCCCTGCAGCCTGGTACACAGGCATACACCCCTCCTCCTGTAAAGCCGTGGAATTTTTTTTGCTCAGCGTGGACAGCTCACATCACACCACCCCAGCTGACCATGCCAGCTTTCCGCAGTAAACAGGCTCCTTCATGGAGTACACTGGAGTTGCTGGAACTGTAGGGAGGGGAGGCTGTGTAGTCCCAGCTCCAATCCAACTGTAGGAACTTTGATATGTACGAGCAGATTGCTCGTGGCATAGATGAGAAGGGGCACGAAAGTGACATGCAGCAGTGCGTGCTAAGATAAAGGAGCTGAGGCAAGCGTACCAGAAGGCAAGAGATGCCGACCGTTGCTCAGGTGTGGTGCCTGAAAACATGCCACTTCTACAAGAAGCTGCATGCTATCCTCAGCAGTGACCCCATCTCCAATGTCAAGAGCCTGTGGATCCTCTGGGAGGACTGGACAAAGTGATGGATGAGTGACTCCAGTTGGAGCAGGATGTGGGACAGGCAACAGGCTCATCTGGTGGCTTGGCAAGCCAGGACCTCTTTTTGACTCTGGAGGGGTCTAGCCAGTGCCAGTAGTATGTTTCTGGCATGCCTGAAACAGGAGACAGGAGCTCCAGTAAGTAACCGTTTTAATTTGATAGTGCACATTTACATGAGGTAGAGGTGTCCCTTATTTTGTTACATGGTGCACATGGGAGAAGGGATCGAAATTAACAACACTAGGTATTTTTTGCATCTGCTTCACACTCCCCTGTGCAGCTACGCACTGGGAACCCTGCGGAAAAGTTTGTTAATGCACATTGAAATCGCCCGGGAATCCTCCATAGAGATCTTTCGGAACCTTTCCTGCAGATATTCTGCAATTCTCCGCCAAAGATTCCTTGGCCGAGCTGCTTTGTTTCTTCCCCCATTGTAGGAAACTTTGCTGCACCAATCAGCAAGTACTTCTGCGGGAATGAAAGCAGCACCTAGGCAAGCAGCATATGGACCCAGTCTGAAGCTACACGTATCCAGGAGATACACCCTTGCATCTTGAATTACCCTCAGTAGCGTGATTTCAGTTTCAATCATCCCCACCTGTGGAAAACGGTGCCAGTATTCAGCATAGTGTTCCTAGGTGCTTGTTCTGCTCCCCTTCTGAAACCACCCAGACCCTTTGTCCCATCTTGCGCATGTGCGTACTCACACACACGCACACTTGGGCTAAACTCACCAGGTTTAGTGCTTTCACCGTGTTGTGTGTTTGCAAAGGGAAAATGAGAAAGAAGTGCATCTAACTTTTATGATTCAAGACCATGAGTGCCCACACAATACTGACCCTGTGTATTGTTTCTTTTGCTTATGCAGATGTGCCCTTGAGGGCCAGCTCCTACCCGCTAGCAGAGTGCCTCTGTCAGATGAGGAGGTGAATGAGGAGGAGTAAGCAGGACATTTTTCTGGAATTGCTGCAATCATTGGATCAGGTGGATAGTGAGCACCAAGCATGGAAAGAGACAACGAATGAGAAACTACAAATGGGTAGCTGGGATAGCAGACAGGATCAGCAGTGGATAGTAAATCTTATGGAGGACCAAACAGAAATGCTGAGGTCCCTGATTGCACTGCAGGCAGAACACATGCATGCTCAACTCCCCCTGCAGCTCATACAGAACAACCTTCCTTGTCCTCCCCAAACATTCCTCTCATGTTCCTGCTCATTGCAGTACTCCTTGCACTCCACCCCTAAGGACATTTTCAGTAATGACAGCTGGACTTACACACAGCTGTGAGAGCCTCACTTCAGAGAGTGCTGCTCACTGTCATGTTCCTTCGAAGAAATCTTCATCTGTGTGTTTCGGTTTAATAAAAATTGAGTCTTACAAAGACAGTGATTCTTTATTTGTGACCTACATGAGGTTGTTGCAATATAAATTCTGGTTGCAAAACAGAGGAAATTTCCACATTTGCAGACTACAGTTAACTCTCAGACAGGAATCATTACAGAGGTCATTCAAGGTGGCAAGTAAGCAATGCCTGGCTCAAATCATTACAGAAAGACACATTACTGGGACTCATTATCAAAATGCTGTTTCAAAGCCTCCCTAATTCAAATAGCTCCCCACAACATATCCCCATTGAGCCCCTCTAATAGCCCTGGTGCCTGGTTGCTCAAAATCAGATGCCAGGTCATCCACCTCAACGCTCGCCTCTGGGGCAAACTTTCCCCCCCTTGGCTTCACAAATGTTATGCAGAGCACAACAGGCTGCTATGCCCATGGGAATATATTCCTCACTGAGGTCTAACATGCCAAAAAGGCAGCACCAGTGACCATTTAATCTGCCAAACGCACATTCTATGGTCATTCTGCACCTGTTGTTGAAACGCTTCTTGCTGTTGTCAAGGTTTCTGGTGTAAAGCTTCATGAGCCATGGGAGTAAGGAGTAGGCTGCGTCTCCCAGGATCACTACAGGCATTTCTACATCCCCTATTGGAATCTTCTGGTTTGGAAAGAAAGTCCTTTCATGCAGCTTTCTATACAGGCCAGTATTCCTGAAGATGCTTCTGTCGTGCACCTTCCCTGAGCACCTCGCATTGATGTCAGTGAAATGACCCCGGTGAACCATCAGCATCTGCAATACAATGGAGTAGCGCTTTCTGTTGATGTACTCCATCGCAAGATGGCCTAGGGACAAAATTGGGATATGCAGGCTATCTATCGCCCCACCGCAGTTAGAGAATCCCATTGCTGCAAAGCCATCCACTATTTCCCACACATTGTCCAGAGTCACAGTTCTTCATAGCAGAAGGTGATCAATGGCTCTGCACACTTGCTTTAACACAGCTCCAGTGGTGGACTTCCCAACTCCAAACTGATTTGTGACTGATGGATAGCAGTCTGGAGTTCCCAGCTACCACACAGTGATCTCCACTCACTTTTCCATCATTAGGGCAGCTCTCATTTTGGTGTCCTTGTGGTGCAGGGCAGAGGCGAGTTCCCCGCACAGTTCAAGGAAGATGGCTTTGCGCATATGGAAGTCTGCAGTCACTACTCATCACACCATAACTGCATTACAACCCAATTCTACCACTCGGTGTCTGTTTCCTGAGCCCAATAGTGACAGTCCACCATGTGCAGCTGCTCTATGAATGCCAACATCAGTCTTGAATTGTTTCTTTCCATGACACACAGCAGGGCAGGCAGCATGGATTCCTGTCCAGATTTGTAGTTCATGACATACTGCAGGATCGACTGTGTTGTGGTCATAATGCTTATCACAAGACTGGTGAGCAGCGCAGGATCCATGCTTTCAGGTGGAGTTAGTGGGTGCAAAGCTGTGGCCGCGCTCTGCCGACACAAGGACATTGTGTGAACACGAACAAGCAATGTAACTATAGTGGTTTATGATCATCAACATAATTTAAGTCAATTTAATGAGTGTAGCCATGGCCTTAACCCCAATCCCATAAAGCCTTGGCAGGATGGCTGTACACTTATGTAAATCCCTATTCACTCAAGCATTTATGTGCCAAAACATATTTGCATGAGTGTTCATAGCACTTTTCCTTTCTTGTTGAACACCTTGCGGGGGGAAAAATTTTTCTCAGCCAACTGTCTGTGAAAAGCAAACAAAAGAGGCCCAAACTATCTCTGGAAGAAATTAAGATTTTATTTTTATTTGTTATAGTAGCGTCCCTGCTCTGATTTGGACTTGTGCTTAGAAATGGGCCCCAATCAAATTCCACCACCACCCAAAAGAAATCTCCCTAGATTTTTGAGTTTAGCATCCAGTTCTGAATCTTGCAGCTCAAAACTTAACCTTTTTATAATCTAAAAGCAAGACCATGGAGGAAATTTACAGCCTGTGTCTCTATCCTATGCTTAAGTTAGTATTCCACCCTGCTGCAGAGCAAGATAGCACGCAGAGAACATCCCTGCAGAGCTGCCTGAAAGATCAATTAAGGAAAGAAAGGGGGCGGGGAAAACAGCCCTAAAGCTGTTGTTATTTCAGGTGTAAATATCCCTTTCCATCTGTTCTCTCTTCTTAAGTAATAAAAACGATTGATTCCTGGTTGTGACATTAATGTAAATGGTAAGCTTTGAACTACAGGAATTAAGTGTAACATCTGACTTGAGATCAGTGTTTTCCTTACAGAGTATTGATATTAAAATAACTGATAGGGAAAAGCACACCCCTCTTTATTTGAACAGAAAGACGAGGTTGAAACAGACAGGTCGAATCTAGAATGGGGAGTCGGGGGTGGAAAGGGGTTAATCATTTGCCCTGTATGGGACAGTGGCTGCAATAGAAGCAGTGTATGAATAAGGATCTACAAGCATATAGCCTTAAATGTGGAAAACCAATGCTTATATGGCACCATAAATTGGCCTTTTCAGGGGAGCAGCACATTCAGACCCACCTTTGTTTGTTTAGTAGGAGAGTATGGGCCTGTGAGTGCTAGTGACACTGGGAATACCCTGTATGCTGCTGGTGACACTCTGCTGCATGCCAGCCTGCACGGCTGTGTCTATATACATTTTGATTATTTATAGGTAGAGATCACAGTGTGACTGTGATCACAGAGCCTGACCTTGTCATCTTTCGTCTCTGATTAATAACCCTCCAGCAACAAACAAGGTGGAAGGTTTCCACAGCAGACAATTGTTAACATTGTGCATTTAAAAATAAATGGTAGTGCTCCTCTTAGCCTCACAGCTTGCATGGGAATTTACTGAGAAGAGCGTGTTTGTTTTTCTGCTGTCTGAAAGCATTTAAAATCTATTATATCATCATCGATTAAGGGCCATTAAGCAACCCATCACTAGTCAGTTGGCCTTGGCGCCTGCCAGCTGATGGGACACCACTGGATTTGTCCTTCAATTGGTGCATGTGATAGATAATGTGGATTAGGCCCAGTTCCTGAAAGGTATTTCGGCACCTAACTCCTAGTAAAATCAATGGGAGTTAAGTGCTGAAATACCTTTCCGGATCTAGACCTTAGCGTATGTCTACACTACCTGCCGGATGGGTGGGTAGTGATTGATCTATCAGGGATCAATTTATCTCGTCTAGTGTAGACGTGATAAAATTGATCCCCGATCGCTCTCCCATCGACTGCTGAACTCCAGCAGTGTGAGAGGCGGAAGCAAAGTCGAGGGGGGAGCCACGGCCGTCGATCCAGCGCCACGAGGATGCGAAGTAAGTAATTTTAATTAGGTCTAAGATACATCAACTTCAGCTACGCTATTCTAGTAGCTGAAGTTGTGTATCTTAGATTAATCCTTCTCCCCTCCCAGTGTAGACCAGGCCTAAGTCTTTTCAGAATTCCAGCCCTTAGCTTTCGTTTGCAGCCACTCCAACACCAAGGAGTGTGATTGTCAGCCATTTTAAACCAGGACACTTTGCCTAATATTAAAATACAGCTAGAAAGGATTTAGCCATTTAAAGTCTTAAATATTAATAACTCACTTCTGAGCATCAGGTTTTAATCACAATGCTCCCACCATCAAGAGCTCTGGCTGGAGGTAATTGATTTTGACACTGCTATGTGCCTTTGGCTTTGGGTAAAGATGTCTAACTCACATCATGGTCAAGTACTTTCCCACAGAACCCTGTGTTCTGCACAACCCTGGACACTGTAATTTCAGAGTGGTGTTTGCAAGGGAATTTTGAATTTTGGCAAGAAATTAAGCATCTGGCAAGAAAAAAAGTGAAATGTCACTAGAATTCTGTTCTACCTGCCTGTCTACCCAGGTTCTGCTATTGCTGCCCATCACCACAGTATCTAACAAGATAGTCCTGAACCAACCCCCATCTCTAAACACACCCCCAAAGTTGGGGGGATATTCAAAATTCAAACCAAGCTCCAAAATTTCATAAGTGGCCAGTGCGTTTCACACAAGGGATGAAATCCTGACCCTATTGTAATCAATCAGAGTTTTGCCATTGACTGCAACGAAGCCCCACAACACCCTTCTGACACAGACAGTTATTGATCATATCTTCATTTTACTGGGAAGTAAACTAAGGCACAGAGAGGTTAAGTGACTTGTCCAATGTCAAATGGTAAGTCAGTGGCAGGAATTGGAGCAGAGCTTGGTTTTCCTGTCTCCTGTTGCTGTGTTCCAGGCACTGAATCAAAGACTCAGGCCACAGTTGCTCTGAAAAGCACACAGCCTACAGTAGGAGGTGGTGCATAGCTCCAGGGGTGCACTATGACAGGCATGATACTTTGCAGTTCGTAATTGTGCGCATGGATGTTCAGCAGCCAAGTGAAGAGACTGGAATAATCCTACTGCTTTAAGCCTTGTACCCCGCTCCTTAAAAAATACTGCCCTAGAATGCAAGATGTGAGTGGTTGCTCAGTACAGTCAGTGGCCTATAGCATATGTATCTCCGGAGCCTATCCTAGTACCAACAGCTTTGGAGTAGAACTCCCTTTGGACTGCAGTGGGGAGATCTGCTTAAAACCAGGTGTTCTATATGGCCTTTACTTATTATCATTTGAAGTGTCGTGGGTTATTTCGAAAACACAAAGGTGATGTTTAGGTCAAGTTCTATTCTGTTCTTATTAAAACACCCCCCAACATAGGGGCAGTAAAGAAATCCCTGTCAAAAATTAAGCTGTTCCCTTTAGATTTCCTGATGCTCAGTCGGGCACTCTTTCTTTCTAAAAATATTTTTTTGGGTTAAAAGGCAACAAAGATCCTCCATCATTTTGTAGCAAAAAAGGGGATTAAAAAATAGACTAAATTTGGAAAATGTTTAATAACAAAAGTTGCCTTAATTTAACAACAGCTTTTATTAGAGTGCACTTGTCCAGTGTGATTAATGGACATTTTCCTTTGAAACTATGGGAGTCTTTCCTTGACTCTGAGAATGAGTAGGTTCCTTCAACTGCCTACAGGATTTATTGGTGAAAGACTTAATACAATTCCGCACAAACATTTTAACCTTTCCATCTAAAATGCTGAATTCAACCGTTTCCTGAATGTGTATAATTGAAAAACCTATGCTTTCCTGGGTCAAGTTCTCTGAATCATTTTATGTCTTTTTGCTCCTATTGACTCTTTTAAGAAAACACTGCAGGAGGGGACAGCCACTTTCAGATAAATCAGAGATGTTTACTTTATGAACTGGGGAGGAAGTGAAATACTCAAATAAAGTTATGCAGCTACGTGCCAGAAGCTAACTGCCCTCTTAAATTTTCTTGTCATCTTAAAAGAGCCTTTAAATAAAATTTATGACCTAAAAGAACCTTTATGTAGTGCTAAGATCCCCACGGTCCCTCTGCCTTAACTTGGTGTTCTCTGCAACATCTTAACATGAGGCTCCTGTTAAGAGTTCTGTGAAGAATGGTGGTGTTACCTGCAGGGGTTGAGGGCATAGCAATTACACCTTCCAGGTGTAGCCACTAGAGGGGGACAAGGAGCCACAACATAGCTGTTACCTGTTTTCTTCCAGTCTGTCCCACATGAGATTCACACTCCTTGATGTCATTTTGCAGTTGGGGTGCAAATGCACTCAAATCTACATAGAATCAAGACTACTGAGTTTTACCTGGTTTTATAATGCAGTCACAGGAGAGCAGGAATTTTATATGATTTTTATGTTAAGCCAAACATTGCTAACTTTGTTATTACATATTTATCATTTCTATAGGGGCATATATATATTGACTAATAGAAACAGAGCCTGGGTCCCTTTTCCCAATATACTTATCATGCGCTCACCCAATCCTGCAAACCCTTAATACTAGATGTAGTTGTTACCTCTGTGAGAAGACTTTAATTGGTAGTCAGCTCAATAGCCAGTAGTAAGCACACCTGCTAGTAAGCACTACAGCTGGTACCTAGCACTTGGGCTCCAGCTGACCCTTACCAGCAGGCCTCTCAGAGAACAAGTCTGATTTTCAAGTCTATGCTGACACATGAAAATAGGTGAGTTTCATTGCAAACATTTTGCACATCTCTAGTGCTTGCTCAAAGATGTTGCTGTATTTCAGGAGTGTTTCTCTGTTCCACAGGCAGACAAAAGCTAATGCTCAGAAGCCCCCAAAATGCATTTATGGTGCCATTTACCCGGGTGTAGCCTGAGGACTATGCACTTCTTACCTCCCCTTAAGTCTTCACAATAGGGCTCAAGTGGTGCATAGGTTCACTAAGGGGTCATAAACTATTGAAAGGGACACCAGCCGGTTCCTAAACATTTAGTTCCCCTCACCCAACCTTTGGAAAACTTCAGATCCAGTTTGGTTCTCCTTACGCAGTTCCGATCCATCTTTAGTCCCCTGCCATCCACCCCTGCAGTCTATGAGCACCTGACATATTTCACTTTCTGGTTAGAAATGCTGGGCAAATTTGATTAAATTTTACTTGAATTAAAAGTAAAAAAAAAGGCAGCAGAGTGAATTAGCCTTGTGCAACCCACACTGCTTTCCCCACCCGGTCAGGAGTTTCTTCAGTATTCATTCCACTGTAATAATGAATAGCTACAGTAATGTGACTGACATGTTAAATATCCTGACTTGAGCCAGAGAGCTTAGAGGATGATAAATATTAAAAGGCACATGTAAATGGTTTGGATTTCCTTCCCCAGCCCTGCTGCTCAGCTAACGATGCACAAGGTCAGCAGTGCTGCTGCTCTCTGCTCCGGCTGCCAATTCTAAAGCAGAGCTCTCTGGGTAAACGAAGCTGGGGCTGGAATGCAGCAATGGAGTTGGCTGCAGCATCCCTCACCAAGGCATATGGCTTTAATGTTTATAAGCTTATCATGTGGTGCGGGATATTTCAAATTCATGTCCAAATACAACACTTTGACAGATGCTTTATATATTAAAAAAAAAAAAATCTCAGCATCCTTCCACCGCATCTCCTTGGCAGGGAGGCTGGATGCTGGACTAGGGCTGCTGTTCTTTCTGGCACGTCATACACTAGTGTGAAAGTAGAGCGTGGCCCAAAGTTTCACACTCAGCCTGATCACCAGACACATAGGAATAACTTTGGGGGAACGTCATTATGCGCCTGGAGCCTTCCACAGGGGTGGCAGGAATCCTTGGTGCAGCCGGATCTCCCTTCCTAACAGCAAGCCTCTTGGCGCTGAAGAGATGAAGCCAGTGGTCTATTAAGCTGGAGACTTCCCCTGTCTCTAATTAGTGAGGATTGGACTGAGTGGGGAAAGGTTCCTCCAACACCAACATTTTCTTTTTTCTCTTGCTTTTAATTTAAAGAGGCAGTGGTGGCACAGGGAGAGAGAGAGATCACTGTAGGGAAGGCCTTCTTGATGCTAGGCAGGGGTCCTACCATGGTAATGGGAAGGACCATCCACTAGTTAAGGCACTAGGCTAAGAGCTGGGGAGATCTGGGTCTCTGGGATCAAGTCTCTGCTTCCCCCACAGAGTCCCTGTGTGACTGTGGGTAAGTCATTTAGCCTCGCTGAGCCTCAGTTCCCCAACTATTAAAAAAGAAAAAAAAACAGGGATAAAACCACTTCCAATCTCACATGAGAGCTGTGAGGATAAATCCAGTAAAAGATTTGAGTGGTGCTCAGGTACTCTGGTAATGGGGGCCTTATAAGTACCAAAGACAGATAGTTGGGATTGCATTGCCACCCAGCAAGGGAAAAGGAAGAGTAGGAGAGATGTAGAAGAGGGCGTGGTGATGTATGGGAGAATTCATTTCCACACATCTCCTCCCACTAGGCAGCTCTGCAATTCCCCAGCAAGGCGCTTTCACCCTCTCTTTGGCCTTCTTGGTCATTCTTCTATGAAGCCAACATCTGGCTAGTTCTTGCTGAACTGCTCCTTTCTCTGGTTAGGGAAAACATATCTGCCATTTATACATGTGCAGTACTCAGAGGGGGAATTACTGGGGTACAAACTCTTCTCCTTGCCCCCCCAAAATAGCCCAATCAGAAAGTGTAAAACAGAGCTGGAAAGTGTTAAGAATTATTATAGTAGGTGAAAGGAAACATGGGGGCAGAGAAGAGGTCACTCCCAAGGTGCAGCCTCGCCTCCAGCACATTCTGTACAAACTCCAGGATCGCTATCATATGCTAACATTGGATTATGGTCATTACACTGTATAATGTGTCACTGATAAGGGGAGACTTTATTTCTGTACCAGTCTGTTTCATTTTAACACATAGGGTATGTCAAGTGAAGGGAATATTTTCCCTTCTGCATCAGTCTCTCGCTCTGCAGAGGTCAGTTATAGGAGCTCATGTGCAAATGATACAGCCAGAGCACAGAAATGAAATTCTTTTTGTGTAACAGGAGCCTCTAGGACACCATGAAACATGTAGGGGAACTTGATAGATGCACCTGGGATGTGAACAGCTCACAAGCAATCCATAAACCGAGGCTTATTTGCAGAAATTATATGGGGCATACTTTTGAATAGCAAAAGACATTTCAGAATATTGGCAAAAGAGGCAAAATCCACTGGATAAATTATTCCTTATGTATTCTTTGCCCAACTCTACTTACAATAAAATGATTTTTTGCTGCATCATTAGTGGAACTGATACATTAATTCTGCTTTGTAATTCCATTAAAACCAAAGGGACTTCAAAGAAGGAGATAAAGTGATGCTTACTAGTATGTAATAGCTCTTTTTGAATTGAGTTCTAATTAACTTATGAAATAAAATGCAAAAATATATCACGGCTAACATTCCACATTTATTTCCTACTGAAAATCATTCATTCTAAAAGCTTTGCTAAACCTTTTCATGTCTCGTCAATACTATCCACCAAAATGACAGAGGAGACAATAGCAACTAAAAATATCCCAAAGACAGGAATTTGCCAGTAATATTTTTAAGCTCGGTAGATGGCTAAGTTATATATAGTACATAGAGGCAAGTGGGGTTAGTTATATGAATGAAACTTGTATTTTTAGCAACATTTAGCCGGATAACTAGTTTAACCTATTTAAAATTTTAACACAAATATTTATTGCTGTGCACTCCACCTTTGTGCTTTTGGGAAATATCTCCTGTGGGATTTCTAAAGATTCTCATGGAAGCTCCATGGTGTCGTATGTGTTATGTACATTGTACATGATTTCTATAGGATTTTTCTGTAGACATCCACAAGGATAAATACAGGAAAACACTGTAATATAATTCCAAGGGGAACTGACCTGTTAATTGGGAGTATTTTCCCTCCCTCAGCCCCGTGTATTTCCCATTTAATTGTGTGGGAGAAAGGAGTTTGATTCTGAAAGCAAGTCAGGAAACTTCGACAAGGATGTGTTGTCACCCAATTCTGATTTCTAAGCTGTTCCACTTCCTTTCCTTTCTGCCCCACAGCATGTACAGCAAGGCTTGCAGACTGGACTCACCTTTCAGCCTTCAGCTAGTGTTGGATGCTTAGCTGGAAACACAGGAGAATCCCTCGGACAAAAAGTGAACCAACAAAGTAGGGTCTGCGGCTCCCTCTGCTGATTCTGTCTGAGACAGTGAAAAACATTGCAAGGGGCAAATTCCCCATGAATAAGACCTAAATCGCAGGTGCAACATATGCCCATGCCAGTCGGGCCACCCGTGTGTGCAAATGGCTTCGCATGCACATACTAGATTTGCTCACACATGCCCAATGAGCAGTCTGTGTTTACCGCAGCTTGCAAATGAGGCACCAGTCTTTCACGACTTGGCCCTGCAGGTCTTACGTGCTCTAGGATCTTCTGCTGGTACCCTCCCTGCACCCACTGAATTGGGCTCCTTCGGAAAGATTGCTGGAGTATCCTACAGAAGTAGTTCAAAGTGCTGCAGCTGTTACTGTTGGGTTGGAGGCTATTACTGTTGAACACTGTGTTACGTTCTCATAAGAGGCATTTTTGCCTGTATGGGGAAGAGATGATTAAACTGCTTACAGATTTTTTTTTTAAAGTCTCTTAGTGACAAAGTGATAGATATTTACCTGCGAGTGTCTCAGTACCAATCAATAATGATCAACTCTGGTCCAGAACTGTACCATTGAAATCAATGGGAGTTTTATTAGGAGTAAGTTCAAGCTCATAATGTCTAGCTCGGGTCTTTGTATTTTTTCTATAGATCCCTTTAATCCTTTAGCAACAATCTGTGTTTTCTAAAAAGCTTTTGTCTAAATCCACTCAGCGTGAGAACACGATGGAAAAGAAATACTGCTTATAAACTGTAGCCATCTGCAATCTCATTGCCACTCAATCAGCAACACCCTGTGGATATTCGGCTCTCAAAGATTAGAGGAACAAAGCAAGAAGAGAGCAGGTTTCCATGATGGTGGAGCATACAATATTGTTGCTATTACTCACGCTCCTCCATATAATTAATCATACAATGCATTATTCGAAGGCAAACAGAGTTTTGATTCATTATCGCTTATACATACACAAAGCTGGAGACACATCAGCTCTGTCAGACATGGTTAATCTTTGCTTCAGTTATGTACATGTCTGGGTATCTGAATCATGCAGATGGCAAATGTTCTTCTGAAATGTTTGCACCACCAATTTGTTCATATGGGCTGGATTTGCAAAGGGATTTAGGCACCTAAAGAGACAAACAAGCACCCTGTGGGATTCACAAAAGCACCTACAGATTACCTTGCTTAGGCACTTTTATAAGCTCTACTAGACCCTTATCTGCATCTTTAGGTGCCTAAATCCCTTTGTAAATCTGGCCCCCTGAACCCAAACAAAACATGCAAGCTGATTTGCTTTCCCTTGTCTTGCTTTTATAATTAAAGTCAATGCAGTGCTCATGAAACATATCCCATACTCAGCACTGGTAACTGGAGGGCTCTGTTTATCTACCAACTAGTTTTGTGTTAACAACAGCGCAAGGCATCTTACCTGCATTCTAAGAGGGCAAAAAGATAGTTTAACTGTAATGGCTCATTTATTCCTTGGACTCTTTAAATGGAGCTGGGTAGGGAATGACTTTTCCCCCTGAAAAAAAAACCGATGAAAACAAATTATTTTTACCCTCATTGAAAATTTTCTAGAAAATTATTTGGGTCTTCACCGAAAAATCCAAAAAAAGTGCAGATTTCATTTTCTTTTTTCAATAAATTTTTCATTTTTGGTGAATACAGAATTTTTTGGGCAAAAATTTCCATTTAATCTAAGAGCGGTTTTCAGTAGCAGTGAAATCTATTAATCAGCTCTTCTAAAAAGGGTATCATTTAATACCAGCTGCGGAGGTGGGTTTTGTGATAAACTAGGAACTGAACTAGTAATTACAGTTTGGTCAACTACCATAATTAGTGTGATTATGCAATTGCAGCAGAAACATGTGTGAATGCCCAGTTAGTATCTAGCTACAAAACTGCATGTGAAATCACCGTGACTGTATGCCTAGTCTTGGTGACTATGCTCACAGTGTAGCCTCATGAAAATATGGCTGAAGATCTGGGCCATGATTTTTGAATTAAAATCTCCTAATTCCTTTTCTGCTGTGCCTATCAAAAAAGGAGAGTCCAATTTCAGGCTCAGCACTTGGAAGGCTTTGTGTTCAGACTGTAACATTTTAATTATGAGTGATATAAAATGGAGCTTGCTTTATTTCCTAATTAATGGCAGTACATATGGCAATACTAAACCCAGTCGCTTCAAACAGACTTTTATATTTGCTTGGAGGCAATTTCAGAAATATGAATAGTGCAGCCAACGGGATTTGATGGCTAAGGACCAAATGTATAAGGATTTTTATTGACTCCAAGATCATATCACTAACTGAAAAGAAAGAAAGAAAGAATCCAAAAACTCACTGAACTGAAAGATATAGAAACCAATATAAAGTGGCTAATAAGGCCTCTTACTGATAGTGGGTGTCTTGTGTAAATAATGGAGACACACTAAAGTCAGTCCCTCTGCAGCAGAACTCATTAGAAACATGTACATCAGCCCAGAGCAATTACTTTGATTGTTCCCCTGCTGTTTTTTCACAATAAATATCCACAGAGCCACTAGAGCTGCAGCCATTCCACTCACTTGCAGACATATGGGAGTACTGAAAACAGCAATGTGCAATGTATTTACCACTTAGGATCCCACTCTTGTCATTTTATATACCACCTTTCAGGCAACGCAATCACCTACGTTAGTGGACTAAATAAGCCCATTCAAACAGGTCAAGGTTTAAACACCCGCCTCAATATGGAATGAGAAAGTTAGTTGGATGTACTGACCCCCCCGATCATTTGGTGCACATTGTATTTCACCTAGGGTTTGGAAAAGGGCTGTGAGCCTATTGAATAATAATAATGATAATACAATAATACCTAGCTCTTCCAGACCCCCTTTATCCATAGATCTTCAAGCACTTGACAAAGGAGATAAGTTTAATTAAGCTGATATTAATGGGAGATAAAGGCACCTAACTTCTCTCAGGATCAGAACCCCAGAAGTGTAAATCTGTGAGTGTCTGACTGGTGAGCGTGTGAGGGGTCACGAGCAGTCAAGGGACAGAAGGAAGTCATGTCTCCTTTGGTCCAGCCAAGCCCCTTCCGCCATCAGCAGGCAGGTGGGTGATGTAGGAGCCCCTATAACTATTCTTCACCACTGAAGAATCAAGAATGCTTCTGTCATGCTGTCTGGAGCAGCTCACAACCGTGAGTATCAACCTCAGGGCAAACTGTCTAAGCGGGGCAGACACCCCAAACTGGCGGTGTGCTCTATACTTAGATTTCACCAAGTCAGTAACAAATGTGCACTTCTATAGCTCCTTCCACCCCAGGATTTCAAAGTGTTTCATAAACAAGAATTAATTATGCCTGATGACATGCTAGTAGGAGAAGCATGAATTTCTGCTTAGAGAGCCACCTGGATAGCTGCAGACTAGAAGAGCTGCTTCCCTGGTCCTAGCTTCCCCTCACCCCTACATGCCTCCCCACACCCACAGATACTTGGCCATGTAGTGGCCATATGAAGGGTCTTCTGCAGGCTCCTATGGAAGTGGGGAAGCTTTCAGTGTTAATTCTGCTCCTCTCTGCTGAAGCTTCAGGGACCGTTTTGCTTCTGTTTACTTGTTTTTCTCCCCTCCTTTCATACAGTGGAGAGTGAGGACCCAGGGCAATTATCCAATATTAGCCTAGTCTTGTACAGAAGGGAGCACTGGATAAAGTATGCAGGTGTGGCCCCTACACATAGAAGTGGGACTCAAGGATCCAAAAGGGATCTGATCTGAAAACTATAAAATAATATTAGGCCTGAGAGATGAGGAAGTCTCTATGTGAAGTTCAGACTCATACAGACTTCCCCATTGACCGAAATGTTTAGCTATTGAGATTTGGCTCATCTCTTGTCCTTACTACCCAGTGCCCAGTCATAATTTGGGAGGTAAGGTACCAATATCCAGGAAGGAGTCATACTTTGAGGGTTGAGTGATGATAGCTGTAGCAGCTCCTTTAATAGCCTCTTCCACTGGAATATGCCTGAATTTAAGGGTTGCCTAACAACAAATCAGGAAAAGACAATGGTGTCCCACTGCTAGTGCTTTTATTTGAGCTCAAGAGTTACACGTTTTATTGTAAATGGCTTATTAACAAGTTCTATAATATTTATATGTTGGTGAAATTTTTTAGGAATGGTTTATTACAGTTATAAATGGCTAACAACTTCTAGAATTGTGTTTGCTTTGTTTTAAGGGCCACTTGCTTCATCATAAATGGTTTGCTGGTCTTTCCTCAAGCCACTTAGAGAGAAATGTGGAGCACTTAAAGCAAAAATGTTGGCAGCAATCGTTGAATCGTTATCACAGTTCTCTGCTGTAAAAGTGATAGGCCAGATCATACAGACTCCACCCAAGCACAGTTCCCGTTGACTTCACTGAGCCTTTTGACCAAGGCCCTGATCCTGCAAATACTGAAGCACATGCTTGATTTTACACATGCTAAGTAGAGTAATCAATGGGACTACTTACAGCATGTAAAGTTAACATGTGCATAAGCCTTTGCAGGATCGGAGCCTGAGTGTGGGCTGCAGGTTTGGCCTGCTGTTGATAATACAAGGTGTTTATACATTGCAGTCTGTTCCCTATAGCACCTTATCACATGCCCCATTACATGCAGTAATATTTAACCTAGACTCTGAAATTCAAAGCCAGACCTCACACTGAGATGTTTGCAATATTTAACAGAGAAATATATGCTGTGTGAAGCTTGGACCACTTCATTGTTGCTGTTGTTGTGGGTGAAACTGCAGTACGCTGCTGGCTAAAGTGACCCTCTTTAAATAAAACATTCTATAGTATTCTGGATCATCATCCCCTGTATGCAAAAATACTGGTACCAACACATGCATTGTAAAGCACATTTCTCTTTTGAATCCTATGTGGAACCTGTGAGCCTGGAGAAGACATTTGAGCTCCTGGCTGAAAGGTAGAAAAAGTCAAATTCCCTCTGCCCCAAACTGTTGGCGAAAAAAGTCAAATTTTAGAAAAGACAGCGACCGAATAACCAAGAGAAAAGGGCAATAACCCTTCTTGTTGAGAGCAGAATAAAACATACATGTAATAATAAAAGGAAGGTGTGATGTACCTAGGGCTTACTTGATTATATCATCTGTTCTATATGTCTGTCTTTTTGGCCAGTATTTTGAAAGCTATTGTAGGTACACAGAGGAGCCAATGACCCCAGACAAACAAGAGGAGGACTAAAGCTAACACAGGGGCATAAGCGTTCATGACAGTGATGGAGAGGCATTCGCAGCGGGAGTCAGCATTGGAAGAGGTAGGTAAATAGACTCAAATCCACCTGTTTTGAAGTTATGATGGACTTTCTCTCCTTCTGTTGGCCTCTTGATCTTCCTCTTTTCAATGGGTGTTTTATAGCGGTATTAGATTTAGGTACCCCAAATACTTGATCTACCAGAGACAGGGCAGCTGCTAAGTGACTTACTCCTGAAACTAGTTGCAGTTACAAGGTTATTTTGTACCTGTGGGGTTTGCTCCAGGTGCCGAAGTAGGAATAATACTTGATACCTGTACAGCACTTTACAGTCCACTCAAGATAATGTTGACTTCTAAAAATGTTTGCTTAACTACAGACCTTACGTAGTTCACATCAGTTAAGGCAATGCCAGGGAGACATTGTCTCCTTGGGAAAGGCTGGAAAATGGGGACAAGGAAGGGATAAGGGCAAAAAATTATCTTGAAAAATGTGAAGAGCAAGGAGCCAAGGATCATTTAAAAGAATCCATTTCACTCTCATCCGCTAAAGATTCAGCACACAATCGGGGCAGCTTTGCTCAAAAGGGTTAATCTTTATTAACAGCCCCGAGAATGTCCTTCAACTGGTATATAAACTAGTTCAAAGGTTTTCGAGAAAAACAACATACTATAAACCAAAGGGCAGCGCTAATTGGAAGCAATGTAAATTACTGTTAAAACAGCGATAGGCTCGTGGGGGGTTAATAACAGGAAATTAAATTTCATTTATGCTAACACAGCATAAAGCCCATCTTGGCACATAGTGAAGCAACAGGCACAGACAATGAGGACAAGACAGAGAAGCAAGCAGAAGCCACTGTCTTTTACTAACCCAGATTCACTGGTCATGGTCAGTGTCTCCAAGGGACTTGTCTTTGTTCACGATCGTTATGAGCACACTTGAAAGAAACTCTGCTTGCTCATTTTTTGCCCTTTGCTACTTCTGTAATGGAACTAAGACTGGAGTTTCTCCTTAGATAAGGGACACAGAGCAGGTAAATGGCTTCCCCAAGATCAAACAGCAAGTCGCTGGCTGAGGTTGGGGGTGGAACTGGGCTTGCCTGACTCTCAGGCCTCACCTCAAATCACTGGACTCATCTGCTACCCACACAGTGAGCAAACACTCATTTAAAGCACAGTGACAAATGGTGGAGACTGAATATTGTCTAGCCTTACAGATTAGGCAATGTTATAAATAGACTTGTTAGAGTCTGATTTTAATTTGTACTGCCATCAGTGCTTATTTGAAGCATTTTTTATTTTTATCAGATAAAATTTTCACAGTTACACAAAATTATGGGGTTTATGCATGTTTAGATTTGTATTGATTTAAATTTTTCACATTTGTGAGGAATCAAGGGGGGGTCAGACAATAATTATTCAATGACAGTAGACACAGCTTCAAAAGTTAAAGCTTTGTATCTGTTAATACACAAATTGTCAGCATCACATGTCAAAACATACAAAGTAAATATCCTAAATCAAACTCTGATAAGTTCTCACGCAACATTTTTCTAATTTTCCCTGTCAGTAAATTTCTATGATTTCTGGAAATATTTTTTCACAGGACCATATGTGTATGGTGAGATTGATGTTTACCAACATTTACTGATAAAAATCTAATCCTTACAAACCTGGTCAAAACTAGGGACCTTATAGTTCATCTTCACTATAATCTCGTTTGTAACTTGCCTTGTATCACTTTTCTGCTTTATAATCTGTTGCTTTCATTTGGGTCATCTTCATCAATTCCTTTTGCTGCTGAATGACAGTTGTTTCACAATGATACTAGAGAAAAAAAATCTTGTGTCATACTTCTTTATTTTCACTATAATGCCATCATTAATTCTTATTCACATGTGATAGATAGATAGATAGATAGATAGATAGATAGATAGATAGATAGATAGATAGATGTTAAAGTGATGGGACAGATCCTCAACTGATATAAATTGTCCTAGCTCCATTGAAGTCAATGACAATGAGCTATGAAAGTTTACACTAGGTGGAAATCTGTCCCGAAATGTCCAAAAACTGTTGCTGTTTGTTAATATATCCTCTTAGAAGATCTCATCCATTTCTCAGCAACAGAGAAATAGGAATTGAAAGAAAAGTCATTGTACACAGTTTTACTCTTCATGAAAACCATGGCTAACTTCCAAGAGAAGCATGACTGAGCCAATTAAAAAACTTTTCAGCTTCCCCCATCAGACTATACAAATTCCACTAAGTGTAGGTCAAATTTTAGGCCTGAGATACTTGAGTGTCTCTTTAAACAAGAATATGCATTTGGTTCTCTCTGCTCCTGTTTTTAACTTATTTTTCAACAGGAAAAGTATAAATAGACTTGTCCCTTTAGCTCTCTGTTCCCTTAATGATGTAACAACATGATGTTAATAACCACAGAGCCATATTTTGGGTTACACTGGGGACATGCCTGATAGCTCTATCATAGTTTACTGCCTGCTTAACAGGGCTTTTAATTTATTCCTCTGATGGGCTTGGAGACTTATTCCTTGGATGTATGAATAAGACAGGTTACATTATATATACAAAAAAAAAATTCCCCTCTCACCCCTATGGGTGGTATGTGTCTTCCTCAACCTCGGGTCCTCTACCAGAGGCCTGGGAGTTTGAGGGTTCTGCGCAGTATCTTTAGTGTATTCCTAGCACTGCACTTTCTGGACAGGAGCTCTGATGTTGTTCCTGGGATCTGTTGGAGACACTCCACCCAGCTTAGGAGTCAGCCGAGTGCTCCTACACCACTGGGCACCTTTGCCTTCCTTTCCACATCCTCTTAGTTTCTCTTTCGGCCCTCGGTCTACTTCTCCAGTTCTCATATTCTTCTTCATGAGTTTGCTGTACCTTGGGCACTGCTATATCTTCTCAGACCACGTCTTTTGTCTTGTCTATCACGCATGTTCTGGTTTGATTGCCAGTACTGACCTGTCCGTGTGGATTGGAAAGTCCTGAATCTTTAGCCTTGCTGTTCTCCACAACCTTTCTGTTGGATCTCCCTCTGTCTTGGGAGGGGTTCTAGGCCCATATGCTGCTGCAGATGTTTCTGTACACATGCCCAGCCACTTGGTTGTCGCACGATCCAGTGTATGCTGTTCTGCCTGCTCTTACATCCTGGCCTATGGTTGGACTGTCTCTGGGCTCTCTGCACAGTTGCACCTTGGGTCCTTCTTGTTGTGGTAGCCACTTCATGGTCTGGTGCTCGGTGCCGTTTCCTGTGCTGCTATGATCCGTGCCTCAGTGCTGTCTTTTAGTCCCCCCTCGGTAGGGGATTATCCCAATTGTCAGCCCTCGCTCTATCTTGTCGGTGTACATCCCTGCGGTCTTGTCTTGCCTGGGCACTTATTTCTTGCTGGTCTTCCTCTCTGTCTTGCTGCTGCGCTCAGCATTCTTCAGGGCAGTATCTTTGGGGGCCTCTTACTGATGTATCCTGGATGGTTCCGGTTTCGTCCAGGCACAGTGGCTTTTGACGCTCACCGAATCCCCCCGCCTTCTTTTCCGTCCTGGTTCTACAGTCTCTGGGTGTTGGACTTGGGTGGGAAACCTCCGTTGCTTGTGAGGAAGCTTCCGGGTTACATTGCGGCAGCCTCCATGTTCTCCTTTTGGCCAGGCACTATACGGCAGGGAATTGTGTGAGCAGGGCGTATCCTTGTGGCGTTGGATTTGTTCTCTCCACTGCACTGGCTCTTCAGGACTCCGTCTTATCCTTTGGTTGATCTTGGATGTTGCTGTCTTTCTTTGCCTCCTCATCGTCGGTTTCATGTGACTTTGGGACGCAACCGGTACATTGTAGTGGTCTGTATGTTGCTCCTGTGGCCCACTTGTAGTTTCACCCTCAGTCTGACTACCTTCCCTCTCGTTCCACTACATTGGCCCACTTCTTCCAGTCCGCAATGACATCACGATTATTCCTGTAGATCGTGTAGGTGGATTAGCGAGTCGATGTCTCTTCATTTCTTACATACATGCTTGATGTCCTATCATTGTAGAGGAGGTTGGCTGATGGTAGTTTCCACTCCTGAACTGTACCCGTTCAGTCCTTGTGATTATTGGCTGAGGGGGTTTAAGCTATGCAGACACGCAGCGGGGATCGTGTCCCTTGGTATCATGCCGCACTTGATGGCACTGTGCAGCTGTTGAGTTGACTTCCATAGTCCATTGAGTCTTGAGGAAGGTCTTATGTTCCTGTTGGACTTTGTACTATAGCGCCGCAATTCACGACTCCACATGTTGGGCATGAGTCGTAGCTTTCCTGTAGTCAATCCAGGCTCTGCTCAGTATTGGTCTGTCTAGACCTTTTAGCGCTCGTCTCTATCTTATATGTGCAACTTGGTGTTGTTCCAATGTCCACTTCTGATGCTGTGCTCTGTGTACTGCTGCATTGGTCTGTGTTGGCACAGTCCTATTGATGACCGTGGATAGGACTTTCATGTTGTGGGGACGGCAGCTTATTGGGCGGTATGTTGACAGGTTCTGTTCCCTTGTATGCATGTGTCTTTCATGTATTCAGCGCTGTCCTTTCCTTCTGTGGTTACCAGTTTGAGGATGGCGAGCGCTGCTGCTACAGCTGGTTCATCTGTGTTGCTAGGGTCTTGCCTGCTGTTAGATTCTTTAAGCCAGTAGTGTAATCATGTCTGGTCAGGTTGACTGTCCAGCTTTCATGTTTTTGCCCGCTTGCTGCGATGTCCTCTATCTACTGTGATGCGTGACCGGTTTCTGTGCTGAGGAATTGCTGTGCTCATGTCTAGGTCCTGGCAGCCACTTTGCACTGGTGTCTGAGTCTTCTCTTTCTCCCCTATGTTCTTCAGTACTGTTCAGTTTCTTGCTGCTGTGGCTCTGCTGTTATTGTGTTGTTTGCACTGCAATTGAGAGTACACCTTGGATGGCTCTTTTGAGAGAACAGGGCATTTACTTTTTTGGCCTCTGCTCTCTAGTGTATCTCCTTGCCTGGAGCCAGTGCTGTGAGCTTTGTTTAGCAGTCTCTAGGGCTTTCAGATGGAGTCAGGCCTTGTATTTTTTCAGTAGCGAGTCTTATCCTAATCTCTACACCCTTCTGTAGTTCCACCAGCTGACTAACTTCTCTCCGAGTCACCTTGATCTTATCCTCCAACCTCATTCTTCGGTGGGTACATATGTTGTTCTTTTTGATTGTGTAGCAAGCATCTCCAGGATTACAGAGGCTGTAGCGTATACCAGTTCATTGGTTTGAGTTTGGTGGTAGTAGGGATTGTCATGAGGGCTCTATTGGCTCTTCTAACATGCTGTATTGATGGTACTTCTCACTGAGCCTTGGTAATCGGTTTTGAGGATTGACTGTAGCTAGTATTCTCCATGATCTTATGCCTCTATCAGCAGCTGTGCTCTGACATGGAGGGGGTGGCAGTGAAGTTTCAGCTTCAGGTGTGGGCTGCAAATCCACTTGTTCTTCCAGGTCTTCTTTGAGTCTGAATGTAATGTGGAGTTGGTCTATCTCAAGCTGTGAGAGCAGCTTCTCTTTACTATGTTGAAGCGTTGGGTAACTAGCTGTTTCTCAGTAAGTGTGGATATAGGTCTTTTGTCACCATAGTCCCCTCATACATCCCCTCATTAGGTCTACTGTTGTAGTAGCATTCCCTCCATTCCAGGTTCTCTTGTCTCGTCCATGAATGGTTTGTTCCAGTAGCCCACTTATCGTCAGATTGTCCTGGTTCCTCAACATCTGGCGCAGACCTTGTTAATCCGGGCACGTCCGAGCCGGCATGATCTCTCCTAGTTCGTGTCACTCTCATATTTGAGGTAGGCAGGTGAAGCATTAGGGTCTTTTGCCCAAGGACCCTACTGGAAAGTTGGGTACCAACAGGATTTGAACCCCGGTCTCTCGTATCAAAGGGTGGTCTCCTATATCAAAGGGCAGCACTCGTAACCACTAAGCTATCCAGTCGCTTATACATATATATATATATATATATATATTAAGTGGGCTACTGGAACAAACCATTCATGGACGAGACAAGAGAAGTTACCCAACAGAGAGGTAGCCATGTTAGGTCAGTATCAGAAAAAACAACAAGGATCCTTGTGGCACCTTAGAGACTAACAAATTTATTTGGGCATAAGCTTTTGTGGGCTAGAACCCACTTCATCAGATGCATGGAGTGGAAAATACAGTAGGCAGGTATAAATATACAGCACATGAAAAGATTCTTAGGGAATGTTACACATACTGAGTGGAAGTAGCTGGCAGCTGGGAGGCTTTTAATAGTGACAATACTATCAATCAGCATATCTATGTAGCCAATGGGCTGTCAGTCTTATACTCTCTTTCTAGAATCCTCCCATCCCTGTGGTACCTGAGCTGCACCAAAATGGCATTCAGTCAGTCTGGAAGGCCATGGTTTCCTTCTTATTTCAGGAAGCAAGGAGAGAAAGTTCATGGTTATTTATTAGCTTATTTTCAGCTATGGAATGATTAAGCTTTATAGCACTTCTTAAATCCATATCAGGACAGCAGAAGCCCCGAGAACTGATAAACTCTGTACTTAGTGCAAGAGAGAGGTACCTCATCCTCTAGTATAAGCCACGAAGAACAACACAAGTGCCAGCCAGATCCACTGGAGAAAGAGCTATTTGTCACTATGTTCCATTATTACTGCAAACTCCCAGTTGGGTGCTAAACACCAAGTGGCTCTTTTTTCCATTCTGCTTTTAGTGGCTTTTCTGAGACACTTAAAGATCTAGCTTCTTTTTATTTCTGCTGTTGTTGTGTTTGTGAGACTGTTGGTCTATGTAGGTTTCCCTCCCACTGCAACTATCTGTCACAGCCGCTGACAGAAGTTCCTGTTGCTCGAAGTGATCAGAAGGCTTTGTGGAGCCAGAACCACAGGGGTCAAGTCCAGGGTGCCATGTCTGAGAGGACGTTTCTTAGAATATGATCTTGTGATATTTCGGACTTGCCCTCAATGAGTGAGACAGAAGGAGGGAGAGTGGGGGGGTGGGGTGGAGAAAGCTAATTAGAATATGACCATGTCCTTTATTCCATGTACATTGTTTATGCTCATTTGCATTTCTTTTCTCTTGATTTTCTCACCAAATGTTGTTACCTGTGGAGACCCCCAGACACAAAACTGAGTTTTTGTCTATAGGGGGTGTGACGAACTGGGACTGTTCTTAATGTTTGCTCTGAATGCTGTGTTGGTGCCTCAGTGTCCCCTAGGCAGTTCTTAAGAATCTAGGTGGTGGGATAAGGGTGTGTGATTGCTGCAGAGCAAAGGGCCAGTGCACCTAAATGCCTGGCACTCTGTCTCCTAGCAACTGATGGCCTGGGCCCCTCCTCTGCAAAGGTGCCAACTGAAGGTGTTGGAGACAAAGGGATCAGGTGACCTCCTGGCCCGGGAAAGGAGCTGAGCAGAGAGGAGGGGGCTGAGAGGGGGTCGGCGGAGTCTGGAGCTCCTGGGGAGAGGAGTGAAGTGCAACCTAGGGGTCTGGCTCACTGTCCCCCCAGAATGGACACCGGCCGAGGGTCTGGTTTGCTTGTATCGTAACAAGCTCTGTTTAGAACCCTGTTTCCTGTCATGCATTAAACACCCAACCTTGTTTGCTGGCTAAGAGTCACATCTGACTGCAAGTGGAGGTGCAGAAACCCCTGTGCTCCCCAGGACCCCACCTGGGTGGGGCTCGCTGTTGGAAGCACACGGAGGGGAGAGGGATGCTGAATGCTCCAAGGAGAGACCCAGGAGGTGAAGACGTGTGAGCTTCTTGCCCTGAACAAGTCTGCTCCAAGGGAGAGGAGGCTCCCCAAAGTCCTGACTGGCTTAGTGGGGAGCAGTTCCAGAGCATCGCCCGGGGACTCTGTGACAACTGGTGGCTCCCCCCTGCCTGGCTCAGGTTACAGGCTTAAAGATCCTGTCCCTCACCTAAAGACATCCCCTGCTCTCCCATTCCCCACACCGACAGCCCCTACTCCCTCACAGGGGGAGAGAGAGGGTTTTCTGCATTGCAGTCAGAGCTCTGCAGATACCAACTTCTTGCCCTCCTGACTCAGTATCACGTAATTCTGCAGTAGCATTGGAAGCTCTGTGAGGGCTTTGCAAAGCTGCAGACCATTGGCCATTTTGCTGAGAATTTGGTGAAGCGTTGTCCTCCCATAAATTTGCAGGAAAAAAAGGACAAAGGCAAAGAATGTAGGATCTGATCCATCAGCCCCTACTTAGGTGAGCAGTCCCACAGAATTCAATGGCACTACTTGTGTGAGTAATAACTACTTAGGCAATTAAGGGTTGCAGGCTTAAATTTCACCCAGAGCTGGGTCCAAGGGGCTACGAATAAGATGCAGATGGCTTCAAACAGGTCAGACAAAAGAACTGAACTCTGCCAGGGGTATCTCCCAGCCGGGACGTTATTGCCTCCAGCAACAAGTAGCCTGGGTGCTAGGTCCGAGAAGCCCCACCTTCATTCCCCTATATGGGAACACCCAAAGGAACTGGACTGGGAACTGGTGTGTGTTGGGCTTACTTCCTTTGTTAGCAACTTTTAACCATCCTGCTGAGGGAACTGCACTGCTTATGTGAGACAACTCCAGTAAAGCGAGCCTTTGATATTCACCAGACTCCGTGAGTGTTTATGGGAACCTGGGAACTAGAGCCTGAAGGATGCTGTGGTTGGATCCCCAACAGTGCATGCCTCTGAGTGCATGGTATATCCAGCATGGTACCAACCTTATAGGCAACTGGTGTCCCACAGAGTTGCAGCATCTCCCTGCAGCGGGGTCGATCACTGTATCTTTAGCAAATTTTCAGTGTCCTGGAGCACTCATCATTTTATAGATAAAAGGTCCTCTGGTTCCTCTTTCACCATTTCACTGAAAGGATGGTTTAATCCTTAGTAATATGCTGTCCCTGGAAATAGGCGAATGGGATTAATTTAGCAGCCAAAAGCCTTCCTGCTGCTAGGTGTAACAGCTATTAGAGTGAATAGCCATTAGCCTGTCTATGGAAAGTGAGTGAAGACCCAATCGAACTTGTATTGTTTCAAACACATTTACTTAATTAGTTTTTCAAGACAATGTTCTGCTTTATCTGATATTCAGGAAATTGTGTCTGCCATTTTCATGCAATCTGTGGGGTCCTGGGGAGGTGAGAGACCCTAGATCCCTCTCTGTCTCTAGTCAATTTCACTGGCTGGATTTCACCATGGCTTTTTTTTTTTAACCTAACGCCTCTCAAGATCCAGCAGTTTTAGGATTAGAACCAGAAATAGCAATGTTTTGTCTTAAATTTCTTTTTTTAAAGGAAACAACTTAAGAGTAAAGGCTAAGAGGGAGATCTGGAGTAATGTTAGACACTCTAGAAAATATTAGAATTTAATAATAGTTTTTACTTACATTGGGCCAAATGCTCTGTTGGTTGGTGTTATTTCCCTGAAGTTAATAGAGTGACACTAGAAAAGAATTTGTTCCTCTATACTTTCTTACCTACAGAGACAACAAAGTTAAAAAGAGATTCATTCTGCCCTTGCTTACATCTCAGTAAGAGCCCTCTGTGTTCATTGGAGGGCATCATTATCAATTACTCACATACAGCAGTGGAACCAAGGGTTTTGCACAGTGTTTCTCAAACTGGGGTCCCGCTTGTGTTGGGAAAGGCCCTCGCAGGCTGGGCCAGTTTGTTTACCTGCCCCGTCTGCAAGTCCGGCCGATTGCGGCTCCCACTGGCTGCGGATCGCTGCTCCGGGACAATGGAAGCTGCTGGAAGTGGCAAGAGCTGAGGGACGTCCTGGCCATCACTTCCAGCAGCCCCCATTGGCCCGGAGCAGCGAACCGCAGCCAGTGGGAGCCGCAATCAGCCGGACCTGCAGACGGGGCAGTAAAGAAACCAGCCTGGCTCTCCAGGGGCTTTCCCTATACAAGCAGAGAGCCCAGTTTGAGAAACACTGGTTTTGCATTTTCTCCTGTAACAAGGAAATCTGTCACTTTAAGGGCAGGCCCAGGTCTAGCCACCCCTGCTCCAAGGTTTTACCTCTTTAAGGACAGCCATTCTGGGACTTGTAGTCCCCAAAGGATCGTGTGATCAAGTTGGATGCAAACCCTGCTGGATAATAGGGGTGGGCTATATAAGGCAAACTTTGGGTTAGCCTGGGACTATGAGAGAGCTGAGGCAAGATGTGGGATGGGGCTCTCCTCAGGGATGTGGCCTGTGGGAGAGTAGCAATCTGGCAAAGGTCTGCTGGAAAGAGGTCGGAGAAAAGGCCTGAATTCAGGAGAGGGCTCCTGATGTTCAGTGGAGGCCTGCAGGGAAGGCCTGGAGACAGGCAATGTAGGAAGCAGGCCTTGGAGGACTGAAACGGGGCTCGGAGATATAAGGTCCCAGGCCTTGAGGCTGGGGTAGAAGGAAGACTGACCTGGGCTTCCCTATAGGGGTGTGAAAACACCTCAAATGAGGAAAGGGCTTGGAGAGGAAGATGTACGTGGGGGATGGTAAATTGGTGTTATGCCTTGTAGAGGGGAGAAGGTAGGCAGGCTTTTGGGGGAAGCCTGTGGCCCAGTGAAGAGACTGGAAGGGAGATTTTTGGACTTCCCTTCTCTGAGAAGAAGATGGCTCTAAACTGGCCAAAGCACTAAAACCTCCAACTTCCTGAAGCCACTAAATACACGAGAAGAGAAACTGAGGAACATATGACCTGATATTGGGCCAGGTAAACTGCAGTTACACTTATCCAAGCAGGTAATGTGACATTTCTTTCTTATATACACACTCCCTTTGCTGCTCCCAGCAGGGCTATGACAAGCTAGGGAATTCAGGCTATAGTTTTAAGTTGGTTGTTATCCTTTTGTTTTCATTAATGAGTGACTGTTTTGTTCATAAAAGTGAAAACCAGGCCTTGGGCATGCCAGGTGTTGCATAATCTCTCCTCCCCGACCCTAATATGGTAAACTCATCTCAGTCCTTCTCAGCAGAATCTGGCCCCCTCCAGCCATAGGCTTCTCTCTCCAATAGAAAACAGCATCTGTGTCAAATTGCATGATGCCTCTGCAGTCAGACACCTGGACTAAACAGGAGGTGTTTAATTCATCAGTTTGGGACTTCATGAAATAAAAACCCAAACTAGGGGTGATTTGGATCTTAGGCCTCATTTTATCCGAACCCCAAAGTACTGGCTTGTTTGAATCTACCTTACTGATGCATTTATACAGCACCTCGCACAACGTGGTCTCATCCGTGAGTGTGGTTTGTAGGCCCTACAATTAAATTACATTTCAAAATTTAAAATTAAAAAAAAATAAAGATAGGTAAAAATGGTGGTGAAAAACTGGCAAAAAAAAATTCTTATATAAAATTCTCTTTGTTTTGTCTTTTCCTTGTTTGTGTTGCAAAACAAACCCCCCAGGTTTGGAGGCAGGACCTGTCCTTTTTTCAAGTCCAAAAACTTGGAGATGGGTGGAGTCAACTATGTGATTCTAATGTTGGCTTTTGTTAATCTTAAGGATGATCAAATCCTCTGGTATAGTACTGTTAAGGTACACTGGACAATGTATGGTATTTACCTCGGCACTGCAGCTCTAATAAAACCTTTCAGCACAGTGCTATGTGATAGACTGAGTTTGCAATACTGTGCTAATGTAACCCAGTGACAGTGTCTTCCTGTAAATGTCCCTCCTGTTGGAAAAGGGCTGAGTTAAGACATCTCACGTTGTCAGCTGCTGCTGTGCTTTCAGATTGGAGTCCTTATTGTGTTAGCATCACAGTGAGCCAGTGCAGAAGGTGGACTTTGGCTGGGGTAAATAACAAACATGGTAAGAACTTCAAATGCCAAACTCTCCATGGGGACTGAACTGGCCATTTGTGGGAAGTAATTTCTGCCTGTGGTGTGTTTACACTGAGACATGGCCATAGCCTTCTCCCTTTTCTCTTCAGTGACATGGGTCCTGGACTCCCCTATTAGTGTCTGGTGCCTCCATCCAAAGAAGCCCCCTCCTAGTGGAGAGAGCACAGAGGGCCTGGCCCTTGGGATAATTTTCAACACCCAATCTCATACAGAAGAGTGTCAATCATAGAACCGCAAAATAAAATAGCTATCCCTATTTCCAGAGTGAGCAAAAAGGAATCAGGGCTTTATTAGGTCTCAGGAACTCAGGATGAGAGACACCCGAAAAAGGGTCAGGATAATAAAAGACAAAAACAGCAATACATAAATTCTACCCCACCCAACATTTACAGCCAGCACAAGCCGCCTCATGCTCTGTCCCAGCACCTGCCTAGGCAAATAGTGAATTTAGGCTCCGTCTCCAATGGGTGGTGCAGTGCTGAAAGCACAATATCAAAAGAAATAAATGGGGGTGTTCTTACAAAGTATCCACCCCAAGGATGGCCAGGTTGTCCCTGAGGCTCTCTGGTCTGGATTCTAATGTGTAGTTAAGCTGGCTCTTGGCAGCCTGACCGTCACTCTCTCCTCAGCCTCCTGGGTTTCTGGCCTCTGCTGAGATAATGCTGTTCAATGTCCCAGAAATCCCCAAAACACTCAGTCTCCCCTTGAGTAGGAATGTGGAGGGTTGAAAGGTCCTCCCGGGCTGTGATGTTTCAATCTCTCTCTGCTCTGCTTCAACAACAGCCAAAACCAAACCTTTTGTCTCTGACTTGTGGCTTATAAGTTCTGGTACTGTTCCTACCAGATTCTATCTCCACCCTGGACCCTAGGCATTCTGGGAAAGGAAGTCCTGCATCTCTGTAGCTATGGCTGTATAGTCCAGGGGTGAGCTGTGTGTTATTTCAGAAGCATCCCTCAAAAGGGGTTACACACACAACCCATGTGCATTCCATTTGTGCTTAGCTTCGGTTTCATGGAGATACACAAGAGGATTTTGTATGTGGAAATTCCATCAGTTGCACTCAAGTTTTTCAGCAGTGTCCCTGCTCGTGAAAAGGCATGCATGTGCAAAGGGGTAAATGTACAAACAGACTGACTTTTGAATAGGTGGCCATTGGTATTTAATCAGTGCAGTGTATCTTTCCCTGCAAGCGTACAGATTGGTCTACAAAAAGCCCAGGTAGCAATCTTCACAATACAGCACAGCAGGCCAGTGAGGGTGAATTAGCTATTAGTTTTGAGGAGTAGGGAAGATGATACAAGTACTAAATATATTCAGAGAAGGTGAGCCAAGCCTGTAGCTCAAATGGGATGTAAGTGGTTCATATCCTTTGTGGTGGCCCTATGTACTAGGTAAATTTAACCCATTCTCTAGATGTCCTGCGCATTTTTTTTTTTCTCGGTGCCTGTTTCGGTAGCCATGAGAGATGTAACACTGGACTTTATCCAAGGCCTCAGGCAGTGAAGTCCCAGTTCCCCCTCTCTTGATGGCTCCAGTTACACAATTCCTTCACACATCATATGGCCCAAGTCACTGTCTCTGCTCAGGAAAGCACTCTGCTCAAAGGCAGCCTGAGGCCTATCTTGCAGAGGTGAGGGGTGATGTTTCCACAGTAGAGTTGGTAAGTTGGGTTCATTACAGATTGCCTTGTTAGTTATTTCATCCAGCAATCCTTAGGGAAATTTAATTACTATTTGATTAGTTAATAAACCTCTTTTGTTTGCTGTAGTAACAATTGATTTTGAGGGGATTATTTCTATTACAAGCTACTGGCAATCTTAAATATTTAATTTTGTTTCCCGTCATTTCATGATCAAATTTCTACCAATCAAAATTCCTAATTCTTAGTATATAAAGCATACCAAGGAATTTCTTGTCTGTTGTGCAAGTTTCTCAAGCACATGTTCCTTCTTTCACTTCTATTAACGTGACAGGGATATTGGCCAGGCGGGAGCAGCAGTCGCTTGTATGTATCCTATGCAGTTGTGTTTAATGTTCTTTAATAGGCAGCTAATTACCAACTGGAGAAATCTCATGATGTCTGGTGTTGTGTTACAAAGGTCTGGCCTGTGCTAGAAAATTAGGTCAATTTAACTCCATTGGTCGGGGTGTGAAAAATCCACACCCTGAGCAGCATTATTACACATGGCCAGCTCTACTACCTCTGGGGGGAGGTGGATTACCTACCTAAACTGTGTCTCCTTTGTTGAGCCAGATTACATTGAACCATGGATGAGCAAGAGGAAGAGGGAATATAGAAACTTCTCCTGCCATGCACCACTGCACAGGAACCAGACACAGTCTTATTCCTTGAATTCCTGATGTGTAAGGACCTAGTGATTCTAGGGCCAGCTACAGTGCTAAAAACTCTGTTGGCAATTGCCCCAGCTCTGTCTACGCCAGCCAGTTGAACAGCACGTCTAAAAATTGCCCCACTCTGGTGTGCTTCTGCATGTCCTTTACCTTAAACAGCAATAAAATAATGGTTAGCAAATTTAGACCTGATCATTCTTTCTTTTCTGACACTACAGGCCACATCGTTCAGCCCTTGCTCACATGGATATTCCCAGTTAAATCACTGGATCAGCTCATTTGAATAAGGCCTACATCTACTGTGAGATGAAGGGCTTAATTTATGCATGTTATAAAACATCCAGTGGACTGACCTTTCCTTCTTAGTGATTCTCAGTCACTTGTTTAATGTAGATGAAAATAATGCAGATGAAATTGACGTGTTAAACTTAGCTTTGTATGACCATCAATTCTCTGTTAGAGAAAATGAAAGTGTTGTAATTTACATAATTCTGTTCCTACTCAGTTCTTCCTAAAGGAGAACAGAGGATTAAAGAGAGTCTGCCTGTCTGGAGGTGCTCTTTACCATAGTACCTGCACACCTCCTAGGTATGGAAATAAGCAGTAATATTCCTCTCCTCCTTCCCAGTTGGTTGAGTATCCTCCTGGTGGGTGGTTTCATTGATCCTATAGAACAGGGATGGGCAAACTATGGCCCGTGGAACCATCCTGCCTGACCCTCAAGCTTCTGGCCTGGGAGGCTGGCCCCCGGCCCCTCTCCCGCTGTTCCCTCTCCCCCGCAGCCTCGGCTCGCTCACTTCCCCGCTGGCGCAATGCTCTGGGCAGCGAAGCTGTGAGCTTCTGGGGCAGCGCAGCTGCAGAGCCCGGCCTGGATGGTGGCAGTGGCGGCCTGGCCTGGCTCCCACTGGGCAGCAAAGCTGTAACGCCGCCAGCCACCGGAGCTCCAGGCAGGGGTCCCGGGGAGGCCATCAGGAATGAGAGGAGGAGTTGGATGAGGCGGTGCAGGTCTGGGGGCAGTCAGGGGACAGGGAGAAGGGGTGGTTGGATGGGACAGAGGTCCCAGAGGGGCTGTCAGGGAACAGGGAGGTTTGGATGGGGCAGGAGTCTGGAGGGGGCAGATAGGAGGTGGGGGCCGGGCCACCATCCCCTTCCCTAACCAGCCCTCCATACAATTTACAAAACTCAATGTGGCCCTCAGGCCAAAAACTTTGCCTGCCCCTGCTGTAGAATATAGCTGTAGAGGGAGCTTCTGGTAATGGAGGAAAGGGTCTATATGTGCAGGAATCTTCTGTACTAACACTTGAACACTAAGGATGGGATTTTCAAAAGCTTTGCTTTTCAGTGCAACTTGTGCTCCTAAATCAGGTAAGGTCTATTGAAAATCCACACCCTAAGAGCCTCAAAAGGTGACTTGTTTCACTTTAAAACAACTCTTAATGTTTTTGAACCATCCAATTATATAAGATGTGCATGCAAGAGAGCATTCTAATATTTTTTCTGACTTATACTGAACTCCTAGGACCACCTCCTTTTAAAATTAGGAGTGACACATTTGATCATACCCGTCTGGAATGTGGAATCTGTTCTTCTCTCTCAAGAGTCATTTATATTACTTGGCTTTGCCTTCTCAGGATTACGATGAGCATGCTTGCTAGCTCACATTATCATAGAGGCACTAAAAGGTAAAGCAGAGATGGAAGGAGGACAGGCAGTGTTGAGTGATCTTTGCCAGGCACCGTGATGGTGTTGCCAAAGCATGCAGGACTTTCCTGTGGTGTTTGTCTTTGGGAATGTTCATAGTGCAGTCATGTCGTCCACTACCCAGGGTGTGGGAATGTCACTTCAAAACACAGTGAGAGCGCCCAGATGTGATCTGTCAACTATTTCACTAATGCCATTTTTAAAAATAAAAGATTACATATTACACATGGAAAGGACCATTTCCCAGCGAACAGTTTAACATATCAGATGTGTCTGGGTATTTCAACAGGTTGATGAACCTTTTCTCAATAAAAAAGGACTTGTAATTCATGAGTCCTGATTTCCTCATTGATGTCCTCTTTCGTTCAAGGCATATTGACTAAATGCATGTTAACGTTTATAGCTTTTTAGGATGAGCGCTGTAAAAACTACATCCACCGTTCATATCCCTCCCCCATAACAATGTCGCTTCTAGGTTCACAATTTGTTGCTATATATGAGACCATCTCAGAGGGAGAATGGAGCGGGATTCTGCTCTTTAAAATAATACATTAAAGGAGATATATCCTTATTTCTCACTAATCTTTCAGAATATAACCTGTTGTCCATCAACCTTTCATCACAATAGTATTTTAAGCACATCACAAACACTAATGAATTCATCCACCCAAAAACACCTCTGAAATAAGGAGGTTTCAGCCCCATTTTACAGATGGTGAGCAGAGGCATTGACCTGGCCAAGGTCTGTGGAAAATCCAGCAAAAGTGTTGCCTATATGGCTCTGATGTCCCATCAGATGATCCAGAGCTATCTGTAGCACGCTAGCACGAGCCCTGTTAATACATGGTTGTGGATCTGGGCTAGGAGGCTCCCTTCCAGATGCCGTGTAAATAAGCCATCTGCTACTTGGAAAGCCATGACTGACAAGCATTGTAAGAGCCAAGTATTGTCATTGGAGCAGGCCACAAGTTTGTTTTGAATTTCAATGAAAACCCAGTATACATGTGGGGGGAGGAAGCGGGGGGAGGATTAAATGTTTGTGTAACTTTTCCCCTCTGTTCTTTTTACAGGTTCTAAACATTAGTGTAGATAAATGTACAATTCTGGAATTCTGAAGTGTTCTCTTCTGTAAATAGAGAAATTCAGTTTTCATTGAAAATATCTGATCTGTTTGGAAAGGGTTAAGTGAATACTAGTCAAATCCAGCTCCTACTGGAGCATTTCTGTCGGCTTAGGACAGGCCCTAAAAATGTGATGTATTCATTAACATTCAAAACCCACAAAATATCTATTAGCTATTCTTCTGATTGAATCCCAGCCGGGATAGCAAGCTTTTGGGCTCTGGAAATGGCATTAAATCAGGGCTTGGCTAACACACTGCATAGACCACACTTGAAGGGTATAAATTCTAGTGCGCACTAGCATGCTAGGCACTAATTAGCCCATATGGACCTTGCTGGTGTGCACTAAAAGGTCCCTTGGCCATATTAATGTAGTCCTATTTCAAACAGTGCTACAACAATCTGTATTATAGAACTTTTAGTGCACACTAACAGGGTCCATGCAGGCTAGTTAGTACACACCATACTAGTGCACACTAGAATTTACACCCCTCTACATGGTTCATTAGCTCATATTAGACAAGCTTTCAGTGTCGACACAATTGGGTCACAACTAGAAATGCTTCCTCTTGACGTTAGCATACTTAAGAGACCCTGTACTTCTCTCCACTGCCATGTGGCAAATCCAGGCTTAATTTACTGACTTCACTGGCACTACTCACTTGCTTAAGGTTAGACACATGCTTAAGTACCTGGATGAATCATTGGGTCCTAGTTTTGTAATGATTTGGCCTTCAGGTCTGTGTGGCTGCTAAGAGATCATTCTGTTCTTGTGCAATGCTAAGGCTGATCTCTTGTGTCTACTGGTTCACAGATGCCTCCTAAACTAGATGTGAAGAATCTCCTCCTCCTTCCACGCCTGTGTCTTACTAAGAATAGTGTGGTATCCAGAAGGCCATGTTGGCCTGCCTAACATCACACAAACACAACTGCGGTAACACATGAACAGAGATAAGAACTCTCTCAGCTGAAGATTAAGTAACATCTTCTTCTGTAATAGTTCTTGGAGCGTCCCGTTAAAAGTAATCAAAGTTTTAAAATCTTCATTTGAAAATTACACATGTTCATCTTGCATAATTTTAGTGCCTACCTAAAAAGATAAATGAACGTGCAGATAGTGAAAATCCACTCTGGCTCCTTCTTTTGGTCCCCAGTTTGGGACTGTAAACTGTATGTTTAAAGATGCCTGAAACACTAAACAAGGAAGAGGGTTGAGCATTAGAATTCCTCCATCCCCACGCCTCTAAAGTCATGTCTACCATGCCCTGCAGTTTGGACTAAGGATGTGTGACTAGCAGTGTGTACCAGAGGGCTACGCTGTAACTCCACTGTGTGCATGTTGCAGGCACAAGTTTAAAGGTCCCAAGTTCACACTAATGTCATCCTCAAAAAGTTGAAGCTTGGTAACTGTTAGAACACAAATTTTGGCAACATCACGTCAAAGTAAATATCCTTAAATCAAACCAATAAGTTCTCAAGCAGGATTTTTCTTTCTTTGTCTGTAAATGCTGATTATCATCAGTGGAAATGAGGTTTTGTCGGTTTATGTGCATACGGTGAAACCAATTAAAATCTTTCTAGTATACTTTTATTCTTTACATTCAAGAACTTGTAATTCTTGGTTCTGCCACCTGAGCCAAATCCAAGATCAGTTGGATTGAATAGGGAGAATTCTTAGGGGAGTACCGTTCCCTTATTAAAATGGGCTAAATTTTCCAAAGTGAGTAGTGACTTTTGGATGCATCAGTTCTTTGGCACCCAACTCAAGACACCCTAAAGGGGCCTGATTCTTGAAGAGGTGAGCACTAACCCTGTGAAATCCTGCCACCTTAAGGTGCCAGAGTGGGCAGTCAAAAATTGAAGCACCAAAGTCACTTGGAAAATTTAGCCCCTTAATTAGAAAGGACAGAAAAAAAGAGGGGGCTACCCCTCCTTATTCAAGATGCAGCTTATTTGTCTCTGTTCCACTTTCCCTACCTAGTGCACATATATGATTATTCAATGACAGTTTTTGTTGGAAATCAAAGTGCATCTAGGGGATGGTTTGAATCCAAATTTACTGCAGGAATCAGCTGGTGTGAATATGAGAAGAACTAAAGAATGCTATCATCCAACACTCCAACCAAACACCATCAGGACTGCCCAGAAGATTCAGGGGGCCTGGGTCAGGGCCGGGTTTTAGGTGGCAATTCACCGGCGGGTCCTTCTCAGAGGGAAGGATCCACCGCTGAATTGCCACTGAAGAATGAAGCGGCGGTGGTAGAGCAGCCTAACTGCCACCGATCGCGGCTTTTTTTTTCCTTTCCTCTGCTTGCGATTGTTGTACTCACCGTGAGGTGCTCCAAGGCATTGGCAGCACTTCAGCGGCGGGTCCTTCACTCGTTCTGAGTCTTCTGCTGCGCTGAAGGACCTGCCACCAAAGACCCAGAGTGAGTGAAGGGCCCACCGCGGAAGTGCCGCCGAAAACCTGGAGCAGCTCTTGAGGCCCCTGCAGGGCCAGGGGCCTGGGGCAGATTGCTCCACTTGCACCCCCCCCACCGGCAATCTGAACACCATGAACCCTTCCAGAAGTTCCAAAGTGTTCTGATAACTAGCTCCAGGCCAGATTCTGCCCAGTGTATGCCTCTATGCACAATGTGGGGGGAAGGCTAAGGAGCCCTTTTTGTATGACCTCTGTAACAAAGAGGCTGGAAGTGTGGAACCCCAAAGCAGACTGATAGCACTCTCTTCTCTAGCCTCCTATTTCCCCTGGCTCTGGATGGTTCCCCCCCAAAGAGGGTGGGAAGGACTGAAGAATTAGATAGCATATTGATAATCAAGGACAGCATGGCAGGTTAATTAAACCACTTCAAAGATATTACCAATATGGGTTGGAATTAAACAGAGGAAAGAGCCGGCTCTCTAATTTATGTCTCTGTAATGGAAGAGGCTCTTTGTTAATTATTGACTCTATTCCAAGTTCCCTGAGGTTGCTGTACTCTGGAGAACATGCAGTGCTATATTAAGACACATGAATGCATATTTCCAAATAAAAAACGTAAAATCCCAGCCACGTGTAGTCACAGTATTACAGTGGTGAATCCAAAGCATTCGCGTCGATTTATGAATTCAAACATGTTGCCACTTGTCCATTATATTTTCAATCTAATGGCCAAACAGAAGACAGGATCTAGATTATTAATGAGTTCCTGTGAAAATGCATCTGACAGTAACTCAGTCATATTCAGCTTTTCTTTGGCTATTCCTGCTGCATCATTAGATTGAGGCCTGTCACACACAGAACTATTATTAAATTGGACACAAATCATATACAAGACTTGCCTATGCTGATAAAGAACAGCTCAGCTATATGTACCCGGGACTCCGTTCTATTCTGGCTCTGATGCTGCCATCTTCACTGTAGTATCTGAGAACTTTCCAGAAGTGTAGTAAGTGGCTGACTAACAACTGCTGTGTGTGATTCATTGTCTCCCCAAGGCAAACTGTGTGTTCTTTTTAGATACACATGCCGCTAGGTCTATATTAGTGAAGGGAGGTCAAAGTGCATCTTGCACTTGATGCAGAAGGTGGTGAGGTTTGGGATGGTTCTTTGTTGCCGTATGAGCCTGTTCCATGCTCTTGGACTGGCCCCTGAGAAAGCTGAGTCTCCTGCACAGATGAGCTCTACCTTTCGTTGGCTCCAATTCTATTGTGCCATACCCTGATTTGGTGGGAGTTCTGTATGTCAAGCAACTACAGAGCTAGGCTTGAGATCAGGATGTAGAACAGACACCTCCCTAGAAAGAGCCACTCCCTTAAAATGAGTTTCAGCTGAACTGGCTACAAGTATCTTGGATTTAGCTGGGTAGAACCTAACAGAGCTGGACTCTGAACCAGTGGGTGGAGTCAGTATGTGGCTCTCAAGAATCAGGCTATGTCTACATTAGAGACCTTACTATACCAATGCAGCTGCGCCACTGTAAGATTTCTTGTGTAGTCGCTGTATGATGAGTCTAATGGTACAACACTCTGCTTGGACTATCTGATGTATCTTGTGCCCTGATCTTGATCCCAAGTCAATTGAAATCAATAGACTCATATTTACTTCACTGGTCTGCGAACCATGCTCTTGGTAAGTGAGCGTCAGCTCCTTCCAGAGATTCAGTGCATTCTGTGAGACAGTGGGAGTGGAGGGTGTTGAATACGTCAGAGGACCCAGCCATGATGTCATAACCTGAGAGGCCTCTCTGACAACATGTAACTGAATGATCATTCTACTATTTTATTCTTTAAAGGTGGATGGCTAAAATAACAGGATGCTACTCTAAAGTACTGCAGGCAAAGTGGTCCCACGCCTGTTGAGTAAAGGTCAAGAGTTCAGGCTCCTACTTCAGAACAGCTGTGTAGCCACAGACCAATTATTCACTAGAAACCTGTGAAACTGATCGTCTTGTTGCATCACAATGTAATTCCTTCAAAGAGCCTGTTCCTCTTAAGAAGCTTCTGCTATCCTGAAACAGAACATGCCTTCATATTACAAAGATCTCCAATCTCTGTAGTAATAAATACTCCTCTATCCTGATATAACGCTGTCCTCAGGAGCCAAAAAATCTTACCATGTTATAGGTGAAACTGTGTTATATTGAACTTGCTTTGATCCGCTGGAGTGCGCAGCCCCACCCCCACAGAGCACTGCTTTACCGCATTATGTCCAAATTCATGTTATATCGGGCTGCATTATATCTGGATAGGGGTGTATATAAAGTAGTTTAAAAAACACTTTGTGCGTGACATAAACAGCACAGGCCAGATTCTCAGCTAGTGTAAACAGACATAGTTTCTATAGAGCTACAGCAGCTGAGGATCTGGTCTCAGAGTCCTATATCACAGAGCTATTCAGTTGTATTATTTTCTGTTGCACTTTATTCCTTTTTCAGTTGATCAAATACAACTAGACACCCCCCCTTCCCCCCAATTTGGATCAGATAGAGCAAATGTTTTTAACAGGCTTGTTCTTTTAACAGGTCTTTAGTCGGCTACACTGTAGCATAGATGACCTTTCCCATGAATTTAGAGACTAATAGAGTGTGATTTAACATTAGACAATGTAACATATTATAGTGTGGGGGAACAACAGACACTTTGGCCCACTGACAAAATGCCTATTTAATATCCAAATCCTTACGGCAACTTGCCTGCGCAGCTCTTCTTACTACGGAGTCCTGAAGACAGAACCGTGCTTCTGAGTGTCTCTCTGCAGTCTGTATGTTTTCCTTTCTCCTGTTTGTAGTTCACCGCTCTATGCCATTGTCTTTCCTCACCAGGGAACAGTGGTCGCTGCCCAGAAAGACAATTAAAAGGCCCCATATGGGTAATCCCTAGGAACAATCAGATAGTAGCAATCACACATAGTACATGTAATGTATGGGTAGCAAGAGGCACCCATTCAGTGAGGCACTGTTATTCTACAGCCTCCATTTCCATTGTTCCCTGGGCTATAAGACAAAGGGTTAAGTAAATGTTTTCAGAAGATAAGGTGCCCTGTTGACAACCAGCAGGCTCCAGTGGTCTCAGCAGGATCTCTCTCAGCTGTGATAAACTGCGAGGGTTTCAAAGTGGACTGAGACGAGGCCATGAGAAAGGGAGGTTGTTGATGATGCTGGCAGCAGGGAAGGAATCTGGAGGTGTTTAATGATCCCACACTCTTGGATAGTTTTTATTTAAAGACTCCATGTCTAGCCAGAGGAAAGTCTATCAGCCTTTGTGACTCGTACACCCATTTTACACGGTGACATTCGTTGAAATGCATCCCGGATAAGGGCTGTCTGGGGATCTTTCATCCTCTCACGTTGACTGAGGAATTTTTAAGCTGATCCTCTTTGGAGAAACTGTATCTGAACAGTGGCTACTTTCTTACACATGGTTGTACTATCCCAATCATTGACTTTTCTATTCCCCAGTTAACTTAAATACAAACTAGAAATGACATGACACTGAAAGGAAAATGTTAGAAGTACCTATATGCCTTAAGCACCTATGTCACTTATGGAAGTGAAACTTTGGATTCTCTGAGAACTTCACCCTGAATCACCAAGTTTGGATCTGGATATGAACTTTCTTGGGGTGGGGGTGGGAGGCTTGTTCAGGAAACAGATTCAGAGCTGGAGTCATGTCACCTAACTGCACCTTTGTGCAGTGTCTAGCACAGTGGGGGCACTGACCTGCCTGAGGCCTCTAGAACTCCTGAAATGTAAACCTTAATAATAAAAATACACCAATAGCATAAGCAGCTTGCTGTACCCCATCTCCTAGGGCAAGTTTTAAGGCTCCTTGTCTCTCTCGGGGGTGGGCGGGGGGAATAGTATTGCTGATGTCAGGTGACAGCCTCAATCAAGCCTAACCATTTGGATCATCACATAGTGCAGCATTGCCAACCAGCCTCAAGAAGTCAGATGAGTTGGGCCCCAAAAATGTCATGAGGCTGCCCTGACAATTACGAGATTAAACAGTTTTGAAGCTTTTCTCGGCAACCATGGGGGTTAGAATCTTACTATATTAAAAATAATAAAACCGAGGGTCTGTCACAATAACATGACTCCAGGAACTGGGGCAAATAAACAGGTAAACCGCAAATATTGTGAGATTCATGATAAAAATGACAGGTCTTGGCAACACTGCATAAATCTCTAGCTTATTCACGCAGAGGTGTCGTAAAAGGGATTTTCTACGTGCTCTGAGTAGAATGCAGTGTTTTTGTCCAGAGTTTACTCAGGCAGACTCTTTCTGGCTGGAGAATCTTGCTCAGTTGTGGTATTGGGGTACGTTATGATTACGTTATAGTCCTGAGAGTAAATGAAAAGAAGGATGTTATTAGTGTGAGGAACAAGGATAGACCAAAAAGACTTATGAGAATATAGGCTAAATGTATACCTGATAGCTTGTCCTAGAACCAGGGGCGCCCAGAGGATTCAGGGGTCCTGGGGCAAAGCAATTTCAGGGGCCCCTTCCATTAAAAAAAAAAGTTGCAGAACTATCGAATATTATATACTCGTAGGGGGCCCCTGCAGGGCCCAGGGCCTGGGGCAAATTGCCCCATTTGCACTCCACTCCGGGCGGCCCTGCATAGAACCATAGAGTTAGAAGGGACTACAAGGATCATCTAGTCTAACTCCCCTGCCAAGATGCAGGATTGGTACTGTGGAAACCATCCCAGACAGATGGTTCTTCAGCCTCCTTTTAAAAAAACTCCAGTGAAACAATTTCCACAACTTCCCTACGCAGCCTGTTCCATTGTACTACATGGAGAACCTGTTAAATTGGAATCTAAAGGAATAGGTAGGGCTTGATTCTCCATTGCCCTGCACTTTGTGCTGTCACTTACACCAGGGCGGAGTAGATGCAAGATGCTACCATTCTGCTTTGGTAACATCTCAGACCCACTCTGAGGGATGGTAAGTGACAACACAAAGTGCAGGGCAATGGAGATTCATGCCGACAGAGTTTCTGGCAGTTCTGGATGTCTTACACTGGAAAGACTTTCCTCACTGCACAGTCAGTTTGTAACAAACTAACCAACAGAATAAAATTCCTCCGATCCACAACTTCCTACTGCGTAGTGCTCGCAGTACTTCTGTCTATGGACCATCATGAATGGATCCATGGGCTGTGGCGTGAGAACCACTGATCTGGACAAACTACAGGGCCCTCAAGGAAGAGCAACAAAAATGGAAGTGGAAGGATAGTTTTATGGAGAATGATTCATGGAAATATGTGTAACTCAGCTAAGGGACTAATGAGTTGGAACATGAGAAGTGTACACAAATAGTTGAAGAATATAAACCCAAGGTGGAAGAGGAATTATTTAGCATGTGAAGGGCTTGAACTAGGGGTGATGGGATGAAACTAAGAGAAAGCCTAGGCTAAATAGCAGGAAAACCTTTCTAGAAGCCAAATCTGGAAGAATCTCTAAAAAGGAAGATCGCTTTGCCCAGGAAAAGGTTAAAAGCAGAATGGACAAAGCCCTAGAAAATATACTGTAGGGAACAAGATTGCACTGGCCTGTGATGATCTTTTCCTGTGATTGATATAAAGCAACATCAGGCAGACTTCATAGTGAAAAGCAGGGAACTTAATGGAATATCTTCAATAGAAGCACAGCCAAACCATCGATCAAGGCAATTTTAATAGCTTAGATTTTGCTTGTGATGCCAGTACACACCCACTTCTAGAGACTGTGCAGCCATGTTTTCTGCAGTGTGCTGAGCAGCCTATAGCTTAAGCTATTCTGAACCTAAACCTGGGAAATGAGCCAAGTGAGGTTCAAGTTGAGAGCAAATGGGATTTAGCAATCAGAAAAGGGGAATGCAAAATGCCGAAAGGAATTTTGATTGAAATTTTATAATGTATAGAAAATCTACTACAGATAAATTGGGAGGTGGTTTAATAAACAGTTTGAGAGATTAAAATTTGAAATAAATCCCAGTTAAGTCGCAGCAGCGAAAAGAGTAACACAGACCATTGCAGTTAGAGGAGGTCAAGGGTATTATAGGCACTAAACAGAAGGCTTTTCAAAAAAACATAAACAATCTAGGGAGGAGGTGGGTTGGAAAATCTGTTTTTGTTTTTTTAAAGCAGAATAATATTAAAAGGAAAAATAAAGGAGCAAAATCAAACGATGAACCCCAGACTATAGGGAGTATTTCGACTAATAAAGCATTCGCCAAATATATTTTAAATGGACAAGGTGAAAGCAAACTGCTGAAAACCCAGAGTAAACTAGGAGACAGAGTAATGGTCTTGATTTAAAAGGTGGGGTTTTAATTCTGTATTTACAGATGAGGAAGAGATGAGTTTGAAGGTGTGGTTTGGACATCCTGGTATGGCATGAGAAGAGTTGGACAGGGCGCAGATATTGCACCAAAAATACCTCTTTAAAGATTAGAAATCAGCTAAGGTAGAAAAGATCCCCCGCAGTGAGCGCCCAAAATTAGCTGGGCATCTTCCACCTACATGTGTGGTAGTTTCCTAAGGAAAGAAGGACTGATATCAAAACAAATATGTAACAGAGAACTACAGAACACGATGAGACCCATGCATAGAGTCATAGAGTTTAAGGTCTTCTACCTTCACCTCCATGTATATCACAGACCACCACCAACACCCAGCATCTGCAGACTAAAGCCAACTGAAATTAGACCAAAGTATTACAGGCCACAAGAAACTGGACTATTATGTGCCACAGGGAGGGGATAGCAGGGACTGAGGTGCACCAATGCCTGAAGCCTCCACGAAGGCAGAGAAATGCTTAAATGAGATATACCCAGATAATCCTGGCAAGTGATCCTCACCCACATGCTGCAGAAGAAGGTGACCCCCACACCCACACACACAAGGTCACTGTCAGTCTGACCTGAAGGGAAATTCCTGCCTTTTTTGCAACCATATCACATTGGAGGCTCATAATCATCCTGACCCACACACCTGGACTGTCTCCTCCTCTCTTGCTTCCATCTGATGAGCCCCCAGCTTGTAGCAGAAATTCTTATTGTTAAATGCTAAATGCATGACCTTGTCACATTCCAGGGTGCAACCAGACCAGTGAGAGGTTGTGTCACCACCTGCCTTGCAACCTCGGGTGCCTCACCATGATTTGCTGTTGTGGCTTCCACCAGGGGCTGCTCACTTAGACCCAAACAGCATGCAAGTCACACCCTGAGTGTCTATCTATAGCTGCAGCCCTGACCCCAAGCAGCCTGTCAGCAACACTCCAGCCATGCTATGGCTTCCACCGGTCTGGGTTACTACTTGTAGGGTGACCGCAACACACTCTCAGCCTTGAATTTTCCCAGAAAACATGCGATCTGCACTGTCCAGCTCGCTCCTGCACAGATCACTACCAGGGGTCCGTTGACCTTGTAAGGGGTCAATATGCAACAGTTTGCTACTTTAACCAGAGTTACCAAGCAGCTCAGTTTAATCACAACACTGGATTAATTTCAATGTATAAAACAAATTTATCTAACTACAAAGAGATTTTAAGTGAGTACAAGTATAAAATAGAGTCAGAAATGAAGAGAAAAGAGAAATAAATATAAAATGTTTTTAGTAGCTAAAATTTAACAAATGAGGCTTGGTTCAAGGTAAACTCTTTACTACATGCTCCCAGCAACAGGGCTAGCCAAGTTCTTAGGTCAGGATCCCTGCCCACACCCCCACCCCAAAGTCAAAGGGCTGGTTTCTTTGTCCTTCTAGGTGAGGGAGAGAGATAGGAAGAGAGCGCATGGGGTGTGGTGTCCTTCACTTTTATAGTCCAGTCACCCTTTGAAATGCATTTCCGTGGTGGTTACCTCTAGATAAAGTTCCTTCCAGCTGTGAGGATGGAGACATGGAGTCTCCTGGTAAAAGGGGTTCCATGTTGGTGCTTGCTAAAATGCAGATCGATCTGTTGCTGCCTCCCTTTGTTGCCAAGGAATGGACACAAGACAGGTGATGGCCAATCAATTTCGATGACACCTGGCTACAAGCATCAGCTTGTCCTCTTCTTTGAGAAACTAGTTTTTCCCCCTCTCGTTGTCTCGAGGGCCCTGTTGACTACTTGTATGTAAATTGAGGTAAACATACATTCCTTTGTTTTGGATAGGCCTGCTTAACAACTTTTGCCCCGTTGTGGCTGTGTGGATGTGAACAGGTGCTAACAACAGCATACAGGGGGAATTCATAACTCTACATCTAATATTCTACACACATTTCACTATAATGTTATTGACTAGTGAGTTATTAGTTTTCAAATGATGCCTCACAAGGTGTATTATTGCACAGATTATTGCAATAGTGTGTAGGGTGTGAATATCAAGGTGCTTTAGGTCACACCTTGCACTTTGTACTCTTGAATTTCATCCCATTTCAGTCACTCCTATATTCAAGGTCATCAAGGTCTTTCTGTATAATATTCCGATCCTCCTCTTGATTGACAATACCTCCCAACTTGGTATTAACACATTTTGTTAGCGCACTCCTGCTTCTTGTGCCAAAGTCGTCATTAAAAATGTTTCAAGACCAATCCTTGGAGAGCTCCTCTAGTAGCCTCCCTAAAGAAAGTTATGACTCTCTCTTGTTAGCTGGGAGATCTGGCAAATATTGTTTGCAGATGGCTCACACAATATGGAAAACAGGGTGAGGGGGAATCGTATAATAAGTACAAAAAACTACAATAAGCAGAAATGGGTTTCAACAAGACTGTCTGACGTAGGCGTAGACTGATAGTGGGTTTTTTCCCCAAAAACTTAATGGTAAAATAGTCTGAAGAAACCAAAGCATTAGGTAAGTATGTGACCCATTGTACCTCAAGGGATGATCACAGATTGGAGAAAGTTCAGCCCATACCTAATTAAAACTTTGCTGAAGAGTACAGTATCAATCTGGGACTACTGGAAGTGCAGTGCTGCTCCTTTTTAAAACACAATTACTCATTTGAGCATGCAATGCATCTTCGGTTCAAAATCCCATCTTCTCTAGTGTATCTATTGATTAGTGAATGCAAGTCAGATCATTCTCGCTTATCCACCTGGTAAAGCTGTCACATACAGTAGATGTGAAACTAATTGAACTGCTCCTAGAAAGTATTGAAACTAATTGAGCTCCTTGAACTCGCCGTGTGTTTCTCTAGCGAACCCATTGAAATGAATGGGGTAGTTCACGCCTATAGGAGCCATAGTTTTAGACTGTCTACAAGCTCACACAAACAGCACTACACTGGTTACAGCCACTTCACCTTTTCAGAGTTATCTCCACAGTTCTGAAAGTCAGAAGCAGGCAACCAAACTTCTTTAAGAAATGTTTGTTTTAAATTGTGCAAAGCAAAGCAAGTTACACCCACTAGTTAATGTATAATTCATTAACTTTCTCAGCCTTCCTTGTGAGCTGGATGAGGAGTCGAATACCCTTGGGGATACTGAGGCATGAAGTGGTTAAGTGATCAAGGCCACAGAATCAGTGGTAGAGCTGGAACTAGTGGCAGGAGTTCCTTCTTCCCAGTCCCTGGCTCAGTCACCTAGACCATTCTGCCTGTTAGTGTTGCAATGGCAGACTCCTCAGGTGTATTTTTAAGCCTCGTCCCGCTGACTTTTGGAACACCCCATTCACGCTGGGTCTGCGAAGAAGCCTGTAAGAGCTGATTAACAGCTGGTTCCTGCCTGTTTAGACAGCTCTGACAATGCATCCCTTCTTTTCAAGGTGACAGGAACACCCAGCTGCCTAATGGTTACAGAAGTGTCTATTCTTTCCCAGTGACATTTATTGTGAAATATCTGAGTGGGACTGAGAGACATGCAAGGCTTTCTCCCTCCTTATCAGGCGACCCTGGTCAGTGTCCTGCTGTCAAGGACTAAAGTAATTTATGTCAGAGCTGCAAGTGTTTACTTATCTACCCCAACAACTGGCTCAGGCGAAATCAGCCAGACTGGCTCCTTTGTCTCATGGGCTTTTCCTGCCAGTGGGAAAAATGAGGCACTGGGCACTATTACTACCCCACCGAGCCATGTCACGCTTTGGAAAAAACAGCACAGAAGGTGTAAGAAGTGGTGCCATACATGGAGCAGCCCAGTCTCCTGTGGCCACCCTTAAGCTGACGTGAGAACACTGATAGCTGCCGCTATCAAAAATCTTACTGCAACTCTGGCACAGACGGAAAATTTAAAGTGCCAGCTAGCAAAAGCCAGTGCTGCTCTAACAAGAGATGACATCCAAAATTAATCCCTCATTTGAGGATTACAAGTATCTTTGCATCAGCCTCAGCAGCTACATGATCAGTGAGATAAGCCGTATAAACAAAATACCTCCTCGTAAATGGTACAATATTGCTTGGACAGACTTCAGTGTTGAATATTGAATCTGCATGTGCGTCTCTCTGCCCTGGAGAGTGTGTAGTCTAATTTGGATATGTGAATACAAAGCAAGTGAACAACCCGAACACCGGGCAGGTGGGAGATAATCACACCGAGGAGATCTGTGTTGGAAGTGTTCGTGAGAGAAGTGAGTTTTAAAAAGGGGATTTATAAGAGAAGAGGAAGAAAATGTTGTGCACAAGAAGTGGGGACAGGGCCGGTGCAAGGATATTTCGTGCCCTAGGCGAAACTTCCACCTTGCGCCCTCCCCCAACCCCAAGCCCTCGCCCTGAGGTGCCACCCCCACAGCAGCTCCCCCCCTTCACTCTGAGGCACCCTCCCTGTGGCAGCTCCCCACCCCCCACCCTGAGGCACCCCCATGCCCTAGCTCACCCCTGCTCCATTTCCCCCCCGAGCACCCTGTTGCTGCTTCACTTCTCCTGCCTCCCAGGCTTGCGGCACCAATCAGCTTAGGCGCTGCAAGCCTGGGAGGTGGGAGAAGTGAAGCAGCCACGGCATGCTCAGGGAGGAGGCAGGGTAGGGGTGAGCTGGGGCAGGGAGTTGCCCTGCATGCCGCCCCCTGCCCTTACTTGCTGCAGGTGGCTCTCCCCGTGCTCCGCTGCCCCAGCTCCCTCCGCCTAAATGCCGGTGGTGACCGGGGCGGCCGAACATCCAGCCGCCGCGGTCGCTGCCGAAGAAAATGCCGCCCCCCAACTCCCAGCGCCCTACTAAATGGTTGCACCGGCCCTGAGTGGGGAGTGTATCAAGCTTAAGGAATACCCATACAAGTTCTCCCCCATGATTTCACTGGGAGTTGTGCCTCAGTAAGGACTACAAGATAGGGTGCTATAAAACAGCAATCAATCTCTGGTTAATGCATCTCTGCCCTTTATAACTGTGGTCATATTGATTGGTATTTTACTTTAACTGTTATGGCAAATATTCTCCGCCATGAAGGTCCAGTGCCAATAAAGACTTGGTCCAATTTCTTCAGGGCCTGATTTTTTTTTTTATCCCCAGTGGTGCTGAGTTCCCACAACTTCATTTGAAGCCTGTGGGAGCTTGGCACCTCTGAAATTTGGGCCCATCTAATGGAAACAGATTTTGAGAAATGATCCAGTTTTTGTTTCTTGTATCGTGAAAGAGGAACGAGAGCTATGACTAGGTCTGGCTCAGAAGCCCAGGCTGTTTCCCATAGATGTTGTTTCATAAATAACAGAGGAAGATTTTTTGTTGTTGTTTTGGTTGGGTTTTTTGTTCTCCAGGCATTCCGCTTTCCAGACTAAAAACTGTCACCCTAAATACAGGATCACTTTCATCTGGTCTCTATACATCCTTCCTGGTGAAGGAAAGATGAGCATGCGTATGATAGATTTGCTCTAATGGAAGCTTCCCTTCTTTGAGGAGACAAATATTAAGCAGTGATAGCTTCCTTTCCTAAACTGAATAGTTATCATTATCCGGCAAGGAAGCCTTTAACTATATGGACAATGGATTAAAGATGCCAGACTATCTCTCTCTAAATGAGCTGTTATTTTAAATTAGCTTCCTTCTTAACCCAGGTCACTCCTCACAAAATATTCCACTGACTGATTGTATTTTTCTAGACAAATATTTTTGTGAGCTGTCGTCTCTCCCCACCCAGCAGGGAATGTTCAAAGGCTTATTCCTCCACTCTGAAGAGTTTAGGAAGAGACACACAGGCTTAATAATCTAGTGGTTAGAGCTGAAGTCTGGGACTCTAAGGGCTGGTCTACACTAGTAGGGGGTCGATCTAAGTTACGCAACTTCAGCTACGTGAATAACATAGCTGAAGTTGACATACTTAGATCTATTTACCGTGGTGTCTTCACTGCAGTAAGTTGACAGCTGATGCTCTCCTGTCGATTCTGCCAGTGCCTCTCGCCCTGGTGGAGCACCAGAGTCGACAGGAGAGCGCTTAGTGGTCAATTTATCGCGTCTAGACTCGACACGATAAATTGACCCCTGCTGGATCAATCGCTGCCTGTCGATCCAGCAGGTAATGTAGACAAGCCCTTAAACTGTGTCCCTCCCTAGCCCTGCTGTTCATTCAAGGTGTTCTTGAGCAAGTCCTGTAAATTTTCAAAGGCCTGAGGCCTAGGCTACCTTTGGGTAGCTGGCCATTTTAATTTTTGCACTCCCAAAATGAATTGTGGACGTTAATGTGAGTGGATTAGCAGTCAGAGGGGCAAAGGTCCAGCTACATGTCCTTGAGTCAAACGGGGGCATAAAATAACATAAGTGCAAATTTAGCACCACCAAACTGCATCTATAAAAGTGAGATGACATATTTGAAAGATCACCCCCCTAACCTCCTGGTGCATTAGTCCACCTATCTGGGAAATGCATATAAAACTCTCTGGGTGGGTGGCCAATAAGGACAGCACAGGCCTTTACTACTTGAGCTAAAGGAGCAAATCTGTTAGCTGGAATTGACTGAAGGCTGATATACTCTTGTGTGATCCAGCCACTAGAGGGAGGAGAAACCTATTTGAACATATTCACACTTCCCTTCCTTAGAAGTACCTGATTCCCAGAAGTTGCTGCATATCACTGATTTTAAAATGCAGTGTTTTTATGTAATAAAAACGTCTTTTGTCTTCACCTCTTTTTGGATGTGTATGCTCCTGGACGGAAATGAAGATTAACACTGTGTTGGAAATATTATTGGAAAGAAGTGGACTCTGGTCTCAAAATCAACAGGCACAAATGTGTTGGCTTTGGTTATATCTTGGAAGAACTGGTTGTAAGTTATCGTAGTCAGGGATGACCTGTGAGGAGGGGGGTAAATGGAATGTGACTGATATTGGAAGGTCAGCTGCTAAGTGTGGGCAGTTAGCAGTGGATTGAGAAGGCTTCAGAAACTCTGCTATGTCACCAGTGACTTAGTTACAAATGCATTGGAAGGAGGAAATAGTAAGTACTTGGAAGACTTGCGTTGAGGGAAAACATTCTCCAGTGCTTAAAAGGTCAGAGTTGAGGTTGGTTTAGCCTAGTATTTGGTCTAAATGAATTGATAAAGATTTGTTTGCAAAGTCCTTATAATTCTTCACTTGTAATTTTTTTTTTAAATAAATGATTCAATGAGATTCAAAGGTCACTGGCAGCAGCCCAGCATGAATGAGGAACTAAGTGAATAATAGTAAACCAATGCAGCCATGCAAGGGAGGAAACCGATTTCAGATTCAGATTTTCAAGGGATCGTAGACGACAGCGAGAGATGTAGGGGAAGCAATGTTCTACATTTTGGAAAGCATGCAGCAATAGTGCATTCAACCCTTGCAGGAAAGAGGGAGTTCCCTTAACTTCCTGAAGTGTGATACAGCTGTTACAGCCTCGTCCAGCACCCCACTGTACAGTCACTGGTCAACAGCAAGTGACCCCAACTGCTGGATCCCCCATGTTCCCAAGTCAACTGGCTTTGGAAAGTCTAGACACAGCTGCTTGTACATGCTCCACCTAGTCTAGGAGCACTCCAGGCTTCTACTTTAACCCCTCTTAGGGCAGGAAAGCACAGAGCACAGCTTAGCAAAGGAATTTTTTAATCACAGAAACACTTAAAGCGCTCAAGAGCTACAGATCTTTGAAAACAACAAGTCTTGAGATGCCCCCTCCCCAAGGCAGAGCCCACCTCTTCTTTCAAGTCAAGTTTGTCATTATTTCAGGCTGGGCAGAGTCCATCCTGCCTTGTGTCTCCTGCAAGTCCTTCTTGCATCTCGCGATGGTCAGAACCCCTGGACCAAGCAGAACCCCACTCTTAGGTAAGTTCGCTCCTCTGGGCTACAATGCTACATGGTCAGCTGGAAGCTCAAGGCCCATTCTCCAGTAGTGCTTGCCCCATCTGCAGGCCCCTGTGTAGAAAAAGACATTGTTTCATGAGGGAGGTCCAGTAGCTGAGTCATTCAAAGTCAATGGCTTCAGATTGCCATCTTGACAGCTGTTAGTGTTAGTCATTCAGGAGGTGTCAAACACCTTTCCTTGGCAAGGCAGTTGTCTGCATGCAGCACAACAGGCTGACTTTGGGCATGTCCAGGCTTGGTGTAACTCATAAAACAACACAGCGTTCATAATTGGACCTAGGGTATACCCCATTCTTTTACAATTGCTAACAGATTACAGTGAGCTGTCTAGCAGACCTTTCTGTGAAAGCCTCACAGAATGATCACTGATGAGATCCTGAAGGAAGGGAAAAGTGGAGAATTGGCAGGACTTCTGAAGGGTCGCAGAGGATCCCCTGGATGACGAAATATTCCAAAAATACCCTAACGTTGCACTCGTCTTACTCATCCCAGCTGCACTTGCATTACTATTTGCACACTTCCTGGAAGCATAACTTTCAGACCGAGGCCTGGTCTACACTGGTGGAGTGGGGGAAGAATCGATCTAAGATACGCAACTTCAGCTATCTTAGATTGAATTAAAATTATGTACTTTATATCCTCGTGGTGCACAGTGGCTCCCCTGTTGACTTTGCTTCCACCTCTCACCGAGCTGGAGTTCAGCAGTTGACGGGAGCGTGATCAGAGATCGATTTATCGCATCTACACTACACATCATAAATCAATCCCTGACAGATTGATCGCTACCCACCAATCCGGCCGGTAATGTAGACATACCCTGAGTGCCAGCCAGGGTCAATAGCTGAGCCAAAGGAACAGCTGTAATTCTACTGATTCCAAACCGCTAAAATGATCTGTAAACATATCATATGTTAGCTGAATTGATCAGAGGGTTCACACCTCTACCCATTAACTGCAGTGGGAACCAGGGCAGCCTCAGAAAGCGGAGATAGAGACAGAGCGTGCACACACTCTGAAGGCCTTTGTGAAAGGCTTCAGTATGTGACTTGTTATACCTGAGCCTTGCCGCCTGTGAGAAAAGTGCATTAGCAGCTAGTGGGGCAGGAGTCTGTAGTTCACTCATCTCTTTCAAGTTCCAGGAGATTTCTTAAGTGCAGTCTGATCATATGAAGTGTAACTCCTCATATTTCTCACTCAATAGGCTGCTTCACAATCCCTGAACATGGCAGACAATAACACACAACCCCAGTGCTCGTTGCCCCGGCTCTGACAGAGGCATATGCAGAAGTACAAAAGGTTTTTTTTAAAAAGAAGATATTAATTATGCCTTTGATGTTCCATAAAAACAGCACAGCTTCTGCTTAGTCTCCAGAGTCCAATTGACAATTGTTTATTAGTTTTCAAATAGCTGAAATTCATGTCAAACATTCCGCATGTTAGAAAAATGTTTATGAAGTGTTATCATGGTTTATTTAACCACAAATGTTTGGGAACCCAATATAAAATATAATGGACCACACAAGACTCTGGGCGTTCTGATCATGACAAATACTTTAAAAAGCATTGGTAAAAATCATGTCACCTTAATCCGCATACAGACTTCAACAAGCTAAAAGATGTCATCAAAATATGATAGCATTATATGATCACAATGCCAATTGAACGGGCAACCTATTTCTTTTTTAATTTAAAGGAAATTTTTAATATTAGGAATATGATGGGTAATGTTGCTCATGAATGCCAAATTACTCTGAAGCTAATTGCTGGTCCTGCAATGAGCATAAGATCTTAAATCCCAGGAGGGAGGAATTTCCTAAGAAGACCGACAGAAGCCCAAGTGGAGTGCTCTATGAAGAGCGCTAGGAGTCCAGAGAAGGAATTCAGATTTCAGGGGATTAATATTCATGCATCATTAATATTTATAATATGCAATACTCTGCATAAATATTGATAGTATCCATGCCACTGCAAATGAGTGATCTGTTTTCAAACATAAAGACGATCAAAAAGAAACAGGTTTAAGTTTTGAACAAGGTGACATTTTAATCCTTCTTTCTCTTGAGTTATAACGTTAAACCCAGTAGGTGGAATGATCGCTGGCCTTTAGCTGCGCTCCATTTTTCCATGTTCCCCATATCTAATGTGTGGCCAATGTTGCCCTGTGCGTACAAGTCCACTGCCTGGGGCTGGGGAACTTCCTATAAAGCTGGCCCTCCAAAGCTGGCAATGTGTAAAAAAGTGAGGCCCAATCTCCACAAGAGCTGCATCTTCCTCTAGGAGCTGATCATTCTGCAACCCAATCTCTCCCTCCCTGGTGTTTAGATGCAGAATGAGAAATTGAGTAAACATCGTCTTATTGCAGCAGGGAAAACAATTATGGTAGCATCTATAGTCTGGGACCACATCAAGTTAGGTGCTAGTCAGACACATAAGACAATCCTTATCCTGAAGAGCTTATGATCTAAACTGACAGCACTGAAAAAATGTGGGAAGGGAAATGGACACAGGAATGATGTGACTGGATATGGTTGAACTGCAGTTTTAGCAGCAGAGGTGGAATAGTGCCCCAATTCATGGGCCAATGCCCTGGCCACTAAGCCGCGCTGAGCCCACAGCTATCTCTATCTGCATATTGGGGGCCAGGCAGTAAAATTAGGGCAAAAGCATTCATTCCATGTCCACAGCACCTTAGGGAACTGAACCCCTGAGGTCTGAGCTGTTTCATATCATCATGACACTCAATAAGAGGGGAAATGCCTGGTTATTCTTTCCAGCCATTGACAAAGAAATGAGAGAATGGTGAGTTGAGTTTTGCTTTTAGCAACTCGAGTTCAAAATACTTCTCCACACTTATCAAAATGAACTCAAGGTTGGCTTTATTATGCCGAAATCCAAGTGAATCCACTTCATATTCCATGGTATTGGGGTATATTTCTTAAGACTCTTAATGCTGCAAAGATGCTTTGATAGCACGCACTCCATTTCTTTAAGGCATTTCTCGTAAGGCCAGAATCTAGCCTCCTGACACAAGCCAAATTCCCATTGACTTCATTAGTGAAGGTAACGCATGGGGATTTATAAAAACAAAGGAAATGATCATCTAGTAAGGATCATACAATAGTGAAGAGCCTTTCTACTGGCAGCAGCTCCTGCTAGATTTGATTCCCAGGTTAGATATTACAATGTGCCATTTATCTGCAAAGCATCCACATTCCAAGCAGAAAATCAGAAGGGAAGCTACTCCACACCGACTCAATCCACAAAGTACCATAGTTGCCTTTTCTCGTAACATTTGACGGTTCAGCATTATTTCCCTCATTTTAATTTTGCCTTTTGACACATGAGTGCATCTAAGTAGTTTTGCTTCACTGTTGTTTTTTCAATGAAGCTTAAATTATTTTTCATTCATCTCCAGCAACTTCCCTGTGGGGCCTGATCCTGTTCCCATTCAAAAAATCCCAGGGGCTTTAATGCATGCAGAAGAGAATAAAGTGAAGAGTTCACATTAGGAGCTTGTTTCAAACCATCCAAGTTCACACACAGAGTCCCCCCTCCTCTCTCTTTGCTATGAAGGGGCCAATTAATAACTCTTTGCTTTTTTTTCATGTCACCTTAATCTGAACACTTTTTTCCTTGAATCAGAAAATTGTTGCTTTTAATATTTTAAACTCTGATTTCTCATAAAAGCCCCAAGTATTAGAATTTCTCTTAAGAAATATACCATTAATATATCTTTATTATGTGTAGCTGATCCTCACTGCATGGGCAATGACTTTTTTATATTCCCTGCTTGTTCCTGAGGCATCTGTTAAGCCATTTTATTTTGACATGATATCCTTATATGTTAAATTAAAACTTGGTTTTTATTATCTGTTATGTGCCAGTAGACAACAGAGCCTTAATGCTGTTGTACAACTCCTCCTGTCGTGATCTTTAACCAATATGGGGTGCCTCCCTCTCTTCCTCCATCCGCCCCATCTCATCCCCATGCTCTCCAGGAAAAACCCGTGGATTGAGTTAACCAGACTGACAGCAATTTACAATCCACATTAATGGTCATATAAATTCCAGTGGATCAAGGAAGCCTCTAGTACATTATATTCAGACACAGCTAATAGGTCTGGGATAACTGCCATTGCGTGTTTCTGTGTTATGAATCCGACTGTTTATATCTACAGTACAAGTAAGCAGTATAACAAGTTTTCACATTCTCAAAGTCATTCAAGGAGGCCCAGTAATTGCTCACTCCAATAGCCGTCAGAGGGCTGGAAGTGGTAGCAGTCACTCCCTATATTTAGGGAAAGTTGTTTCCCCAGAGGCCCAGGAGTTGTTTGGAAAAGAGGGATCAGTTCCCTAGCCCCTTCTGGGGGTCTTGCGCTCAGATCTTAATCCAGCATACATTGAAAAGTGACAACGAGTCCTGTGGCACCTTGTAGACTAACAGACGTATTGGAGCATGAGCTTTCGTGGGTGAATACCCACTTTGTCATCCATTAAAGTTGATGAGAAAATTCCCAATGATTGAACCACTGGATCAGATCCTTGCATTAAGGGCTGGTCTACACTTGAAATGCTACAAGAGCCAAAACTGACCCAGGTTTATCATTGAAATTCCTGATTCTTTCCCAGAAAAATTGGCAGTTTGAGGGATAATCTGGGTCACTTTTCAAATGCCCCTTTTCCCCTTCCCATGAGTTCTGCGCAGGGATTTACAGTTTCTCTTCAAAGGATACAGGACTCAAAATGATGATGACTCTAAACCGGGTAAAGTGTTACGGTTTCAGCAGAATTCTGTATGAGTTTTCAGCTTTGCTTGAAAGTAGCTTCGTCTTAAAGTCAAATTCAAGGGGCCTGAGTCTTCCTAACCCAAACCCTAATTACAAACTTTCAGTCAAATCCATCTTACCTTCCCTGTGCAAACAGAAGAGAGGCCTGGGGCTCTTGGAATAAGGCAAGCCGGATTTGCCCCTTAGAAATTACTTGAATGTCCTAAGACACCCTGCCAGTGAGGTATCTTTAACAAACTTGTGTGTGTCTCTATGCCACTGCTCTCTAGTGGATAGAAATTAACATTTCTATCTCCATGTCTTAAATCCTGTACTGCAAATAGAAAGAGGAGTTTCTCCTTTTGCTGAAGTAATGAGAGACTGTGCATTTGAAGCAGGAGAATCCGAAGTCTATTCTCCATGCCACTGTACTATTGCAAGAGGCCATGTGTGGAACGACCTGGTGAATTCCACAGATTTGTCATAATATTACTGTGTGATATATGCCATTAGATACCCTATGAGTACCTCTTCTGCTGAGTGTTACTGGGAAGAGACCATTGCACTGATACTGTAATTGTGGCCCAAAAAGCTCCATTTCATGAGAAGAGGAATTTCCAAAATGGTGAAGGTGAAGTTTTGCAGTGAAAGCAGGGATTCAACTTCATGTATACTAAACGCAACTTATCCTCCCTAAAATTATAACATTTTGAATATATTAAATATTTGGCTAACTGCAAGTCTTTTTTACACAGTATTCACTGTGTTTTATTTGTTTAGACAAACCCACCTGCTAGTAAGAAATATTCCACCATAAGAAACTGATTCCCTGCCAATCTGTCAGGATTCACCAGCTTCATGAAGCAATACTCTGATTTTGTGATAAGTGTTTAAAAGCTCCAGCACTGTTTTCATAACCAGAATGGGCATGCAATGTTTGAGAACTTTGTAAGAATCAGGCTGTAATTTAATGTAGGATCCATCTACACAGGAACTCATCCTTTGTCAGGTAACTGTGCTAATGAGAACTGATGGAAACTTTTCAAAGGTTTGGTTTGGTTTTCTGCATAAGAACTGCCAATTTTTCAAAAAACAATTTAAAAAGAAATTATGGACATTTTTCATTTTTAGTGGGAAAAATCCAATGTTTTGATCATGATTGCATTTAAAATGATAATCAACTTTCCATTGACCAAAAACCAGACTCTCAGAAATGAGAAATTTTAACGATACAATTTTGAAAATGGACTCTTTTCAAACCCGTTGCAACAAAAACAACTTAGAATTTTTTCACAAAGTCAGTATTTCATTTTTTCAAGCAGCAGTAGATAGAACACAATAGTGGGCTGACAGTGGTATAACACAGACTGGATTTAGCTGAGTGGATGAGACATAACCTCGTTGTAATTATGTTACAGATCCATGTTATAGTCCTGCATAAACCAAGGTTCTAACAGTCTTCTGTAACACGCGTTGGTCCCATAAACTCGCATCCTGTTATTAGACTACCTAACGGGCATGCGTTAGGGCAGAAATGGCATAGTCATTAAGGTGTGTGGTGAGCGTTCTGACTTTACCCAAAAATGTTCACAGAACAATCTGTGACAGTTCTATATTGCCAGATCATTGCTAGGATTCAAGGTCACCATAAGCAGCGCTGAAGCAGTAGTTAATAATTTCCCTGCCCTCCACCCTTAGATATCAGGCTCTGGATTACTTGGGTCTATGCAGCCATGAAGAATCCAGAAAAGAAAAGAATGTCACTGTTAGAGAACCAGAGCAGAGCCCTACACTGGAAAGAGCAGACAGAAGACAACAGCAGTAAATCAGTAGCTATTGCAGGGGAGGTGATTTAAAAGGCCAATCTGTGGCTCACCAGGCCTTGTAGAAGATACTTTGTCTCCATAACTTAGTTACACAATCTTCACCAAAAATTTTTCCTTGCAACAGATCAGCAAGAAGGTGAAACAGCCCTGAATTTCCACGGCACTAGATCATCATCCCCAAAAGGCTTATCCTTCCCCTTCAGCAGCAGCAGAGGTACTGTCCCCACCCACACAGTCTAGATGATTCATTGCAGCTTAACCCCCCACCCCCCATTTGCTGTCTCACAAGCCAAGAAAACCTTTTCTTACTAAATGAAGACGAATCCTCTCAATTCTGTACATTTTTCACAAATTATTTGTGAGCACTAGGCTTTCACATCTACAGGGTATGTCAGTAGTGTTTGCAGGTGATTGATTGCATCTTCTGCGTTCCAGGGAGCAATTTGATTATGATATAATTAAGCCTGACAAGGTTATCAGATGACCCTCTGCAAAATAGTAAAGCACTTTCCTTCTTTTGCAAGTTAGATAAATGAACCTTTTTCTGGGAGCAGCACAGAAAATCAGCATGGCGAAAGTGCCAAAGGGATGCCAGGGCTCAATGCGATATATGAGGAGAGTGGCACAAGCCCTACTCCCTTCCAATGCATGCCACATTACCTCCATCATTCACACCTGCCAGACTGCTGGGACACTAACTCTTGGACGTTAGTTTATGGTTTATTTTGCTGTATGTATTAAATTGTCTCATACTTTTTGTTCAGAGTCAATTACATTCCAATTTCCAACCACCTTTCTGCAGTAGATATTGTTTTATAAATGAGCAGTTGTATCGTGCCCTTAGCGGTGATAAAGCTTAAACTGTAGAGTGTGGTGGGGATATCAAATGTATTTTTCTCAAGAGGGTGAACTAGGGACTTGGCATGGAGAAGGAAGGTTCTCCTCTGCCAGCATATGTAAGGAAGGTTCCACTGCGTATGTGTGTGCAGAAGGTTCCCCAGTGGGGTTGGCCCTATGGAAGCATTTCTCATCCTGTTTTGAGCCACAGGTAATATGACTTTCATGGTAGCATGACTTCTGGTGTAAGGCTTGTCTCCTTGGTGAGTTAGTGCTCACCAAGCCACAGTGGGAGCCTACAGCACACTAGCCTGCCATGCACCAACTCGCCAGGTGGCTCCGGCAACTGCGCTAAAAGTTCCCTAATGCGCATTGTTAGTGCTCCTGTTATGGGATGTTCCACATGGTAAGTTAGTGCACAGCAAGCTAGTGCGCTGTAGATTCATACCCTAGCTTGCTGTGCACTATCTCACTGTGTGGACAAGCATGTTCTCAGCCGTCATTTCTCTCTTGCACACATGTAGTGCTTTCACATGGAATCCGGACTTGGTAAAAGAGACAATGGTGCATGTGATGGTCTATCCTGGGAATTGCGGCTAGAACTGACTGCTTCAGCTTGATGCACTGCAGATCAGCAGCTGTACTGCTTGGTAGTTCGTGCATTGATTAGAAAAGTAAGGTCGTCATCAGCAACCAACAGAATTCTTCTACTGCCCTGTTCCATCTTGCATGCTGCCAACTCATATTTTCTGTGCCCACTTTTGCCTGTCACTGAGGTTTCTAGGAAAGTATCAGTGCTAGAACCAGCAACTGCAATGGCTGATACTCCTGTAATGTCTGAGGCTGCATCCCTGAAATTAACCTGGACTTTTAGAGGGAGTTAACTTAAGATTTTGTGCTGGTAGTTAGAGTCTGGCATAGCACAGCCTAGTGGTTCTTAGGGACCTTAGTTTCACTTACAGCAGTACTGTATATCACACATGCAGACATGACTGTTTATAGTGTCCTAATGGCTGTCCCATCAATCTGCAATCTTGGCAGTAGTCACTGGATCTTTGGACGGAGCTGGTGATCATTGCTCTGAAGGCACCTCATTTATATGGAGCCAGAGAGACCGTGCTTGGCGCTGCTCTCTGGCACCGTTGGGTTCAGCTGCTCTGACAGACATTTTTTATCTGTGAACTTTGTTTTCTCTTTGGGAGTAAAAGGCAAAGTTTGTTTGTGTGCATTTGCAGGTCTCTATGGAGTCAAACCAGTAACTCCCCAGATACAGTACAAGTCCGGGAGCCTATCAGCAGGGAAAGTGCAGTGTTGGTTGGGAAAGGAACACAAGGAGTCCAGATTGACTGGCATTAGTTCTCCCCCTGCTCACACCCCTTTAACACCTTCTCTGATAGAGCGGGACCAAGGCAATGAACTATTGTGCTCAGAGCCCGTGGTGAAGGTGCTCTTAGGCCTAGTCTACACCCAGACTTACGCTGAAATAACCAAGTCAGCTGTGACTCACTTGTTTTGGACTAGAAGTGTTTTATTCTGAAGAATTGACTATTTGCAGCCTTGCACAGGCTTTGTGTGTAGGTAAGGTGCCAAAACCTAGAACTGGCATGTTTCACAGTACTGTCTCCAGGAGTTTGCCAACACTGCCTTCATAAGTGCGTTATTTTCATGTGTATATAACTTAGTTTTAATACCCTAGCACTGACCAAACTTATTATTGGTTGTGAATTGAGCTCTGCCCTGAGCAAGTGAATTTTCCCATATTGAGCCTCCTATATTCATTATTCCCAAGTATTTGCTGAGTAGTTGAGTCAGTAACTTTCATCCTCTGGGCTGTTCATGAGCAGTTAGCTTTGACTATTAGTCATTCATTTATTCAATCAGTACAACTGGCAAAAACTTTTCCAACAGGTTTTTTGTTGTGGGGTGGGGGGAAGGAAGAGGCCCCTTTTTTTTAATACAAAAGTTTTCATAAACTTGAAGTTCTCCCTCTTTATCACAAACTTATTATCAGAATCTTTCACTTACTGAAAACTAGGGGTTTTTTTTCAGTATATGACAAATGATTACAGATGTTAAGCAAAATTTCATACACACATCCCCGAAAACAGGTCTCATTTAAACCCTGCAAAATGAATACGATCCTGAAATTTGCCAGATTGTTTTTACGTCTCTTAACTAGCACTGTTACATCATCCATTTGGTCAATTGTTGGGTCCTGAGATTGCCAGAAATATGAGGGAGGGGTAGAAGAGGAGCCTGGGAACCATCAGTAGGTTGCGTTGGATGCCTTTTCAATTCTTGTATTTTTTGACTAGTCTGGTGGTTTTTATTTGACTTGTGGCTGCATATGTTTGAACAGAAATCCAGTTATTTTATGAGCATTTAAATGAACGCAAGGTTCTCTAATACGCTAAGCTTTTTTAACAGTCTCATTGATTAGTTAAGCATCAGAGGGGTAGCCGTGTTAGTCTGGATCTGTAAAAGCAGCAGAGAATCCTGTGGCACCTTATAGACTAACAGACGTTTTGGAGCGTGAGCTTTCGTGGGTGAATACCCACTTCGTCTGACTCTCACACTCCAAAACATCTGTTAGTCTATAAGGTCCCACAGGATTCTCTGCTGCTTTCATTGATTAGTTGTATCCAGCATTGCCACATGGAGTAGAACTGCACCAAAAGGTGCTTATCCCACTATAGCTATGCACCATGTCTGAGAGCCTGAAAAGGGAGTAATACAGGGACTTCACACCAGATGGTGTAAGGAGAGCACAAGTGCAACTGAAAATCCCATTAGGAGAAATTGGTTACTTCCTTTCCCCACCCCAACCCCAGTTTGTTTGTTGGGTTTTTTTTCAAACCAGAATCTTGCAAAATTGCATTTGGGGTTGTTGTGTTTTGAGGGGACACTTGGTTTAAACTAAAACTTGACTCCATGGTTGAGTCCAGTGGGTAAATTGTTAGTGCTCTGCACATCTATCCACGTTCAGCTTCTGCTCTTAGAAGTTCTGTCCTTCCTCACTCCTTCTGAGAGGGTCAGTGCCACACTCGCTGGCCAGAGGGGACACTGTTGAACAAGCGATTGTTCCCTACTCACCCATGTGCAAAGTAAGCTTTCTTGGCAGCTCTGGAAAGTAAACCTTAGTCCCCCAAAGCAGTGGAAAGGGTAAGTGGGTGAGGGAGGCAGGGCCCAGAAGAGGGTCAGAGGTGCAGGTCTGGAGTGAAGATGAAGTGAAAAGACTGTGAGGGCTGGGCAAGGGGAGCAGGAGGGCTGGAGCAAACAGCCAGTCAGCACAGGGCAAAGAAAGTCAAAACTGTAGAAAGTTCCTAGTCCGCGTTACAAAAGCTATCCGCTTGGGCTAACTTCCCCCATTGCCAGCCATCTCGGAGAAAAGGCTTGAACAAGCCTGGAGCGGGAACCACTTTCTCACCCCTCGAGGTGATCCCACCAGAAGAACTGTGAGGCACATGGACAGGATAGCTTGAAGGAACACTTACCACCATCAGGGCCGGTGCAACCATTTAGGCGAACTAGGCGGTTGCCTAGGGCGCCAAGATTTGGAAGCGCCAAAAAGTGGCGCCCCCAAAAAATTTTTTAAATGGTTGCTGCCACTGCTGCTGGAGGGGCTGAGCTGCCGGCAGCAGCAGCTGCGTGCTGCGGGCAGCCCAAGGTGTCCCCCGGGTCAGGGCGCCGCCGGTCAGCGCGTCCCCGGGGTCAGTGCGCCGCCGNCCCCCCGGGTCAGGGAGCCGCCGCCACGACCCGGCACCACAGGGCACCCCCCCCCGGGGTCAGGGAGCTGCGAGACCCGCACGCGGGGTGGCGAAATGTCCCGGCGCCTAGGGCGCCAGAAACCCTAGCGCCAGTCCTGACCACCATCCATGCTGTGACTGTTCTGTATCTCCAGAGAGGACATCACTGGGGCAGTTGCAGGGGGGAGTCAAAGGGAGTGTGTCTGTCCTGGAAAAAAGCAAACATTTGAACCTGCTTTTCCTATTCCGTGGGACAGGAAAATGAAAGCCAAGATGCAGGCAGGTCAGAGCAGATGTTTAACAGGATGTTTTCAAGACAGCACATGGTTTGCAGATTCAGTGCTGAATGACATCTGTTAGGGGAAGCACATCTCCTTTTACTGTATCAACTATAAAATAAAAATCCCACTGAAGCAAAATGAATTCAGATTTTAACTTTTTTTGATTTGCAGTAAACCTAAGCTCAGTAAATTGATTTTCATAGCAATAAAAGCTGAACACTCATAACCCCAAAAGCAATAACCATTTTACTGCTATTTAGAATTTATATTTTATTTCTAGTCTTTTTCTTGGATATGCCCTGAGGGGGAAGCATTTTATGTGCAGCTCTGGAAATGAACTGAGTGCGAATATTTTTATTTTCTGCTTGGCATCAAAATTTTGATGCATCCTCCTGAGATCAAATGCACTTCTTAAAAAATACAGCACAGCCTTGCTTATAAGCAACTGAGCCAGTTTCCAGAGAGAAAGCAGCATCTGCGACCACTTGGCCATGAGGCCCAGCAGCCACTGGGCATGTGAGGTTGGATGCAATGAGAAACAGCCTGAACCTCAACCCAAAATTGACCACCTTTCTTGAGGTTCAGAATTACTTGATTTGATTTGAAATTATTTTTCAATTTCATGACTCCCTGCAATTCTTGCTTCTGGGTGGGGAGCAAAAGCAAAGATGCTAAAGTCCCAGAAGAAATAACGTTCACATGGGGGCTGATTCTTTTGTTGCTATGATAATGTAATTACGTAGTCTTTCACTAGTGTAGCTTCACTGGGCCAGATCCTCAGCTGGTGTAAAATCAGCATAACTTCACTATCTTCAGTGGAGCTATGCTGCTGTACCCCAGCTGAAGAGGTGGCCTATTGCCTTGATTGGAGTTACTCATAATTCACACCAGAGTCTGTGGAGACGAATTTGGTATTTGCATTAGAAGCAGGAAGACTGATAAGAACTTGTAATATTTCTACAGCCATTTTGTTATTGGTCAGGATCCTTTGGGGGATGGTAGGAGGCTCATCTTCTTCTCAACCCTCCTGGAGATATTATTAGGGGCAATGAGATTAGGCCAGAAAAATGGAAGAACTCACCCCTGCAATAACGACAAGGACCCAAATTCATCCCTGTTGTAACTCCACTGAAGTTGGTGTAGGTACAGCATGGGTATGTTTGGGTCTCTGTAAGTATATGGAGATACCATTTGTGCAATAGGGTGATAGTCATGTGATAAAATTATCATGCACCGCGCCACTAACTGCCTCATGTGCACTCTGCTCATTAATGCTTTTCCAGGATTAAACCTCTGAGAAGCTCCAAAGAGTCACCACATCTCTTTGAAACACTCATCTGGCAGCTGTGTGTTTCCTCTTCTCCTCAAATGGGGTGTTTCCCATCACAGTCCCACTGGCTGTGGTGCATGGTGGGCACTCATCACCTTGGACCAGTGACAGACTTAAATTCTGGTAAAACGTGACCTTCGGAGGCCTAAAAAAGGAAGCAACGTGCCACTTAAAAGAGGCGATTCTCAGAATTTCCATAGAATATACAGCACTTGCTCTGAGCCTTGGAAGGGTAAAATAACAACACTATGATGTATGGAAAAGCTATTTTAGGTAATTTTTAGAGGTTTCTATTAGCTATAACTTTCCTCTTGTGACTCCTGGGCAGTCTGATTCCTGGTAACTAATGCATCTGGCTTTATATGATAGAAGCATAGAAATGTAGGGCTGGAAGGGACCTCAAAAGATCATCAAGTCCATCCTCCTGTGCTGAGGCAGGACCAAGTAAACCTAGACCATCCCTGACAGGTGTTTGTCCAACCAGTTCTTAAAAACCTCCAAAGATGAGGATTTCACAACCTCCCTCGGATAGGGCCAGTGCAAGGATATTTTGCACCCTAGGCGAAACTTCCACTTTGTGCCCTCCCCTCCTTCCCCCTGGAGCTGGTGATCAAATAACATCCCTAGGACAACTACAGCGATTGCTTCATGGGAGAATAAAATTAGGAAAGCATTTGATATATTTAACTTAACTTAGCTGCTGGAAGTAAGATGGAGGCACCAATACCTTGTGAGCAGTCAGCTCCCCACAACAGAGAGCTCTACAGACCACAATTTGTGAACCACTGGCCTGTACTTTGTTAAACAGAACTAGCAGGATCCCTATATTAACAGCACCAGCTTTGGCTCTGCAGAATGGTACATGATAACCCCATTCTGCTGCATTGGCCTCCACACTGGGAAGAGGTGATGAACTGGCTCTTCCAGGTGATCCATTTCCCCATACAGCCAGCATTCTGGAGATGACGTCCTAGGCCACAATTTTCTTTGCTAGTTTCTCCCCTTTCCATCTACGCTCCTATTACTGTCATTCAGAAAGCTGACTTGGTGCATCCATCAGGGCATCTGCCCATGCAGGCTGCTCCTGGGCTTCCAGATCCCCACCCCATTCCTGAGACTCCACCATGGATTCCTCCGCTCTTGTCCCCCGTCTCCCTTCGTATGTGTGTCCACCCTGGTTGCCATGTACGGTTTGCTCACACCAGCACCGTTCCATTAATTTCAGTGGAGTGGCTGCTGTTTTATGCTGGTGTAAACGAGGGTAGCATCAGGCCTCCAAGAACTTGCTTGATCTGTTTGGTGCCAGCTCAGGAATTGCCATAATATTAACACAACTGTAGAGCAAACTATGTTCAGTAAATCAAAATGTTAATTCATGTGCATATAACTTCAGCAGCCCTCTCTTACCATCATGCAAGGAATGGCTAGAACCAGGCTATTATCAGACTACATACACTGTGACAGTTCCCTCCCCCCACATCATCACATTTTCTGGCTACCCCCATCATTAGCTTTTATTTGATTTAATACCACTGTTAGCCAAAACACCACCAGAGATGTGTAGCACACAGTGAGTAAGCAGAACTCAGTGGAAAACTCATTGCTAGTCACATTACAGAGACAATACCAAATTTAAGAAACGTTAGTCCTCACAGAGGGATTTAATGGACGGAGCATCTCAAAAGGCATGGAGCAACATTCACGATCAGTGCTCAGCTTACTAAAATGAAAGGCGTGACCGCGAGATAAAGGTAATGGGGAAAAAACAGCCTTTCCTAACTAAAACCTAATTTGACCAGCAGTAGGAGTTGCATCTGGTTCAGGAATTCACAGCCCAGAAAATATTGTCCCCTCAATCAAAATAAAGCACCAGGTGTTAGAATTGTTTGGCCAGTTTCTATCTCACTTACACCTGTGTAAATTGGGAGTAACCATTTTAAACTGATGCACCTCATTAAGCTAGATGATTTTTAGTTACTCAGGTGTAAATCTAATATTGACTAACTCCATTGATTTCAATGGAACTACAGCAGATTGACCCCCTTGTAACCGGTAGCAGAGTATGACCCAATGAAGTTGCACCAGCTTAAAACAGGAGTGAGATCAGAATCACTTTTTCACCTTTCAAAACATTCATTTGCAAAGTTATGGAGTAATCTTAATGCACCCTCCGAAAGAAAAGAGACACTCGCATGCACAGAAATGAGCTCATTCTTACATTACTTCCCCTGTTACTTTTCTAAACGCTCAGGAACATTTGGCTCAACTTTACTGCAATAACAGGAAGAGTAATGTCAAAAGTAAGAACCAGGGGAGAATATTAGATCAAACACCCAAAGGGCCTACAAATTGTTTGTCCATTTTTTAATGTTCTGTAGTCTCTAATTTGACACCCCTTCACTTCCTGCGCTGCCAGCTCTGGCACTGCTTCCTGTGGGGTGATATTTAATCTGGGTGGCAAACGTTTGGCCTGAATTTGTTTTGCATCTAATCTCTGGGTGGTGTAAGGGCAGCATGCCAGGAATGGAGACATTTTTAGCCTTTCCATGCCAAAGTGGGGAACAGGATTTCAATACTGAGCCTGCTTATCTCTTCTCCTGACGCCTCTTATCGGGTAGCCCTGCCGCACCCTGATGTTAGAAGATGTCTCTGCATGTCTGTACCATATAGCCCAGCCAAAGGGGTTCTGTGGTTAACCCTCTGCAGGGCCAGGGACTCAGGGGTGGCTGCCTTGTTTGTGACCGTCCAGAGGGGCTATTGGCCTGGGCATGTTGGTTTAGTTGAGAAGGATGCTGAGAAACAAAAAGGACCCAAAAGAGCCCAGACTGTAAAGGCTAAATTCTGTCCTCAGCTACAGCCCTGTAACCCTGCTGACGACAGAGAATGTGCATGGGGATGGACCTGAAAATAGAATTTGGCCTCGAGGCTACAGCTATATGCCAAAAGCTTGTGTTCATCGAGGTGCAGAGGGGGCATACAACCACTAAACTACTTTAACAGACAAGCAGAGCAACATAGGCCCATATTTTTGCCTAGTGGGACCCACATATTTCCCTGTGGGCTGGACTCAGTGATGATATGTTAGGGACATGCCCTACACTGGCCACCCGTTGCAGCACCTTGGATCAGATAGGCAGTGCAGCAAGGGAAAGTGGGATTGGCCAGAATCCTTGCACTCCAGTGAGTATGCCAGCAGGCATAATAGCCCACTGGGGACTAGTACAACAGCACAAAGGCTGCTCTAGGTTGGGCCAAAACATCGTCCAGCTACTGTCAGAGTTGAGGAGCTGCTAAGTGTCTCAAAGGTATGTCTACACTGCAAATAAAATCCCACGGCTGGCTTGTATCAGCTGATTCAGACTCCCAGGGCTTGTTTAATTGCAGTGTAGATTTCCAAGCTTGGGCTGTAGCCCAAACTCTGGGACCCTCCCACTTTGCAGGGTCCTAGAGCCTGCGCTCCAGCCAAGCCTGGAAGCCTACACTGCAATAAAATGGTCCCTTAGCCCAAGCCCTGCAAGTCCAAGTCAGCTGGCATGGGTCAGTCATGCGTGTCTAATTGCAGTGTAGACATACCCTCAAGGACCTTATCCCCTTCCCGCTTCCATTGTACCAACAGGAGCTCATCCACATCTGAGGTTTGAGTCGGATTTTGTGTGTGCAGATGGGTAGAGGGAGAATTTTTGAGTGTGTCACCCAGTCATGGGTAGAAGATTCTGCTTGACAGAACAGGAGGGTCTATTAGAAACCAGACAGGGATATTCCCAACAACATCCCGAATAGCTCAGGTTTGTTCCAAACAGAGCTCCAGTTTTAAATGTTGTGCCATGCGGGATGTTTTCTCCTCATTTAATTGCGAGGGTCCAAGTGCTATTAATCACACACTTTGACAGCTAGGCCGGAGACTACGGGTGGGCTGAGAGGAACTGCTTTGTCTGGTCATTGATATGGAGTCGGACTCAGGAAAGGTTACACAGATGACTAAGCCCTTATTTACCAGTCAACTCTCATTTGCCAGCTTAGGGTGTCAGTCTGGCATTCATTCCCTACACACTCAAAACTCTCACTGAAGAATGAAGCCAATGGCAGTTTAGGGTGCAGGAGGAATGCAAAATCAGTCTTCTGAAGAGACATGTGGATAGAGACCCCAGAAAAACTTCTCCCCCTGGATCTCCGACCTGTTTTTTTGTCGGAAAGTGCACATTCAGTAGGGTGTTTGTAGATACTAAAGCACAAAACAACACCATGGGCCTGATTCTCCTCACAGACAAACGTAAATCAGGAGTAATTCCATGTGAAGGAAAAAGGTTTCTTATTACAAATAGGCACTTAATTCCAAGTGTTTGGATCATCCTTCAGTTGTTCTTAGTGTTACTGCACCCATTACCCCACAGAGTGGCTTTGCCTTTAGCTACAAACCAGAACAAAGTGTGTTACCCGTTCCATGCACTGACAGCGAAGCATGTACTTTCAGTGGAGATGAATTTTGCTTGAGTTAAAGGAAGAAAAGAAAGCATCATCTCCATGACAGAAAACACAGGGTTTCTCTCCCTCTCTCTCTCTGTAAGATCTTCCATCTTGAACTGACTCTCAGCCTGATTCCCCAACCACAGCATCAAGATACCTTCTCTCTATTTTCAGATTTTGTTCTGCCATCCATGACTGTCATGTCTGAGCATCTTCCATATAAACTACAGCAATAGCGAAGTCCCTAGAGGACTTTGTGGGCTTTCTGCCACTCTTCCCTTTTTAGGGTAAAGACTCTCCTTGGAATAGGTTTTTGGTTTAGTTTGGTCAGTAGGAGTTAGTAGGAAGAAGGGGCTTTCAAGTGTTACAAGGGTCATTTTTATGGTGGAAAACCTTCTGAAGGTGCAATACGCAGAAAACAAAATCAAAGTCTCTCCTCTATGTCTAAGTAGCTACATAGGCCACAGAATACAAGATGATTTCAGAGGCATTATTTATCTCTGGCATAAATGTTTGCAAAGGAGAAGAATCGTTTTTGGTCTCAAACCAACACTAAAATGCCTGCTCCCTGGTATTGAAAGAAATCCAGAGGATCTGTGTCGCTTACAAAGTGCTAGAGATTGAAAGATGGACTCTCTTTAAAAAAACAAAACAAAAAAAACCCACATATATAGGAACACACAGGATTTTAAAGGGAAAAAGTAGTCAGGAATAATGTTAATTATTTAAGGGCACTAAATTATATGCCAAAAAAAAATTTTCTAACAAAAGTTTCAATCAATTGTTTCTACCTTTTCGCTGACATTGATTTCCACTCCCAGGCCATTAAACTAGTCCAGGGGTAGGCAAACTATGACACTCATAGCAAAGGCGGCACGCGAGCTGATTTTCAGTGGCACTCACACTGCCCGGGTCCTGGCCACTGGTCCAGGGGGCTCTGCATTTCAATTTAATTTTTAAATGAAGCTTCATAAACATTTAAAAAAACTTATTTACTTTAAATACAACAATAGTTTAGTTATATATTATACACTTATAGAAAGAGACCTTCTAAAAATGTTGAAATGTATTACTGGCACACGAAACCTTAAATTAGAGTGAATAAATGAAGACTTGGCACACCACTTCTAAAAGGTTGCCGATCCCTGGACCAGTCTAAGAGTCTGTTTACACTGCAAGTGAGCACCTGTGGCTGGCCCGTGTCTGACCTGGCCTCGTAGGGCTCAGGCTGTAGGCCTGTTTAATTGCAATGCATTCAAGCTCACACTGGAGCCCATGCTCTGGGATCCCGTGAGGGGGCAGGATCCCACAGCCCAGCTCCAGCCTGAGCCCAAACATCTACCCCGCAATTAAACAGTAAGTCAGCTAACATGGGCCAGCTGCAGGAGTTTAACTGCAGTGTAGACAGACTTTTAGGGATCTTCCATAGGGTGTGGTCTGGGATGTCTTTCTGCAAAGCTTTTAGCCTCATGTGTGTTCTTCAGCATAGAACAGGAAAAGAGAGACTCTAGAACTGAGTGCAACCTTCACTCACATTAGTAAGCACCGTCACGTGTTGTCCCACTGACATTGTGCCTGTAGGTCAGCGCTCACCTATGTGAGTGTGGCACAAGCAGGTACTTTAGCAACCAATTCAGGGCCCACTCCTGTTGCCCTTTTACTCTTGCAAACAGTCCTTACTCATATGTAGGTCCTATAGTGGCAGGAGCACAAGACTAGATCCTAAAACTTTACCTGAACAGCTCCAGTTCAACTTCTCAGGTGTTGTATTCCAATCCCTCTCAATGCACAATACAGAAACCTTTGGGGCCCAGATCGGAAGCCCCATTATCTCGGCATTGTAGATATGGTTTAGGCAACTGCCAGTCCAGTGTAGTCACTAGAGTTGCACCTGTTTTTACCCAGCATGAATTTAGCCCTTTATCTCACATGCATGACCAAATCTTGTCCTTCCTCAAACCCTAGCCACCTTTAATGAAGCCAGGGGGGTTGCTGAGAAGATAAATCAGGCTAGATCAAAGCTAGCTGAGGTATGTCTACATGTGCTGCAATCACATCTTCTGACTGCAGTGTAAACATACCCTCAATTTTATAGTAAGGGCCAAATCCGGCTCAGTTACACATGTACTGCCCCATTATCTGCAATGAGATTGCACATGAGTCAGCGAGGGCCAAATCTATTCCTACAATTGGAGACCTGGGATGCCGCTCTTAAGACTTAATCTTTCCAGAGGTGTCAGGTTAATGTGACATATAACAGACCATTAAACAATTAAACAATGTGCCATCTACCCATGTCAACTGAACAAGCTACAGGAAAATTAATCAGGAAACTTCATTATTCTGCGCATCCCTCCCCTCACAGACAGACAGACCGACACACACACACACACATATCCACCACCATTCTAGGCTAGACACCTTCCTCAAGGAGCTGTAGAGCAGAGATTCCTCCTTTGGCAATTGGCGAGTGGTTAATCATTTTCACCTGCTTCGAATGCCTCAGTGGAGCTAAATGCAGGATTTCATACAGCACTAAATCAGATACTTCTCGAGCCGATGTTAACAATGGTTAAATGATGCATTTTTCTTAGAGCTGCTCCATTGCCTTTTTTTGTTCTCTCCAAGGACATAGAAAATTTTTCTTGACAAAGTAAACGTCACAGAAAATTTCAAATGCAACAAAAAAAGAATTTCTTGAATTTTTTTGTGATGTGAACTTTTTTTCCCCTAGAATCAGAGCTTGGGGAGTAGATGTAAAGGGATCTTGAAGGTGTCATTATACCTCCATTCCCTTCTGAACTGTGGCAACTGTTCCTCAGACACAGCCCAGACTGGGCTATTGAGTTCAGTATTGTTCTTCCTGATTTATGTTGGTGTACGTGATGAGTGAATCAGGCCTATAAAGAGTGAGTGCAGCTATTCCTGTTGAGGTTTAAAAAGAGTGCAAATTCCAAGCCAGTTTAAAATGAAATGAATAAAATACCATCTGGAGATTTAGCAGCAACTTTTACCCACCAATCTCTAAATGCTTCACAAAGAATAATTATCTGCCCCTGCAAGATAGGTAAGAATTAAAGCCCCTGTTCTCTAGATGGGGAAACTGAGGCACAGAACAGTGAAATGACTTGCCCGCGGTCACCTAGCAGCAGGCCTATAGCAGAGTTGGAGCTAAAACCCAGATCCCTTGACTCCTTCTAGACATCAAGAACACTTCTTCCTTTGGGACTCCTGCATTCCTATGTGAGTTGTTCTGAATGAGGAAAGTGTAGGCAAATTATTTCTGGCTCCAAAGGCTGTTAGTTATAAAGAGAGGGAAAAGATCATTCATAAAGGAGAGAACTCCGCTATATGCAGACATATATTAATAAGTAAACCATTTGTCTGATATGGACACAAGTGCAATTTGCAGGAATTCAGCCACATTACACTTCAATCATACCACTCTGCTTTATCTGTCAACCAAGTAACACAAACATTTATGAAACTACTTTTTTAAGGCTTTTAAAGGTGTATTTAAAATGTGTTTTCTTTGAAGTCTTATCTTTGCAAGCTTTCGTGTAGTGATAAAAGCCATGTTTAGCTGCCTCTCAAGGAGCTAGCTTGAATACTGTCTGTTCCAGAGATATTTCATTCTCCTGGGTCAGAATGACAGGGAAGAGCATGCAGCAAGCAATGGGAAACTGACGAATGTTGCCTTATAAGTAGTATTTGTATTGTTTCATGCAATGTGCTTTATGCTGGCTTTGCCATTGTTCCGTTGGAGTGGAATGGCTGTTCTTGCAAGAACAGAAGTGACAGTGTCAAGATTTGCTGGCATTATCTCTGCTGGCATAATCCATATTGTTCTTTGTAGCGTAGAACCGTCTCATAGTGAACTCGGACACAATGAGGCTCTCTGTATATATGTTTTACTTCTCTGGAAAGCACCGTGTACATCTATTACACTGTCTAAATAATAGTGTTTCTGGCCATGATGAACGAAGGAGATGGTGTATGGATATGGATATGGATTGGGGGGGTCAGGCCACATCAGGACTTGGGTTTGGGTTCCGGTTCATTCTAGTGTATGGATCTAATCTGGAACAAAAGTCACTCTTTCTGGCAGTTTATAATGAAAATGAAACTTCAGCATGAATTGAAATAATTTCAGCATACCGCAATGTGCAAACTGTAAATTGAGTTACAGTGAATCTCCATTGATAGTTAAGTGGCTCATTGAAATACATGACTTCACTATCTCCACCCTTTCCCCCTCCATTTAAAATGAAAATATCAATAGCCAATTGCTCACGAATAACCCTATAACAGCAAGCATAGCCTAGGCATTACCCTGCTGTAAATAGGCTTGACTCAAAGCTCAGTGAAGTAAGTGGAAAGGCTCTGATTTACAAATACAGGTAAAACTTTAACGACGTCAAAAGGAATTTTGCTAGCAACATAAACAGTACAGTCAAACCCATGGGGAAAATTTACCAACAAAGCAGATTCCTCTTTGGAAATTTCCAAGGGAGTGTCTACAACGAGTGATAGATAAACCAGGGAACCATACCAAGTAATTGCCCCTTTAATTACAGGCAGCTCTGGACAGGTAGCAGTTATGTTCTTTTGGTGAAAAACAACTCTAGTGAGGTGCAAATATCCTAGACTTGTAGGGAGTCAGGCCCTCCCTGACTCCCTACAATACTGTCTTATTAGTGACCTCCACCCTGACCCAGAATAGAAAAGACTTCTCTGGAAAGCAGCCATATTCTTTCAACATGGAGCTCAGTTCCCTTTTGTGATTACTTTCTTTCATTTTCTTCCCCAAAGTCATTGGGTACAACTTGTCTCAACCTATGCCGAACCTGATAAGCATTTGGCAGGCTCACGAATAAATAGCTTTAATAAAAAAGAAAGCTATTTTGTAAGGAGATGCAGGTGGGGGTGGGGAGGAGCAAGACGCAAATGTGAAAATAATATACAGGCAAGGGACCATGTGATCAATGTGGCAGTTGAGGTGTTAGGAACTCAAACAAGACATAAATTACCTCAGCCTGAGCAATCAGGTCAGACATCGGAGATGAAGGCGATTGCTAAAGCCTTTCACCTTGAGGTTTTATTTGCGTATTCATTTCTTTAAAGACCACAAAGAATGGACACATTTCCTATCCGATAGCACAAAAGACTCATTAACAATACGTTGACAAATGCACAGAAGGCGAGAAAGACGGATCAGGCTTCGTACAAGAACAGAAGAGAGGTGATACAAAAGCAGCTCCAAGGGCCAGACACTGGCACCACTTCCGGTGTTTCTTGAGAGGAGGGGACAAATTCCAGTTCCTGACACGCATCCCTATCAGGGACCCCATTCAAGTCCCTGCGTGTCACGGGCCTGTCCTGGCTGGGGAGTCCTTCCCACCCTCTTCCCCACACAGCACATGAGCTGGTCCTGCCAGGAGTTGAGTTCTCAGTGGACTCCCCTGTGCTGTGCCATATGGAAGGTGACTCCCTGTGCACCAGAATGCAACACTATTTGGTCCAGCTGTTGCTCCATCTGGATGGAAGGGCAGCCAGGCCAAATTTCAGTGACTTTGTGATCCCATGCATACACTTGGTCACAACTCCACTCACTGAAATTTGGCCTGGCCTCCCTCTATCTGCAAAGTGAGGTGGCCAGGTCAGATTTCAGTGGCGTTGTGACCACGCAGCCAGAATGGTGCTCCAGACCTCTCCAGCAGCAGCCATACTGATTTAGTATGGGACCACTGCTTAAAAGTGGTCAGACCGTGGCCCTCTGGCTCTGCAGCCTGGGGAACATTGAGCAAATGCAAAAATCTTGGGTGGAGGGGAACCGTTGGCCTCCCCCCAGAACCAAATTGGTGCCCCTGGGGCCCAACCATGACTCTTGTTGCGTGCTCATGTAGAGGGACTTTTAGACCCCTCCCTTACTTTTCTGTGCTTGCTACCCATATCGCAGGTAGAAGCACTGTAGGGGAGAACAGTCTCCAGAAGACTACTTCTCCTTCCCACGCATTAGTAGATAAGGAGAGGGCAGAGCCTTGGCTTCACCTCTCCCCACCAATATGCCAGCCAGCCGGCACAGAGGGAGGAGTAAGCTGTACTAGGAAAAGGGCTGGCCCAGGGATGAGGCTCCAAGGAGCAAGGGGTAAACAGGCACTAGACTGTGACTCAGAGTCATAATTCAGATCCTGATGGGCACCTGGGGCAGCGCAGCTACAAACTGCCCCTTTGCTAAGGGCAGACTAAATTTCCAGTCTAATCCTGTGTAGTGTACAAGGGTTTCTTGGAGTGTCTGAGCAAAGACAAACTGGTATAATATATGCAGAAGACCCTAAGGGCCCAGCTGACAGCCCTGTGCAGTAGAACCATATGCATGGCTGTATACGGCTATATAGACTTGGGCCAACTTTAATACAGAAGCTTAGAAATAATAATTTCATTTTCAAAATGAACTAACCCCGTGTGAGGGAGCTCAGTGAATACTGTAACAAACTATCTAGTGTGTATGTACATCTACCTTCTACTGGATGGAGTCTAAGCTGCTCAGCTGTTTGTCATAGGCAGAATTGTGTTGCTTCCTGATGAAGATTCTCCTGTAGCTGAAGTGATAAGAGCTTGTGCTTTGAAGAAGGGAGGTTTTAGGCACAATTGTTCAGTACCACTATGAAATTCTGAATGGCCATTCTCAGCCATCCATTTCTTACCACATTATTCTACATATTCAACAAATAGAGAGAGTGCAGAACAGAGGTTAAGAAAGTTGCCCAAGACCGTAGAAGTAATCAGTGTTAAAGCCAGGACTAGAATTTAGAAATTCCTGCTTCCCAGTCTGGATTTGAGACATGAAGGGGACAAAAGAATCCAGGTTCCAGTTCCAGAAAGAAGCCTGTTTAACTACATCAAAAGCCCAAGTTGACATTTGGTCCGTGTAAATGTTAAATTAAGTTCTGCTTCTATTACTGCCAGTTAGGCAGTAAGGAATTAAACATAAATCATCAGGCAGTGCAGTTCAGACATTGCAAAACCAAATACTTCTCAAGGATTGCATCATACAGACAGCAGAGTCACAGTTAGGCTCTAGGGACAAATCTGATCTCATTAGAATTTTAATAGAATTTAGTCCTTAGTCTAGAAAATAGTTTTCAATATTGTCAACCTCACATGTTCAAAAATAATGGGTGACTCACACCCCTGAAAATCATGCGAGTGGCCTAAAATTCATGAAGGTGGTAGCTCTTTTGTGGGGTGGGGAGAGGAGGAGAGAGCTAGTTGTTGTTTAAATTGGGTTTTTATTCTCTCTCTCTTTTTTTTTTTTTTAAGCCTTTAGGAAACACTTTTGACACGAAGGCAACAAATTTACATTTTCTTTAAATGGAAGCTGGTATTCTCACCAAATCACATGCCTGCAGGAGCTGGGGTTTTGGTGATTTTTTCAGATACTGCAAGATTTGCAATCAAATAGCGAGAGTTGGCAATTTTCTAAAATCAGTTTAGCATTCATTTTTTCTGTTCCACTCTGACTAGGCAAAATGGCCCCAATTCTGGCCTCTGCTGGGATCGCCATAAACTACCTAAAACAAAGACTTATTTTCTTGTAATATTGCAACAACTGGGATGGTGGATAAAACATATAAGGTTTGTATGCATAACATTTTTGAAATCAAGATATCACATGGGGAGATGCTTTAAAGTAAGGAAGTCTGAGGCTTAGCACTTTGTTCAGGTCAAGCAGAAGTAATGCTGAGTAAGGAGCAGCTCTCACCTCTCATCTATAGTAGATGCTAGAGAGGATGAAAATGGAGAGAAAATTGATCTTTCACAGTGTCAGCAGGTTATTTTTATATTTCATCTTCACTTGGGTGCCCTTTGGAGATTGAAGGGCCTCCCGCATTCATTGGTGGTAGTTTGGAAAAGTGTTCCAAGGGTCAATACATTGTACAGGTCCTTAGCTCAGCACAGAATTAATTATGATGCTACCTAATTAGTGAGACAACAAGTAGGAAAGTCTAGAAAATTAAGACAATATTGTTAATTTTCTTCCCAGGAGCTCACCCAACAGTGCAGAGGGATAGGACTTTACACACAAGAGAGGTCACAAGGAGGGACTAGCTGGCACAAAGACTTTGGTAGGGCTGCACAGAGGCTTTTGCATTCAGGGATTTGTGGTGGGTTATTTACATTGCTGCACTTAGGGTATATTTTTAAGTTATATCCAGGACAGAGCTGGCTGAAAAATGTTCAACGGAACAAGCTTTCCATTGGAAAATGCAGTTTTATCAAAACAGAAACGTTTCATGGGAACATGCTGATTTTGATTAAATTTTTACAGGATAAATTTTGAAATGAAACTTTTATACTTTCTTGGTTCATTTCAACCTTATTGTTTAGATTCATTTTAACTTTTATATTATATTAAATAGTAACATAATAGTATATGAATATACATAATATTACATTTAAAATTTTGTACTGGTTTGCCATTATCAAAATGATTGTTCCTGGATGAATTGGGTTGGGGTTTGATTTGGGTTTGAATTTCCATTCCATTAGAAATTTCAACATTTTCTTCTAATCGGCAACGAAAACAAACTTTGAGATGTTGGAATTTCCCAGGGAACAGAAATTCCATTTTCCAACCAGCCCTAGTCAAAGACATCTGCAGTGTTTGACTCTGCACTCTGTTTAGCCCTTGTAAAATCAATATGGTTCAGCTCTAAATGGTTACTACCTGGGGGATGTTTTAGTGACCTACATGAGATGGCTTTAGTGGTCTCACTCTACCTGCTGAGTCATAAAAGTCATCACCGCAGTTAGCACAGACCTGCACATTTGTTGGCAGTCACAGCAGTTCCTAGAGTCTGAATAAGCTAGAGGAATTTCAGCTGTGCTCTGACCTCTATCAATCGTCCCTATCAAGCGGTGTGGGCAAATCTTGCACTGCACAATCTCTTTCCTGGAGAAATGCTTTAGGCACCTGTGTACTGTTGAACATGTAAGTGGGAATTCAGGCCTTCAGCCTCCAAAGTTCTCATTTGGGCATCTTAAACCAGAACCAACTATGCATGCAAACTTCAAAAATGGAAACCAAAAAAGACCACAGAAGCAGCATCTTCTTGGGAAATGGCAACCTCACAAAAACACTTAATATTTCTCATCACAGTTCATTACTATTTTTCCAGTTCAGAATAGGTTTTCTTACCTATTAAGGCTGAGGCGTTATTGATATATTAATTACAGTGAAGAAACTGGCTTCAGCTACAGTTTTATTAGTAAAATGTTGAAAACCTGCTAAAATGTGCAGATTTCGCTTTCTTTTCCCAATGCTGTCAAGAATGGAACCCTTTTCAGTGGAAAGCTGTAGCAAATATAGGAGCTGGGCAAAACATTTTTACTAAGAACGTTTCTTCCATCAACTTTTGCATCTTTTGGAGTCTGCAGAAACCTCTGTGAAATTGAAGCTATTTTTATGGTGCAATGACATTTTGTGGGAAATATTTTTCATTCTCTGGGTGTCGGGGAAAACTCCAAAAGCAACTTTCACTCAGAAGAAAAAAACTGAGGCAGAAGAAGGAAAGATAGTTTATGGGGACTTGGAAGCCACGAGTTCAATTCCTGGTTCAGGCACAGACTTTCTGTGTGACCATTGGCAAGTCACTTAATCTATACTGTTTCTCATTGTAACATGTGCCTGGTCCATAGGCACTGACTGCGTAGGTGCTCTGGGGCTGGAGCACTCACAGGGAAAAATTGGTGGGTGCTCTGCACCCACCAGCAGCTCCCCTCCCTGCCACAGCTCGCCTCCACCTCCTCCCCTGAGCACCCCATGGCTCTGCTTCCCCCTCTAGCCCCCAGCGCTTCCTGCCATGAAAGCAGCTGTTTCACTGCAGCAAGTGCTGGGAGGGAGGGGGGAGGAGGAGGAACACAGCATGCTCGGAGAAGAGGAGGGGCCAGGGCAGGGATTTGGGGAAGGAGTCCAATAGGGGCAGGGAGGGTGAGGAGTTGGGGCGGGGAATTTGGGGAAGAGGTTGGAATGGGGGCAGGGCAGGGGTGGAGTCAGGGCAGGGCCAGGGTGAGGAGGGCATTGAGCACCCACCAGCGCCACGAAAAGTTGGCACCTATGGCCTGGTCTATACTATGGGGGTAAGTCAACCTAAGTTACACAACTCCAGCTCCATGAATGATGTAGCTTAGGTCGACTTACTGCGGTATCTACACTGCACTGGGTCAACGGGAGAAACTCTCCCATCGACTTACCTTACACTTCTCATTCCAGCGGAGTACCAGAGTTGACAGAAGAGCGATCTGCAGTCGATTTTAGTGGGTCTTTACTAGCCTGGCTAAATTGACCCACGGTGCATTGATTGCCACAGCATCGATCCCCGGTAAGTGTAGACGTATCCATAGGGATAATACTTTCCTGTTTCACAGAGGTGTGCAGGTAGAATCTATTAATTGCTGGACACTCTGATACTAATGTGACGAGAGCCATAACAGTACATAGAGGCAGATCTGCTCAGCTAATCACATGGTCTAGAGAATTTTAGAGAAGTCTGGAAACCTAGAGGCCTTGAGCTCTTTTCCCACCTATATTACTGTGTTAATGTTTGGCATTATAGAAACGTTATTTAGGAGGCAAATATAATTAACCCCCATGTCAGCAAATGAGGATTCTCCTCTCTTGTGTTTCACTGGGTGGCTATGTTGTTACTTAGTGTCCTGCTAGGGAGTTGCACGACTGGAGTTCCTGAGAAACGGGTCCAAACTAGTTTTCTCTCCCCGTCTCAACTTGCTCATGCAATTGATTTAATCTCTTTTAATAAAGCATTTGTTGTTATTCCAACATGCCTCTGTCTTCCAAAGACCATTCAACCAGCTTTGTACCTTGCAAAATCCAGTTTGCTCTTCCTAGGGGCTCAAGTTCCTTAGTGGAAATCTTTCTGATGCACTGACAGCAATCATTCGTAGATTGCAGGAAATCTGGTATGAGAGTATAGCAGTGAGATACAGTTAAACACCCCCTGGTACCTCCTGGGGAGCATCAAAAACTTCAGGAGAACTTTGCTGTTAAAGCATATATTTATTTTTTCCCTCTCTTCTCTTTTTACTATGCACATTTGTATGAAATCTGGATCTCTGTCTTTGTCATCACTTCCTCCCATTTATTACTCTCCTCAAATTATAATCATATTCTGTTAATTTCCAGAGCAACGTATTTGTCCAAATTTTCAGAACAGCTCAGCATTAATGAGCAAGCTGTTTTAAAAATCTGGCTCACACTGGTAGAAACAGGTGAACTCTTTAAAGCGACAGTGTCAAGAAAACTTAGCATTTGATTTTGTAAAAACAAGCTTTGACAAAGCCTAACTGAACAGACATTTTTTCATTGCTATTTTACATTGCAATGGGAAAAAAATGGACCCAATTTTCACACCCGTGTGTGTATATACAAACTCCAGTATCTATGTGCAAGTCCTGATTTGAAAGAAAAACACCCTGCTGCAGTGTTTGGCAGCATCCTGCTTATGCCTGAGAAACAGAAAACAAAACGGAGGCATGGTGAAACTGTTTCCATTTTCCAAACTCAGAGAAACATATATTAAAGTGAAAAGTAATGTACATCTTAGTAACTTAGAGCAGTGTTTCTCAAACAGGGGTCACTGCTTGTGTAGGGAAAGCCCCTGGCAGGCCAGGACAGTTTGTTTACCTGCCCCATCTGCAGGTCCGGCCAATCACAGCTCCTGCTGGCTGCAGTTCACTGCTGCAGGCCAATGGGAGCTGTTGGAAGCAGCAGCCAGTACCCTCAGCCTGTGCCACTTCCAGCAGCCCCCACGGAGCAGCAAACCGTGGCCAGTGGGAGCTGCCATCAGCCAGACCTGTGGACGGGGCATGTAAACAAACCGGCCCGGCCTGCTAGGGGCTTTCCCTACACTAGCGGAGACCCCAGTTTGAGAAACATTGACTTAGAGAGTTGAACAAATTATCAGCGAGCCAGATAGCTACTTATTAGAAATGGTGCGTGGGGAAGGGCTGAGGGAAGGGGAATGTTTGAAATAATTTTCAGTTTGTCCTCCATTTTTAATTGAATTTCAAATATCAATGAACAAATTATTAAAATTTCAAATTTAAAAAAAAAATGTGACCAGCTCTATCTATCTGTCTTACTATCTATCTAAGTGCATCAGATCAGTCCACCAGGGAGTCATTGTTATTGGTATTTACTATTATTCATTTACTTATTAGTATTACTTTAGTGGCCGGAGTTTCCAAGCCAGGTCCCACAATGCTAGATGCTATAGAAGAATTTAGCAAAAAGAGCAGTTCCTGCCCTAGAGAGCTTAGGGCTGGTCTACACTGAGGGGGGGAATCGATCTAAGATACGCAACTTCAGCTACGTGAATAGTGTAGCCGAAGTTGAAGTATCTTAGATCAATTTACCTCTCATCCTCACGGCACGGGATGGACGTCTGCGGCTCCCTCTGTCGACTCCACTACCGCCGTTCGTGCTGGTGGAGTTCCAGAGTCGACGGGAGCACTTTTGGGGATCGATATATCGCATCTAGATGAGATGCGATATATCGATCCCCGAGAAATTGATCGCTACCCGCCGATACGCCGGGTAGTCTAGACATACCCTTAGAGTTGACCTGAGTTCCAGTCCCAGCCCTTCCAATGAACTATGTTACCTTGAGCAATCAGATGGAACAGATTGTTGAGTATAAGAGGTTCACACGTTTCTGTAGGAGACCATTTAAAATGAAGTAGGCAATTAAGGTTGAGCAGGCAGTAGGTTACGAATTGTTGTAATTAGCCATCAAACCAGTGCCTCTGTTAAGTCCATGGTTTTTAGTGTCCAGCAGAATTATGAATTTTAGTTCCCAGGCTTGAATTTTGGAAGCATTGTGCAGGTTTCCTTTGAGGATGAGGACTGAAAGGTCAGATATGGGTGACCCCTTTGAAGTGTTCGCCCATGGGCTCTAGAGTGTTTTTGTCTTTCATCATTTTTCTGAGTGAGCTCATTCAAGAGCGTAGTGATTGTCTGGTTTCACTCAGATAGCTGTTGTGGCAACACAGAGCATATGTGAATCCCTTATTCTTAATAATCTGTCCCACCCTGTATTTAGCTCAGACAGACACTCTGGTTACCTTCTCCAGACCTGAGCAAGTCCTTGCTCTATGGAGCTTGAAGCTTGTCCCTTCCACCAACAGAAGTTGGTCCAATAAAAGCCATTACCTTGTCTCTCTGAAATGATGTCAGTTGTAATGGTCTGCAGTGTCTGTGTATTAGGATAGTCATTGATAAGGAGACCTCTGTTTTAAAAGTATATGTTTTCATCTGACAATACGAAACAAATACTTGTTTTTTTTTCATATTTATTTATGTGGTGCTGTTAGCTCAAGGAAATGACACCCCCTGCCATGAATCTAAATATTAAATGGTTTGCTCACTGTGGAGAGCATTTTTCCCTCTCTACCATTACATAGTTTGCTGTGATTTCCTAAATATGGCCCTGCTCCTCCACACACTTTATTATCTGAATAGTCCCATTGAAATCAATGAGATAGCTCATGGAAGTAAAGTTAAGCATGTGAGTCAGTGTTTGCAGGATCAAGGCCTATAAGAAGACAAGCAACTTATCTTATTTCACACCGTCAATATTTTTGGAATGGCTCCCTCCACCTCAGATAAATCGCTGCCTGTTTTCATGTGAGTATCTTCCAGTAACAGAAAGGCAGTGAAATAGAAATACAGGATATGTACAAAAGTACACAGAATTGTTTCTAAATCAAGATTTTTAACTCAAGTTTTGGAGGATGTCCATAAAGGTCTTTAAAAGGTTAAAGAAACTCATTCCTGCCTGCACCCTGTTTGACCTGGTGCCAGTCCCGCAAACTCAGGCATGCACTTTAAAATGAATATACAAATGGCATACTACCAGGAAGCACTGTACAAATACAGGATGTCAGGCCTGTACGTGGGAGACATTAGTACCACAGCTCTTTTCTTTGCTGCTGTTGATATGTAAGAGTGATAAAACCTGGGAACAGGCTGACAGTACCATTGGCGTATTGTTCCTTTAAATATTGGTGCCTCTCTTGTAGCTTACAAATCACCTCTGTTAGCTAGATGCAGCAGACTACAATAAATGTGATAAAAGGAAAGCTCACGCTCCAAAACGTCTGTTAGTCTATAAGGTGCCACAGGATTCTCTGCTGCTTTTACAGATCCAGACTAACACGGCTACCCCTCTGATAATAAATGTGATGTTATTTAGAAGTTTATAGTGATGGTGAACAGTTGGTTTGTTTTGGTCTTTGCTTGCCATATTCTTACAGGGCCTTTCCACCTTCACAATGCAGGAAAAGGGACCCAAAAGCCCCTCCACGTTGGCACTTCATGTGATCAGATGACATCCCGTAATGGTCCCAGTGGTTCTGGGGCATGCAATCTCCTCAGACATCCATTCCAAGGGATCCCAAATAACAGAATCGATCTGGAGTGAAACGGAACGCAAATGCTAAGCAGGAGGATACATCCTCTGACATACAAATGCTGCAGATTCTTTGTTAATCTTGTTTGGAACCTGAGCTAAACCGTCGAGGCTCTGCCTTTGCCCAATATAGATCCCATTCATGGGCAGAGAGGAGAGAATTCTCAGGATCATTCCTGAAGGGCGAAAGTTGCAGTCCATTGTTTGCACTGTGGTTTGTTTTTTAAAGTTGGATAGCGACCTCTGGCGGATAGTACTTGCAATATACAGTGATCTTACCAGCCACTGAAAACAACAGAGATCTTGAGCTGTGATAATCTGAATGAGGGAGATTTTAATCACTTCTTTGTGAAATCCTTCTGTTTTAGTCTACACAGGTTCTCATCCCACCCTCATCCCAGTAGCATCTGAGCACCACTGAGATGTGCATTAACTGCCATGTGTGGTTCCTCTCTGCCGCTCGCCAGGGGGAGAATTGTCTGTGTAGTGTGCAGTGTTTTGTTTTGGTAGGGTTTATGGAGGATTACAAAATCCTTCATCCCAAGAGGAAGAGGCTATGAAAAGGATCTAAAACTTATTCATAATACTGTCAGTAGCTCATTTCATTCTGAAGGAACCCCAGTTATATACCTCTAGCCCCTTTGAAATATAGCCACCTCCAGAATGGAGAGAAACTGACACACAACAGTGGAGAGGGGGAAATTTTAGCCAACAAGACACTTGTTTTTACAAAAAGTGCTGCAGAGTCTTTAATGTCTAAGCAGCCCAGGACAAGACCCTGTGTTGCGATCTGATCTGAAAGTCCTGATGGTAGGGAGGAACGTAGGTGGGTTTGTTGTACTTCCCCCTCTGGGCTACGCTGGTTCAAAGAGCTCACCAGCACATCCACCCCCTCCCGCCCCGCGAGCAAACTGGATGGTATTCATTCTCCCTACCTCGGAAGGATGGCTGAGCCAGCCCCGTTAGACTTTTAACCTGTGGTCCCAGAAAGACATTGGGCATTATTCTGATCTGAAGATGGTGTCGATTAGGAGAGTAACTATTGGATTTGATGGCACTACAGCAGTGTAACTGAGATCAGAATCAGGCCCTGTAATAAGCGTTTCGTACCTGAAGATTAGACCATGAAGTCATTGAAAATCTGTAGAGTATATGTCGCTATGCCGCCATAGAAGAGGGAACACAATTTGGAGAGGGGAGTAGTGCTTCCCTTCAAACTTGGGCATCTAAAGGATTCCCTTCAGATTCCTGGGGGGCTGTGGATGGGTTTTGAGGAGGGATTTGAAAGAGAAGAGATGAGGCTTGACCCATGGGACATGTGAGGCTGCTGTTCCAATAGCTTTGATTTAAAAATATCAGTTATGTTCAGGCCTTTTGACCAGTATAGGAGCCAATGTCTTTGGCTTGCTTTGGTTGAATTTAAACAGATTTAGGTGCAGCAGTTCCTTCCCATCGAGGGTCCCAGTTTCCATGATGAGATGCAGCATAGCCTAGGAAATTTGAAATGTGGGATTTTATTTTTTTTAATTCCCACCGACATGATGGATTCTCAGGCCCCCTTCATGGCCATTAGGTTTATGATGTCAGTAAAACTCTGAAGCCCATGCTGACATGGTCTGTGATGATTGATGGCCTGTAGAAATGTTTCTTAAACCTCCTTCGAGATGCCTATTAACAAAAAAAAAAACAAAAAAAAAAAAACAAGCAAACTAACAAGAAATGCTACAGGAAGGCTGCTAGTCTGACTTAAAACCATGAAACTAAGACATTCAGAATTCTACTCCTGCATGTTTAATTCTACATTGACCCTAATGAAGAAGCACAACTCCGTATTTGTCGTGTATTATTATTTGTGTTGTTTTAGTGGTGAGGGACCACAGTCATGGACCAGGTTCCCATTGTCTAGGCATTGTACAAACACAGAACGAAAAGATGGTCCGCCCGGATCCAAAGAGCTGACAATCTAAGTGTAAGACAAGAGGCAACAGGTAGATACAGACAGATAGACAGGGGAGCACAAGGAACCAATGCGATAATATTGCCTAACACTTAAACAGAACCCAGAGGGATAAGATGGGCTGGAAAACTTAGTTCTGCTGCCAGTAATGACACTGTAAATCCGAAGTGTTTCTATTGGAAACAATTACACCAGTTATCAGAGTGGTAGCCGTGTTAGTCTGTATCAGCAAAAACAATGAGGAATCCTTGTGGCACCTTAGAGACTAACAAATTTATTAGGACATAAGCTTTCGTGGGCTAAAACCCACTTCATCAGCTGCATGGAATGGAAAATACAGTAGGAAGATAGCGATGCATGATTATTCTCCAGTGCATTGTCTCTTGTTTCTCATACCTCCCCGTTCCACACTCCCTTACAGCAACATTCTCTGTATGTCTAATAGCAGTTTGGAAGTCACATCAGCTGCTCTGTAGCTTTCCAGTGTGGAGGAAAGAAGGTAGATCTTGCATCCTATCCACTCATGGATTAGAGGCACACAGTGAGTGCCGTTACAATCTCGTTGTATTTACCTTACTAGTGGTAATGCAGTATTTCCAATACTTGGAATGGGAAATACTACAGATACCACAGTGACTTTCACTTCTGTAGGCAGTAGATGTCAAGATTTTAATAATGCCCACTATGACTTCCACCATGCTGCCAGCCATCACCAACTAAAGGTCGAGTTTCTTACGGTCATCTTGCAAATCTGTGCTCCTACAGGTTACTCCACAGCAATACTCACTAGAATATTGCGCTGGTCCAAGTAAAGATCTTTCTTCAGTGCAGTTGCCATTATTTATATTATTGGATTCATCGGCCTGGCATATTTCACTGTATCAGTCAATCGACCCCTAATTGACATATCCCTCAGCAAAATAAACTATCTGTAGGGAATAAGCAATGATTAAAGGAGCCAAAGGATGCTTTGTAGCTATTTGCTCTTTCAGAATGCTCCTGCGGAGCCCTGGGTCAATAGTAATGATCCCTGAGTCACCTTGTTACATATCCGTCTTGCACAAAGAGCAAACAAAGCGTTCCCTCCACATGGTGCAACAAACAGTCCCAACAGGTCCCCCAAGGACCACAGCTGATCGGGTGGCTTGTTTCCCCAGCCTGCTACTTACACAAGACAGGTGTGCAACCACATCCTTTGGAACAGCAGTGCCTCAGCACCCAGTACAACCTGACATTCCACCAGTGAAGTGCAAAGTCGAGGTATCGCATAAGGAATCAGCGGAGGCTGCCTGCATGATTGATAAAGTGCCGTTAGGATCACTGCCATGGATGGTTACCTCTAAATTGGACACTCTGGATGAGCCAGATCCTCAGCTGGTGGTAAAATCAGTGTAGCAATGTCAATGGACCTATGTCAGTTTATACCAGCTGAGGATCCTGCCTATGAGCTGGAGGCTGAGGTCTTCTGTATATCTACAGAACTGGTGTGATATGGACAACAGCAATGTAACCTTCCTCACCCTGCTCCATCAAAATACTTCTACCCTATTTGGAGGAACCTCTTTCGGGGGCAAAAGGGGAGTTTAATCTCCATGTCCACTTAGTGCTGGGCTTCTCTGCAAAGCCTGCCAGTATATACCAGTTGTGGTGATGGCTTTTGTGGGTGTTTGGTTTAGTTAGACAAATGCTCTCACGCGCCTTTAGCTCCATGGGTGCAGTTATGTAACTGAAAGGTGATCTTGTCATGCTGTTTTTTTTGCCATGTACTTTTAGATGCAGAGGAGTCTCCCAGTCTGCTGCAGGGGCAGTTCTTCTTGGAGAGATGTCCCTGTGGGTGCTCCACTTTAGGTGTCGGTGCGCCCCTGCGCCTTTGATCGGAGATTTTTTGCAGCAGTACTCCTACCGGCCATGCATGCTTAGAACCTGTCACTCATTCTGAGTGTGTTACTAGAGAGCATGCGCG